>NC_090023.1:112942615-113256137 GCF_037176765.1 Anolis sagrei | reverse complement strand
GGTTGCTTTCTTTCCTGGAGAAAATAAAAAGCACCAAGTAGCTTGTTCACTGGCACCTGTCTACACATCAGTTTGAGTAGCACTGTTTTTGCTGCCAAATCATTAAAAGCTCTAACATACTGAATAGGTTACTGAACATCATTACAAAGTCACAGGAAGGACTATCCAAAATGGAGACAACCACACCAGTATAGCTAAAGCACACAGGTAATCAAAACCTGTGATTCTCAAAGTGTTTGAATTGTACTAATGTCAGAGATGTAAAACTCTGTCTGTTTCAGTCTCCCTCACCATCACACTTGTGATATTATCTTTCTGACATCTTGTTTTTTTAAAAATAAAGTTTTCTTAGAGTCTGTTTTCTTGCAATACCAAAATTCTCACATTGTACACATTTTTCCTAATGTATACATTTCTTCAGTTTATGTACACATTGTACCATTTATGCAATGTCATCTCATGAGCTAGAGTATATTTATGAGTGTTTCCCCTGACCTTCCCCCTATTGAGTCATGCACATTTAAGAATAAGCACATTATCTTGTCTTTACATTATTTCTTACCCTAAAAAGTTCACAAATATACCAATTGAATTTTTCACCCCTATGCATAAAAAGGACTACTATTTCAATTATAATAAAGTTTGTACTACACATTGCCATAACTCAATGTTATGGAATCATGGGAGTTGTAGTTTTACAAGTTCTTTAACTTTCTCTACCAGAGTGTTGGTGTTTCACCAAACTACAAATCCCAGGATTCTATAGCATGAAGCCTTGACAATTAAGCTGGTGTCAAACTGCATTACTTCCACAGTGTAGATGCATCGCAAGATACTTTATTTGACAATTCAAGGCATGCTTCCTCAGATGTAATCCACATTGACTTTAGTGCAGCTTTCTGACAGGTGTACTTGCATAGGTTTGCAGCTAGGAACCTATCAATATACAGGGTTAGTCAAAATGCATAGGCCAATAAGCCATTCAATTGAATGGCTTATTGGCCTATGCATTTTGACTAACCCTGTATTTCTAGGAACACATCAAACCATATCAGGAACAGGGATGGAAATAATATTTGTAATTATTCTTTCCAAGGTCAGAACTCCTCAACTTTTATGGTAGATGGGAAATCCTGTCAGGAAGAATAACAGATGAGCATGACTTTTATGCAATTTTTTTCTGGTACAGTACTTGAATGAGCCAAAGACTAACACACGAAGTTTGTGTGTGTGTGTGTGTGTGTGTGTGTGTGTGTGTGTGTATATATATATATATATATATATATATATATATATATATATTGCAAAATCTCTATCTGTGTACAGAATATGTATTACTTGCATAGGAAACGCCATCTCCTGTACAGAACATCTGTGTGCTATGTAAAAAACAGGGATGTTCTCCATATGGTTTTCTTTGCACCATAATTTCCTTGTATCACTTTGGGATGTCTGAATGCTGGAAGAGCCCTGTTGTTGTTTTGTGCCTTTTAAATAATTTCCAACTTATGGTGACCCTAAGGTGAACCTATCACTGGGTTGTCTGGGCAAGATGTGTTCAGAGGGGGATGCCATCTGAGAGAAGCATGACTTGTCTGGTACCCAGGGAGTTTCCAAGACTGAGCGAGAATTTGAACCTTGGTCTTTCAGCCTAGTCCAACACACAAATCACTATATCGATACCATGGAGGAATATTTATTTTCTCCTGCTACAGGGAAAAAGTATTCTGTAATTGTTCATCTTCACATATAAAGATAAATATGTTGAGAATTTCCATTCCTAGTCAAAACCAGGTTTCTCTTACCTTAGATCCATGTCGCCATCTACCCAGTAAGCTAAAATATTGGATGCAGTTCCACCAGGACAGCATCCCATGATGATCACAACAACGGCTTGTATTGGTAGCACATTGAAAGCATATGACAGCACAAAGCCAGTGAGAGGCATAATTCCAAACTGGCAGAGGAAACCAACCATTATGCCCCATGGCCTTCGAATGTGTCCTAAGAATTTCTTTAGCTCCACATTGCAACCCATTGAGAACATCACCAGTGCCAACATGATGGTGAGGACGGTACTCAATACGGTATTCAGAATTCGGTTGAACTCATCATCAGTAGGCTGTACACATGAAGTCCCATTGCAGATGGTGGCATTTTCAGGACAAAATGAAAAATTCAGGTCTAGCTGTGTTGTCAAAATCTCAGTGGCCAAAATAGTCGATGTTTCTGAAAGGTGCTCCTGCATTTTTGAGGTCACGAAACACTCAGCCCAGCTCTTTAGCTCTCTGTGGAAGCTCGTCTTTCTTAGTATCTCGTTTTAAATGACAAAGGTGCAATAAAGACCAAGATAAGGCTTGAACTTGGCAGCTGTCAAGATTCAGAGTTAAGGACACTTGCTGAGTCACAACATTTCACTGGTACAAATGTGTATATATATGATTTGAATCAATGATTTATCTGACAGAAAAGGTGAGGTTTCACAACAAATTAATATTTAAACTTGAGAAAATTAATTTTTAAACACACGAAAAGAACAACTAATACATTAAAATGTGAAACACAAGAGTTATCTTTACAGTCTGACTGAATTTTGTATAATGATCTGTTTGTCATTTTTTTAAAATTCTGAGTTAGAAAATGTGATGGTGTCTACTAAAGCTTAAAGCATATTCAATGTCAGCAGTGCTCCTAATCCCAATCCAAATATTTCTAGTTTTAAAATAGCATGGCAGCTGCCGAGGCCTCTTTGGGTACTACTGAAATGTTACATTGCTATATTTGCTTTATTTTTCATTTGTTTTTAAAGTAGTACATGGGAGTGTGCTACATAGTGTTTATTATTGCATTTATCTTATCTGAAAAACCATATGACTTTGTGGTGTTGGATAAAGGAAAGGATAATGTATTTGAATTACTGATATTGGACTATTTGAGAAAAACTGTGATATCATCTGACTTTTGAAGAAAAGCCAAGGTGCAGCTTGTGTATGCAGACAACAAACAAAAATTCCACAGACACAGTGCTGAGATTCCTCATGGTTATCTTTATGCTAATCACATCTATTGAATATTGAGAAAACATATAGTAATGCATATATTAAGATTGAGATCCCTTCCACACAGCTGTATAAAATCCACATTGAACTGGATTATATGGCATTGTGGACTCAGATAATCCAGCTCAAAACAGATATTGTGGATTATCTGCCTTGATTTTCTGGGTTGTATGACTATGTAGAAGGGTCCCTAGACTGACTATGGATGGGTAGAAAATACTAGAGGTGAAGACATTTCAAACTTTCCTTGCAGGAATAACAGCATGTTTCCAGAGGCAATGGTAGGTAGATGGGATTACCTGGTTTGCTCTTTGTGCTGTCTGCTCTATAGCTTCCTCAGCAATAGATTAATATTGTCAGAAACCTCTCAACTTCCTACCATACATATGCTTTCTCTCTCTCTTCTTCCTCTTCATTGTGTAGAAGAGGAAAAAACTATTTTAAAACTGTCATCTTGGCAGAGTTCAGGCTTGCTTTGTTCTCAGACCCACTACTTGTATTTTTAGCTATCCATAGTATCTGTAGAAATATTGCAGAAGATAAGATAGAAGGGGTCTGTGTGTCTGTCTCATGCTTCTATGCACTGACTTGGATGCAAAATCCTGTCTGATTTTGTCATTAGCCATCTTAAAAGTTTTTTTCAACCAGATTTGTGTAGCACCTGTCTTCACCTTCCTGGCCTCTTTCCTCAATCACTAGCTATTTCCATGAAGTGCTTTGGTGACATGATGTTACTAGTGGGGAAAAATATTTTAAGGTGCACAGAAATAGTACCAGAAAATACAAAAGGTGAAAAGCCAGGCAATTTACAAGTAATGCAAGATGAAGTTCACTGTATATAAGACAAAGGTTCTTCTGCAAATGAAGCTACTTAATCTCTAGATTGAAATAAAGGGTCAGCCTGGGAATAACAGCACCTTCATAATTGGAAGATGATAATACGCTCATTGTGTCTTCTAACTGTTTGGAGCAATTCCCCCCCAAAATAAACTCAGCATTTGAGATGCAGCATGGCACTGTTCATTAACAAAGGCAAACTTACAAAACAGTCTTATTGAATTTAACGGGGCTAACTCAGGCCCCATCTACACTGATCATAGAATCATAGAATCAAAGAGTTGGAAGAGACCTCATGGACCATCCAGTCTAACCCCCTGCCAAGAAGCAGGAACATTGCATTCAAATCACCCCTGACAGATGGCCATCCAGCCTCTGTTTAAAAGCTTCCAAAGAAGGAGCCTCCACCACACTCCGGGGCAGAGAGTTCCACTGTTGAACGGCTCTCTCAGTCAGGAAGTTCTTCCTCATGTTCAGATGGAATCTCCTTCCTTGTAGTTTGAAGCCATTGTTTCACGTCCTAGTCTCCAGGGCAGCAGAAAACAAGCTTGCTCCCTCCTCCCTGTGGCTTCCTCTCACATATTTTATACATGGCTATCATATCTCCTCTCATCCTTCTCTTCTTCAGGCTAAACATGCCCAGCTCCTTAAGCCGCTACTCATAGGGCTTGTTCTGATACTACAACACACCTTGGAACTGGATTAGAATCAGTCTCGCTACTTAGGTAATTAAATTGACAGGTCTGAAGCATGCATATAATAACTAACCAATATAAATAAACCATGATTTTAAAGATTTACTACAATAAATATGGTGGTAGTAAATCTTTGAAATAATGGTTTATTTATATTGGTTAGGTATTATATGCTGGGTTCATACCATTCTCTGCTATCTATCCAAGCTTCATTCTTTAAGTAATGGAAATGAAAACTTTAGTGTGACTCAAGTTCAAACTTTATTCCATTCATACTCTTCAAAAAACATTACAGATTCTTATAGAAGTGCTTTCCACATATGGAAGTATGGAAGCTTTCTTGCCCCAGATTTCATGGGTAGTGGGGCAAGGAGAAGTTACAGAGTGCTGGTAGTGGATGCTGTTGTGTGCCTTCAGGTCATTTCCAGTGACTTGCTCAAGCTCACCCCGTGTGCTTCCATGGCTAAATGGAGATTCAAACCCTGTTCTCCAAAATCCTTGTCCAGTACTCAAACTACTATACCACCCTAGTTCTTAATGAAGTTAAGTTGCTGTTTCACTTTGTTCCTTATATCAGCAATACCTGAAAGGAACTAATCTATGTGTTACAAAACACAAAATGATAACAGCAAATGGGATTTTTCATCTTGTGGAAAATGAACTTGCAAAGTGACCTCAGAATTCCTTGGTCAAAGAGCCATAAGCTACATAATTCTATAATGTTGTAGTGAACAAAATATGATATATATAATAAAGTTTTCAGACCATTTTATTGTATGAGAATACTTTAATAAAAGTAAGCATTACTTTTTTCCTCCTTAAGAGTATCGACCTTGGACTTTAATGCATAATACACTATGCAAAGTATCACAGCCTTAACTTTGAAAAGTTATAGTTTTACTTCCTGGTAAGAATTCACTTCAAGGCCAAATTTTAGAACTTCTCAAGTGATTCCACATAAAGGCATGTGTTCTTGTTGTATATCTTTTAGCTTTGTTTCTGCCAGCACATCTGAGAATCCTAATTTCTGCAGCTATTGCTTGGAATATATTGCATGAGTCAGTAAGAGTGTACAGGAATGTATGGGCATTGACCTCTAGACTGTGCTTCATTGTGTAATTTCAATTTCTTGTTAGATAATTGGCATGTTTCTTCCCCAAGGAACACATTAACTCTTCAAAAATGGCCCAACTGGTCTTCACACCTGATTCACATGAACCTTTCTTGTTGTCTCTTTACACAATGATACAATAAGGATGGACATGGAGTGTTTCTGTGCCTTCTATTCTCTCCCACATAACATGGTTTTAGTGCTGGGTATAGAACAGGGCTGAGAAGGCCCAAAGATTTCCAGATCAGTTCAGATCTGTTCAGATCTAATTATGATCAAGACTGCTTAACTGGTAAAGAATGATGGGAGTTATTGCTCCTCGATCTGGCAGGCCATAGGTTTTTTTAGCTCAAGTAGTAGTTAGATTCACCAATTAATCATTAGGATGTTGGTAAAAGTAAGAAATAGACTAGTCATGAGCTCAGAAAAAACTTTTTATCTGGAATATCAGCAAAGTCTTCATAACCAGTCTCTTTTATTTTTGCTTTATAGAATAGAAAATTGTAGAACTTGCCAAGACTTTCTGCTGCCAGAGAAGAATGACATTCTGTCTTCCTATTCCAGAAGACTTTAAATGTAGCAGCTGAATCTTCACTCAACTCTGGCAATGAGACAGTATCCTCCATTGTACCTGAAAACAGGAGATTAGATGCTGGTGAGTAGCAGATTACTAATTAAGATCAGCTATTTTGGCTGTCACATGAGTTCCATCTTCTAGGGCTAGAGAGGCCGAGCCTGAAGTTACCAGTATGCATTTTGGGAAAACCTTGTGCATATCATTTTTGTCATTGAAAGGTAATGTGACCTTGGTGACTTGGAGATTTTGGATACCTTTCACTGGCCCACAAGATAAAGTCATCCCAGATAAAAGTAATCAAGGGACCTCTTCACATGGAGGTTTTTCAGCTCCATTTTTCAGTTTCGGCTGGGCCTGGCCAGGACCTGAGGAGTCACATCAGACGACACATGGCAGGTTCCACCCACATTCCTCCCAAAGTGGAGATGCTTCCTCCACACTTTTCCTCTTGTTTCCCCATATGATGGGGAAAAGGGTGATGGGGCAACACATGTTGTCATGTGTTGCCTCCCATTCTCCCAGCTGATGCAGATGAGGACATGGCACCAATGTGCCTTGTACCATCCCCACCATATCATGGGGAAGGAGGCAGGGTGCGCGAGGTGACACAAGATACCCTGCACCTCTTCTCTTTTGCTGGCATCTGTGAAGAGATCCTTAGTCACACACAGATAATTTCCTATCTAAGTTAGTAGAGTGTGTAGGACTGCTTTGATTGACAGATAGGAAGCTACAAATTTGGCAATATGGTTGGATAGATTGTTGTCAGGAACATCTCATCAATTTATTGTGCTAATTTTAAAGAAATTGTAATAGCTGCCAATGTGTTTCCAGACTGGGTTCAAGACATTGAAAATGAATCTCAAAACACCAAATGGCTTTATAATTGATAAGTAATATATCTCCCAGTGGAATGCTCTTCTGTGTCTCTCCATTGGGAGTGGTACAAGATGTGGAAATGTGGGAAAGGTCTTTCTCAGTTATAGTGCCCTGGATGTGGAGTGTCCACCTTTTGGAAGCCAGGTTAGTTCAAATATTAGACTCATATCAAACCCAAATCAAAACATGGTTGTTCACCCAAGCATTTGAGACCTAGTTTTCATGGCTTAATTTTAGTCTATTGAGTTGTGGGTTCTATTTTTATTTTAAATTTTGTGTCTTTGTTTGAAATGCTTTTGTATTGGATGGGATTCAATAGACATAATATACATAGACATGATATTTGCATGAGTCCTTTTCTGCTGATCATTGTGAAAGAAGGTATCCATAAAATCTTTTGTATAACAATTACCTGCCTATGCATCCTACGTCTCTGCTACTGGCACTATCTCCACAGATATTTAATGGAGAGGAGAGTCCAGGGATCATCCTAGTTTTGTGTATCTGGCTACACATAGGAATGCCATCCTCTTGATCTTAGACCTTTGAGGTCCAGTATGTTCAAACTTCTAAGTCCTGCAGAAGGATGCCAGTCTCTATCTGTATTTTGTCATAGAAATACTGTCAGGTGCTGCTTAGCTTCCCCCTCCAGTCACTAAATGGCCAAAGGGGTGCCATGGAGGACATGGAAAGTGGGTTGTATGTGAGATCTTCAGCTACATGGCAGTAAATTAGTCAATTTGAGAAAGACTGATGATCTGGGGAGAATCACCTAACAAATTTCATGGTTTAGCGATGACTTGATTCTGAATTTCCTGAAGTGCAGACCAATACTATATTGACTGCCTCTTGTATGTTTTTAGTGTTTTGTTTTGCCAGCCTATCATGCTGACATGCAGTGACAGAAGGAAAGAGATATCAATATAACAATACATAATAAATATTTCAAAGATATATATATATATATATAATGTACACACTCATTCTTACTATTTTCATATTTAAAATTTATCATGTCAGCTCCAAGATTCCACTGCCAATTAATCCAAGTCACAAGTCTCAATTAGATCTTATTGATGCCCTGTATTTCACCAAACAAATTGGCTTGTAGTGTGTATTCCAAACATCAGGTAATTTGATATTAAGACCTTGATTTTGTTATTTTACAAATTAGGCTGAAACTAATGGTATATAATCTCACCATAATTCAATTAGAGCAAACTCTCTTTCATTCACATCTTTATCCAAATTGACAATAATTAATTCTGCAAAGTTTGAGTGGGGGTGGGAACCAATGAGCAAGAAAGTAATAGAGAAGTAACATGACATTTGAAAAGGGAAAGAAGGAGCTGGTGGGAAAGAGAGATAAATGCAGACCCATTTTATGTTAGGCTCCTTCTTGAAACAGTGGATAGTAACAATAGTAATGGGAGTGTGTGTGTGTTGGGGGGGGGGGGCATCTTTTGAAGGCACAGTCAGCCTAACACATTTTCAGAAGATGGGGCACAGGACCATCCATGAAAATGAAAAACTGTGAGTAAAGAAATTATATTTTTTTTTACCTGCAAGATTATTTCTCCAAGAATTCTAGAGGGCCTTCTACATGGACCAAAAATGTGGGCCTGATTCAGCATCCAGGATGACAGATGGAGCTTGAATGGGAGCCCAACAAGGACTTCTGGAATGGCCTTGGAGGTGGCCTTGGAGTATCCACTGCCCAGTCATGTTGAACATGGTTCAGTGTCACTGAGCAGGCACCCTAAATGACATCTCACCTCCTCACCCTTGTGTCATGGCTGTCACCAGCTGTGACATTGCCACTTATCTGAGACTTCAAGAGCACTGGCTGATGTCATCCAGTGTGCTTCTTCCTAAGGTGGCTGGAGAAGGAGGAAGAGTTTTCTTCCTCTCTGCTCAGCTTCCCTAGTGAGGCCATATTCTGATGGATGACAGCCAGACTGCCCAGAATAAGATAGGTGCATATGTCATGGTTGTTGCCAGCCATAATATGAGGGGAGGAGACAGGAGGTGACTGCTATTCCATGTTCCCAAACTGCAGAATCACTGTCAAAACAGCTACAGATGGTTCCAGTTAGGAACTAGTCTAGTTATCATGACACTCTCTAATGCAAGGAGAACCTGAATCCTAGCACAGGGTTCGTTCAGGTTTTACCCTGACCTAGTTTAATCCTGGGGGGGGGGGGAGTGGTGGTGGCGGTGGTGGGGGTGGTTGCAGGTAAGACGGATTAAGGCAGCCTCTGGGTTAACCCAGATTCATCCAGAACTTGTGGAACTGTTCAATGGTCACATCAATCTGTGTAGATGTGTCCTAGGTCCTCTAGGAAGCTGACCATAAAATCTCACTGGAGAATTTAGAGATTCCTAGAGAGATGTTCCCTCTAGAATTCTCTAGGTCCTTTAGCATGACCATACAAAGTTAATCATAGAATTAGACTAGAGGAGCTAGAAATTCCTGAAAAGAGCATTTAAATCAAATCACTAAATAATCAAATCCATTACAGTTAAAACTGTAAATGTGGAAGGAGGATTGCATATCATTTTCAAGCAGTCATGAGATTCTTGCAAGAATTCAGTGTCTAATTCCAAAGCTCCGGGTTCTCCCTCTCTGTATAAGTGTAGATCAAAATGAAAATTTAGTTACAGAAACAATTGCACAAGTGGTTGAGTGTCTAGACTTTACTGGAAAACTGCTGGAGTTCGATAAAATCTGTGATCATGACTGACTGTAATATTAGTAGCCTGGTACAATGCAGATCCTCCTAGTAAAAAAAGCAATTGTGTAGAATGGTTAGGAATCACCTTTCTTTACAATGTTTGTCAGATGCTTTTGGAATGCTCTATAGAAAAAGTGTGCATATACATTCCTCAATAACAATTTAAAGCTGAAGATACACTGTGACATTTTTGAAAAACTGTCACATCCTTAAGAAGAAAATTGCGATGGTTCAAATTCTGACTTCAAAATGTCTGTGTACCATGATCGGTTTTACTCCATTAACATATTTAATAGAAAAGCATTACTGACATATGACTAAAGATTACAGAATGGAACTTGGGGTGTATAATTGTGGCTTTTGAGAGGGATGGTTTCAGAAATAGAAGATCCCATAAACTTTAATTTAGAAATGCTTCTGCTGTGTCTGATTCTCTGAGTGTCAGCTTTTTGGGAAAAATCACTATATGGATGGACAGTTCTGCCAGGTGGCTAGTTTATTAAATGTGCAAGTGTATTCATTTGTGATTTCCTCAACAGCATATGTTCTGGGTCACTCATCCTGAAAGTGGCCCATATGAAATTCCAGGATGCATCTGGAATGTGGAGTGAGCTGCAGAACTTTAAATTGAAAATCTGTATAAAATAAAAAAACATGCAAAGGGACTTGATTATTAAGAAAAACCTTTCTAATTGAATGGTTATTTTAGTTTCATTTATTTATCTAATTAATTTATTAGGCATTTTGCAAGATGATGGTATTTCCAAGATGGATTACAGCACGAGAACAGCAAATGTATTAATTAAATCAAACTAAATATATCTAATTTTAATTAAAATCACGCTAAATATATATCCAATTTTAATTAAAACTAATTGCAGTAAAATAAATTTCAAAATATGCACCTGTTGGTTTGAATATATGTTATTTATATCCCAACTCTCTCCAAATACATCATCCAAGGTAATTCACAGCATACATTAAATTTTTATCATCAGCCTCTGTCAAATATATATTTGTGAGGAAACTGAGGGCATAGGAGGATCCGAGTCTATATATTCCCAAATGAAACTGATTATCTGGTGTGACAAACTTCTATATCTCACTGTGGCTCAACTGTGCCCCCTAGAGCATTTGGTATATCCTGACTAATCATACCCTTTGTGCATTGAGCATGACTTAATGCACCTGCTTAACCTTAGCTGTCTTTCCAAATTCAGCCTCCTAGATTCCAATTGCCCAGATCTTTTGAGATGCAAGTTTAAAGTTATAATAGGCTCAGCCATTAAATTCTGGCCACAGAAAGTAGATGTAGAAGATATTATAACTGGACAATTATCTGACTCCCCAGATGTACAAGATTTATTAAAATTAAGAGTTTCTCACTCTTCAAATGTCATACATGTATCTTCTAACTGAAGGATTTTTTTTTGCACATGGCAGTCACACGATCACTGATAGTGGCTACATACTAGCACAAGCAACTTTGTTATCGCATGTCTATTTGCACAATTGCCTCAATCTGTTGACCTGTGGTGCTGCACATGTACGTCCACATACCCTTGTTAACACTCTGCTCCTGTGCTTTTACTGCTCCATTTTTTTAAAAAAAGATTTGCTTAATTTCAAGTATGGTTAATTTTTTGGATTCTAAAGTGTGCTCCAGCAGGGTCAGGTATCTACAATGTACTCCACATTTTGCAGAGCTGATTTCACCCCAAACCTGGTAAATATTGGAAACTGCTGCAGTACATTTTAGGGCTTGTTTTGGACGTTCCTGCAAAATTTTAATATGTTGTATCCCCTTTAATGTGCATTGTAATTACACATTGGCAGCCTGCATTTTGTGGCCACCTCAGTTTTCAGTTGGCTTGGAGGGGCATTGAATGGTCAATGTAGATAAGTCCTTAGTCAGCTTCTATTGCAATGAAAGCTGTCATACCATCTCATCAGATTGTTTTATTTTAACCCATTATACAATTAGAACTAACAGAAACAGAATCTGGAACTTCTCAATCAATCTGGATGTGCCCTTATTCACATCTTTTTGGATGTGGAGAGCAAAGTATACATTCAAATGAATAAATAAAAAAATGGTTGATAAAATGGATGAGATATGGATTTTTTTTGGATTTTTTTTTATACTAAATGGATATTTTCTATACTAAAAAGGCCAATTGAAAAATGACATATCTGTATTGGCTGGAAACACATGACAATTTGGCACCAGACTGAGATCTCGTATTTGCTAACATTTAATCTCTTCCACAGGTAACTAAAAGAAATGGCTCTTAATCTTTGCTGCTATAAAATTCCTGTGTCTTCTTCATGGGGTTCTTTGGAAGGCAGTCTTTGCTTTGCCTTTGGCTTTCCTGTACTTATATCTGGAACGATCTGTGTATCTGTTTGTTTGCTATTCACCACAATTTCAACTGATATTCTGCCACAAGATTAGTATATAGTAAAAAGATTAATTGAATAAAATAATCACAATCACACACACATACACACAGAGGTGCACTTATTCCCCTGGCTTAGTTTGCTTTTTGCCAGTATGATAAAAGATAATATTTTCTTTTCAAAACCAGGTCATGGATGGTGAAGGTAAAATACACTTCTTCCTATTCCATGAAGAATTCTACTTTAATGATGTGTTTTGATTGGTCTGATGGGAAGAACTGGAATAACAGAATAAAATTGGTCACTGATGAAAATGGCAATGAAAAACATGTCTGATATTTAGTTTTTTGGAAGCAGTTTTTAGATATGTGGCCAGTTAAGGACTTGTGTCCAGAATAATGTTATTATGTATGCATTTTTGAATGCTAGACCCACTGGATTTTTTATTTAAATATCATATATACATGTGCATACATGTCTTTCTCCTGAGCACTCAGTCTAATGAACTGACGATTCACCTTGGTTATCAGAAGATTGACAGGCAATGAAACAGGCTGGATTTAAACTCAGTGCAGTTAGCATAGGTAACAGAGTAAATATGATTGGAAATTGGTGAAGACTTTTCTGTGCTTATTATGAGATTCCATAAAACATCTTACTATGCTTCATCATGCCACCCAGCAGAGTCATTCCAGTTGGCAAGGAGTTTATTGGAATCAGTTGCAGAGAATCAAGGACCTAAACTGTGATAAATGTAGTATGAACTTTATGGAGACATTAACTTGTATTAGCTCGGAATGTGACACCACACTTATGAGTCTGTGGAAGTGTCCAGTGCTCCATCTGGCCAGTTGTCATGGGATCAGTTTCAATTGTTGAAACCTGATGAGGTGAGCAAGATGCTTGCAGCAGTTCTCTACACCACAGGTAAGTTCTACACTTGCTTAGTTTGGATGATAAAATCTAACAGAGGTGGTAGGTCTAGGGGTCTTGATGCCTTAATGTGCCTCCTGCCTTCAAGGAGCCAGTTGCATTCACACCTGAAATGGGCCTCCCTGGATGTAGAAATATATAATAACTACTGCCCTGTGGATGCAAATATCCTCCTATAAACATTCTGGACCCATTTCGGTCTGGAACTGGGTCAGGACATAGCACCAAAATGATTTTAGTTGCTCTGACTGATGCCCTATTTCCAGTAAAAGAAGGGGGGGGGGAGTATGATCCTGTTGATTTTTCTTTTATCTTTCAATGGTTTTTGATTCCACTGATCATGGTATGTTATTGGGCTGGTTCCATTAGATGGCAGTAGTATCACTGACATGCAATGGTTCAGCTCCTAGGACCTCATCAGATGAGCTTTTAAAAGCATTTTATGCTGGTTTCCACTTCTTTTGTCCAATTTTAAGGCCACTGACACGTCCCTTCACACAACGCATAGCTGGCCATGTCCCCTTTCAGCATGTTTGCAGCATCCTCATTGGCTGCCATAAATATCTACATCATGGGCAGTGCCTGTGATATAGGTAAGTTCCCCACATTTTAAAAAAATCTTTTTAGCGCTATTTTCATGCTCCCCCACCCAATCTGATGGGGAAATTGAAGGGGCATCCTGCACCCCATAGTGATTTCTCTATCCTTCTCTTCCCGTCTTACAGGAAGGAGAAGGAAAAAAGTGGATGTCAGAACTGTGTCATGTATGCTGCTGGACTGGTTTGAATTAGAACTAGTGCAACTGTACATATCAACCCAAAGTATGGGACTGCTTCAGCATTTCAGAGAAACTCTGGAGCATTCTGCTAACATGGGATAAAACTAGGTTAACTGTTTTTTTACAATATCCAGTGACTTATGAGCCATAAGTCACTGGATATTGTCTGAACACTCAGAAGTGATGTCTGATACAATTCAGGTTTTAACTATTATAGACAGGCCTACAGAAATACGTCTGCATTGGAATAGTCAGAAATAAGCTATTTCTCTTATATTGTGCTAGTGTTCTCCTTATGTCATAAATGCCAATAATTTTAAAAATGAAAATACATGAATTCCATATTTTTTTCTTTCTCAAAGACAAATTACTTATCATTTGGGAATCTTTCAGGAAAAAGTGCTAAAATACTTTTAACACAAATACTACATTGTATAGATAATTGAACAATAAAATTACCTTCTCTCAAAAACAAATCAGTTACAAAATAGTGCAGCCAGTGTGGAAAGCTAGCAAGTGCCAATCCAAAAGCACTCATCTAAATATATAAAAAAGGGCACACTTGTAGTTGATACTTCAGAAGATACACAACATTTCACAGGGTATGTTAAGAGAGCTTTCACCTAGAAAAATAAGGGCAAGTAGAATATGAGATAGAAACACTACAAATAAGACTGTGTATATGCCAAAATGTATGTTTGAATTTCTTAGTTGTTTTCCTGTTCTTATCAATGTAGGCCTAAGACCTCAAATCCACATGAAAATTTGAAACTATCAATCACTGTAGCAGTAACTGATTGTAGAAAACACTATTTCAGAAGCAATTTGTCATAGTCCAATATGGATTTGCTGCTTGATCTGTTTTGGCATTTTTCATTTGCTAAGTGCAGGTATGCCACAGTAATCTCGTGGTATTTTGTTTATGTAACAAGACACCAGTATTCAGATGGTTTTCTGAGTTGCAATGGATATGGAATTTCCTGCCAGTGGTTCTACCTCCATCATTTATCTAGTCCTATGAAATGTATATGCTCACTGATTGTTACAATGAAGACCTTTTAAATTATCTGTTCTCATATAGGAATATCCCAGGAGATAGATATGACTGTGAGAGCAAATACATATGTAAAACAGATACATTGTAAAAGCTGGATGAAGGGTGTGTGGGGGGGGGGGGGGGAGAGCAGGCAGCCATATTTTCAGTGTCAGCAATAGATTCCATTCAGGCTCAATGGGACCCTTTTTCTCAGAGGGTTGATTTACGACCTCATCACATTACCTTAATTTCATCATAGGACACTTCCTCCATGCAGCCGGAATGGAGCCCACCAGATCTCATCCCATTATGTACATCTATTTCCTGTGGGGCTCCATTTCAGCTGTGTAGAGAAAGCATGGTAGGAGGGGGAAACCTGAACATAGGAGACTCCCCGTGTTCAGGTTAGGAATCATTGGACAATGCAGGATTACACCGGAGAGCTATGATGGACAAGCAGGTGGTAAGGGCAATGTGGAGCACCAGAAGAAAGATCCACCCTGCTGCCTCACAATTTGCTCAGCTGGCCTATGCTGCCCCACTGCCCCACTGTCCCCCACATTAAGGGCCTCAATGTGATGAGGCCCATAATCTAGAAAACTTATTTTAGGATATTTAGAGGTATATTTAGAGGCTGAGAGATATGTCCTTTACCAAGAGTGCTCCTCAATTTGACAAGCTTTCAAATATCACTTCAATATTTAAAAGTATTCTCTCTTTGAAGTTCTCTCATGTCCAAAGCTAATTTAAAGATCCTTTTAAGAGCTCCTGGAGTTGCCCGTCATCTATTAGCACCTGAATACAGAGCATTACATTAGACCTTAGAAATGACTAGTTTCAATGCTGGTTTGCTTTCTTTGTGCAATAAAGTCCATGGTTCATATAAGAACATATAGCTGTCATTTCACAGTTCACTATTACTTCTACCAAACTTACTTTGGTAAAAGGAATATCTGAACCAAATGAAGAAATATTTGTTTAAAATAATGAATGTTTATGTTCTGATGAATTATAATTACTTATTTGTAGTGAATATATTTGTTTAATAGAATGCAGAAGAGGGAGAAAAAGCTTTAATCACACTACTACTTTTTGTTTCAGACCAAATAGCCATTTTACATAGAAAAAAATTTCTGCCTGCAATGTATGGCGGTACCAGTCTTCTTTTTTTGTTATCCTATTTTTATTATTATTTTCCAGATATCAATAAGATTTACAAGGAGAGAGTGGGAACAATTTGGAATAGTAAAGAGTGAGAAAAGAAAGGTTTCCAAGAGATTTACCCAAAAAGGAGAAGCTAAACTAAGGGGAAAAAAACCTAAAAACCTTATTAACCTATAAAAAACCAATAAAGGAGAATGTGTCCAAAATAAAAAATCAGAGTCCCAAGAAACCCAAGTCCGGAGGGAAAAGGGAAAAGGATTTTAAAAAAACCCCACACATACAAGAAAACATATATACAATGTTGACTTCCATTCTGAGACTTCGCTGTGTCATTCTTCATTTTAATACCTTGTCTTCATCTTCAAGCTTCTGTCTTCTTTTCTCCTTCTTCTTCTGAAACGTTTTTGTTTAAAAAACTTCTGGGATGCCATAATTTTCACTTGTCTTTCCATTTGTAAAGAAATCCATGACAGGAACTTCTGGAAGTAAGGAAAATAAAGTATTGAAGACATCTGCTTCACCAGAAGGCAACTTGAGTCACTGTTCCATTCATTATGACATTTTCCCAGTTTTAATTCATTACATTTGAACATCAAGTGTAGAAGTTATCTGTGGTAATGTGCATATAGGTCTTCTGAATCTCATCAGATTTGCAGACAAAAATACCTACATTAGAGATGTCTTATATTTCTTGTCATTGATAATATGGCATTGATTTGCATATTAGGATCTTTCTCACATTGTACATTTTCCTGGCATGTGTTCCTAGAGTGTTTTGATGTTGACAGTTAATGCCTTTTAGGGTCAAACCAATACATTTTAAAGGCAGTCGTAGCTGTTTTTTGATATCTCACATGTGAAGAGTGTGAGGTTATTCTTTGTTTTGTTTTATTTTTTGAAGAAGGGTATTTTTGCCTTTAGTAGGATTAAAATAAGCATAAAGAATCTCTGCTAGGAAATATAACTAACAAAGATTTCACATAAATGGAGGGAGATGAACTTTTTCCAATTCACCTCTATTTCCTAACATCATATCTCAACACTTTGCTAGAACTCTGCTCCTGATAAGAGCACTGGGGAAAAGCAATATTTATCAATCACAGGAAGGTAAAATTAAAGCAGTGTTTCACTCTTTCACACATAGACTCATTTACATTAAAATATGAAATATACTGCTTTGAAATCCTGTCCATCATTTTGAAATACCCTGCATAATAATCTCACTTGATATTGAAATGGGTGAGACAACTGAGGAAGAGATTTGTGTGCTCCTTTGTATTTAGTTTCCTTGGGCAATATTACTTGCTACATATTGAGCTGAATAAATCTCAAATTATTCCAATTTTAATATTACCACAATGTAACTATATGCAGATAAATGGCTTCCAGTATTGGGATGGAAAGAATATTTTCAAAACACCTGCAAAATGGTAAAAACAGCAGCAACCACAGCAACAACAGCGACAACAACAACAACAGCATTTTTAGATTTTAGGAAAAACTGATAAGAAGAACCCTAGATTTATAAGAATATTCACAATCCAGGATTTATTCTCAACAAAATTCATGCATAATTGCTTTAACCAGAAAAGAGCATTTTTTGTGCAAAAATTAGTATTTTTTGCTATTGCATATGCAGAAAATGCTGTAATTGGAGATGTATTCTGTATATGGTTGATTTACATAGAAAACCGTTTTCCAACAGAGAAAGCAGAATTTTCTGCACAGGAACCAATATTTTTGCATAGAAATAAGTACGGAATTACAAAGAGGCTTCAAAAACAGTGTAATTTTCAAAGACATTTTTCACAACAACAAGAAAATTGTTAACATTTTTGGTTGCTTCTTTTGAGAAAAAAAAAACTTAGTGAAGAATTGCACCCTTATCCCAATAATAATTTAGCTCTGAAATAAGCTGGGATATCTAAATAAATAAAAGATGGGTAGTAACAGGATGATCTTATTGTATTTATTTATGTTTTAAATCAATATTATAAAGGCTATACCTTTAAATAATTAAAATAAGTAAATGCCAGAAACAGAGGGGAAGTGGCAGTGAAACTATATGAAGGAAGGAAAGCAGAATCTATAAGAAGGTCCACTGGGTTCATTGTGGATACTCTAGTTTGCTAACATATTCTAATGGGTTTATTTCAAGGACTGTATAATAAAGAAATACACAAAATTCCAGAGGCAATGATAAAAATGAAAAGCAAGATTCTGGATAGAAACAGGAAGAATGAGAAGAATATTATCAGGGGAAAGTGAAGGGAATGATCCCTGGTTACAAGCTATTTCATTTTCTTTTATTGTAAGTGCTTCTTGTGTGATAGCTAACTACCTGCTTTGTAGATGAAAAATGTTGAATGCTCAGTTTGTTAAGCATAGGGTTTTGGTTTTTTTTTTTTTTTTTAAAAAAAAGAAAAACCTAAATTCACACTACTTCAGTTTCATCATGTTCAACTCAATCTGTTACGCAGTCATCTTTGGAAACATGAGTTGACACACAGTGAGATAACTTTACTGCAGTAATAGGTACGCTACTTTCATAAATGAATGCATCATCTCTGCCCTTCATTGTGTGCAAATTAATTCAGTCATTGTTTCTTCTCTTGTCCTATTAAATAGGCTTAGCTGTTTGTTAGAACAAAATACTTTTCACATGTTGTCTGAATACATAGCTGCCTAGACATTAATACCAAATGGCAGGGATGAATGTTTCTTATTCTGATGTCCATGAAAGAAATATATGATTGATTGAACATCTGTTTTTAGTCTCTTCTATTCCAATAATTTGCATGCTTAAGGCTTATAATGAATATCAAGTCATGTCTGATGGACCCTTTTTTTTCTTTGTGATTCAATTTCTGCCACTTCTCTGAGAGGCACATACAGGAGATGATCAGTAGTTCATTAACTTAGATCATAGTACATCTATGTCACCTGGACACCTGAAAGAAATATATTGTCCTTATGAACAAACTCAGTAGATAAGAAAGTAATTAGATCATAGAATCATAGAATCATAGAATCAAAGAGTTGGAAGAGACCTCATGGGCCATCCAGTCCAACCCCCTGCCAAGAAGCAGGAATATTGCATTCAAATCACCCCTGACAGATGGCCATCCAGCCTCTGCTTAAAAGCTTCCAAGGAAGGAGCCTCCACCACACTCCGGGGCAGAGAGTTCCACTGCTGAACGGCTCTCACAGTCAGGAAGTTCTTCCTAATGTTCAGATGGAATCTCCTTTCTTGTAGTTTGAAGCCATTGTTCCGTGTCCTAGTCTCCAAGGAAGCAGAAAACAAGCTTGCTCCCTCCTCCCTGTGGCTTCCTCTCACATATTTATACATGGCTATCATATCTCCTCTCAGCCTTCTCTTCTTCAGGCTAAACATGCCCAGTTCCCTAAGCCGCTCCTCATAGGGCTTGTTCTCCAGACCCTTGATCATTTTAGTCGCCCTCCTCTGGACACTTTCCAGCTTGTCAATATCTCTCTTGAATTGTGGTGCCCAGAATTGGACACAATATTCCAGATGTGGTCTAACCAAAGCAGAATAGAGGGGTAGCATTACTTCCTTAGATCTAGACACTATGCTCCTATTGATGCAGGCCAAAATCCCATTGGCTTTTTTTGCCGCCACATCACATTGTTGGCTCATGTTTAACTTGTTGTCCACGAGGACTCCAAGATCTTTTTCACACGTACTGCTCTCGAGCCAGGCGTCCCCCATTCTGTATCTTTGCATCTCATTTTTTCTGCCAAAGTGGAGTATCTTGCATTTGTCACTGTTGAACTTCATTTTGTTAGTTTTGGCCCATCTCTCTAATCTGTCAAGATCGTTTTGAATTCTGCTCCTGTCCTCTGGACTATTGGCTATCCCTCCCAATTTGGTGTCGTCTGCAAACTTGATGATCATGCCTTCTAGCCCTTCATCTAAGTCATTAATAAAGATGTTGAACAGGACCGGGCCCAGGACGGAACCCTGCGGCACTCCGCTCGTCACTTCTTTCCAAGATGAAGAGGAAGCATTAGTGAGCACTCTCTGTGTTCGTCCACTTAACCAATTACAGATCCACCTCACCGTAGTTTTGCCTAGCCCACATTGGACTAGTTTCCTTGCCAGAAGGTCATGGGGGACCTTGTCGAAGGCCTTACTGAAATCCAGGTACGCTACATCCACGGCATTCCCCGCATCTACCCAGCTTGTAGCTCTATCGAAGAAAGAGATCAGATTAGTCTGGCATGACTTGTTTTTGATAAATCCATGTTGACTATTAGCGATGACTGCATTTGTTTCTAAGTGTTTGCAGACCGCTTCCTTAACAATCTTTTCCAGAATCTTGCCCGGTATCGACGTGAGGCTGACCGGACGGTAGTTGTTTGGGTCATCCTTTTTTCCCTTCTTGAAGATTGGGACCACATTGGCCCTCCTCCAATCTGCTGGAACTTCTCCCGTTCTCCAAGAACTCTCAAAGATGGTTGCCAATGGTTCCGAAATGACTTCCGCTAGTTCCTTCAGTACTCTTGGGTGTAGTTGATCTGGCCCTGGGGACTTGAACTCATTAAGAGCGGCCAGGTATTCCTGGACGACTTCTTTCCCAATTTGGGGTTGGATGTCCTCCAATCCCTCATCCACTCCATCTTGCTGAGGTTGAAGACTCTCTTTTTGTGAGAAGACCGAGGCAAAGAAGGCATTAAGTAGTTCTGCCTTTTCCCTATCCCCTGTCAGCATTGCCCCATCTTCTCCTCGAAGAGGTCCTATCGCCTCCTTGTTTTTCCTTTTTCTACTGACATAAGAATAGAAGCCCTTTTTATTGTTTTTAATGTCCCTGGCAAGTCTGAGCTCGTTTTTTGCTTTAGCTTTGCGGACCTTTTCCCTACAGGTGTTGGCTATTTGTTTGAATTCTTCTTTGGTGATTTCTCCCTTTTTCCACTTCTTGTGCATGTCTCTTTTGTGTCTTAGCACAGTTAGAAGTTCTTTGGACATCCATTCTGGCCTCTTTGCACTTGTCCTATTTTTTCTCTTTGTTGGCACGGTTTGCAATTGCGCCTTGAGTATTTCACTCTTGAGAAGTTCCCATCCATCCGTAGCTCCCTTGTCTTTTAGTATCTGTGTCCACGGAATGCTGCTCAGCGTTTCCTTCATTTTTTGGAAATCAGCTCTCCTAAAGTCCAAAATGCGGGTTTGACTTGTCTTAGTTTCGGCCTTCCTTTGTACCTCAAATTGCAGGAGCACATGGTCACTTGCCCCTAAGGATCCTACCACTTCGACCGCATCGATCAGGTCCTCCACATTTGTTAGGATGAGATCAAGAGTAGCCAATCCCCTTGTTGCCTCTTCTACCTTCTGGACCATGAAATTGTCTGCAAGGCAAGCGAGGAATTTGTTGGACCTTGTACTCTTGGCCGAGTTTGTTTTCCAGCAAATATCGGGATAGTTGAAATCGCCCATGACTACTACATCTCTTTTCTGTGCCTGTTTGGTCAACTGTTGGCAGAAGACTTCATCAAGATCTTCCTCCTGGCTTGGGGGTCTGTAGTAGACGCCTACAACGACATCTTTTTGAGTCCCAGTTCCCTTGATTCTTATCCAGATGATTTCAAGCTGGTTTCCCAGATTGCTGTCTTGAATTTCTTCTGCAGCATAAGAGTTTTTGACATATAAGGCTACTCCGCCTCCTCTCCCCTTTGTTCGGTTTCTGTGAAAGAGGTTATACCCCTCGATATCTACATTCCAGCGATAGGAGTCATCCCACCAGGTTTCAGTGATGGCTATGATATCATATTTGTGGTGTTGTGCTAGAAGTTGGAGTTCGTCTTGTTTATTTCCCATGCTCTGTGCATTAGTGTAAAGACATGTGAGCCCCTGGGATCTTCCCTTGAGCTGTTTAATTGGGATTATTGTGCTTTTGGTACGTGGTCCTTGTTGTGTTTGTGCAGCCCTCCGTTTAGCCTTCTGGCGATTCCCAGACATTATGGGTAAAGTAGCGTTCGCAAGGCTGTTGTCCCCCTCCCCCGGTGGACCTAGTTTAAAGTGCGTCTAATGAGGTTTGCGAGTCTGTGAGCAAAAAAGTGTTTTCCTACTTGTGTGAGATGCACCCCATCCCTTGCCAGTAGGCCATCCTCCTGGAATAGCAGGCCATGGTCGAGGAAGCCAAAGCGTTCCTCCTGACACCATTTTCTAAGCCAGTCATTGACCTGTACTATTTTTCTGGTTCTTGTGGGTCCGTGTCTTACAACAGGGAGGAGGGATGAAAAGACCACCTGTACATTACAATCTTTTAGTATTGCTCCTAGAGCTCGAAAATCATTTGTGATCTTTTGAAACGTATGCCTTGCAGTATCATTGGTTCCTACATGAATCAACATGAGGGGAGGACGGTGATAGGGCTTGAGGAGCCTGGTGAGCCTCTGAGTGATATGGTGTATTTTTGCCCCCGGTAGGCAGCATATTTCTCGAGCCATCCCATCTGGTCTGGAAATGACAGCTTCCGTTCCTCTAAGGAGGGAGTCGCCTACTACCAAGACCTGTTTACTTTCAGGAATGACAGCGCCCCTTTTGTGCAATGTAGTGTGTAGGTCTCCAGAAAAGTGATCCTGTTGGTGTGAATTGTGTAGGTGAAAAGTGTTGTCCTCCTCCTCGACATCCCCGGTGCATTCGTCAAGGACAATCCATTGAGATTCGTCCGAGAGCCTATGGTTCTCCTGTATGTGTTCCTGTTGCTCCTGGTCTATGGTTGGGGATGGTACACCTGCAGGATTGTGCAAGTGTGAATGTTGTGAAGTGTTGTCCCTGTCAGGGCTATCCCCCGCACACTGATCAAGGATGAGCCACTGATCAGTATCTAAGCCATTCTGGTCTTCCCCAATATGTTGTGTTTCTTGGTCAGGTGCTAGTTGTGTGAGAATTTGGAATCTATTGTGTAACTGCAGCTGAGCGGAGGTATTCTGAGGAGGCTTCTGGGTCCTATGTGTCCTTCTAAGGGTGACATTTCTCCAAGCCTGAGGGTTGTCCATATCTGAGGTGCTGTTCTGTTGAGCCTCCCCGTAATGTTGGTGTGATATGGGCTGCGTGTCTAGGCCAGTGTGGTGAGTGGTGTCTAAGAAGAGCTCAAGTTCCTGAATGTCCTTAAGGGTCTTAATACGGTCCTCGAGTTGTCGTATCCTGTGTTCCATGCGAGTGATCTGTGTACACTTGGGGCAGATGTAATTGAGTAATTGTAGTGTGAAAAAGCTGAACATGCCACAGCTTGTGCATGAGATGGGAAGTTTCCGTGTTTGTTCCATCTGGAGGTTGCTAATGCTCTTGGTGTGTGTTTGATGTTGTTGTCTGTATGCAGGGGTGAAAGTATAGGTTACTGAGTGTATGAGTTCTGTGGAAAGCCCAGCTGCCCCTTGGGTTCAGACACTGGTTTATATAGGATAACCAGGAAGCCCCGCCTCTTAGCAGTTAGTTTTTAAACTCAGGAAGCTATTGTTCTTTGGATGCTCATTCCTTCAGCATAATGATATTCTGTAACACAAGTAACATTTTTGAGCAGTGCACTTGATGTATCAGGAAAAAAGTTTGATACATTTTTCAGAAGTAGCTGCTTGCCTGATGCCTTGCTTTGAGGACCCTAGTTGGGGTTTCCCTCTGGCTGAAACCATCAAGACTCCAGGCAACCATGATCAAATACACCAAAGCTTTGTGAATGGCTGCCATTTGGAAACATAGCACAGTAGAAAATTTTTTCAGCAGTGCACATTACTTTTTGTCTTGTCTCGTTGTGTTCTCAAAATTATAACATTCAGTATAGTGGATTGGACTTCTGTAAGCACACAGATGCATTTTGGGGTTATTATTATTATTATTATTATTATTATTATTATTATTATCATTATCATCATTATTAACCTTATTATTATTTATTGTTAACCCTATCAGCACATCTCCATTCCCATGCATTTTTAGGTATTTAATTCAAAAATATGTTTATGAAATATACATATGTCTTGGAGTCCCAAACAGATTGAAATTATGAAGGTTTTGATAAAGCCTGTAGCCTGGATCCCTGGCAAAGCCAGTCTCCAGGTGGGGCCCAGAAATCTTTTGTTAAGGAGATCTCAAAGTGAAGCTAAGCACACATTTCCCTTCACCCCTCCCCCTTGGACATTTTCTTATCTATATTGTTCTAATTATTTCAGTACTTTGTGGACAGTTTTGGGTTTTGGTTGGACTGTGGGAGAAATGTGCACTATTTCTGTGGAAGTTATATTGCCTCTCCCTCTATATATATTCATATTTTGACTCCGGGATTTATTCTGAGTTAATATATTTGGAGGGGGGGGGGGCATCAAGTTTTTGACAACAGAAGGAGGAAAGTGGAAGGAGAGAGAAACTGGGATGTTTTTAGGGCAACTGGAAAAGTGGAACAGTAGGGGGTTAACGGAGACATTTGGAGGGCACGAGTAAACAGTTTGCAAATTACATGAATGTAGTTGTAATAAGCTCTATGCCTTAATAAGGGTTACATGAAATGTGAAAGAATACCTTCATTAGTGCTTAATGTACTTCCCAAGGTTATAAAGATTAATGAGAAATTAATGAGACCCCTAGTAATACTGATTAAGAGTATCTATCATGTTGTGGACATGAGCAACAATGCTCTTCAGTGTTATGTTAGGATGAAACAAAGTCCTAATATGTCATTGTCTCATGCAATTAGTCATATATGCCATGGGCATTGTGACAACTGCATTCTTACATTTTCAGTAGCCTTCCACCTACTTATATTGATCTGTTGAACCAAATAGTCATTAATCAATCAATTTCAGTAACTAAGCTATAATGGTTAATAGATTAAGCCAACTATATTCTCACTTGCAGACTTCTTTTGTTTGTTGTATTTTGACACTTGACTCTTCAGTTACTTCTTCAGTTAGTACTAATACCAGATACTGTAAGCTATATTTCAAAGGGAAAACTGGCAAAACCACCCCTGAGAATTCCTTCCTTAAGAAATTCCCCATGAAATGGAAGGTGAGCTTTTGGCACATATACACATACACACATACTTAGGATGAGGCTACCACAGAACTGTATAATCTGTGATCCAGTAAAGTGAAAAAGGCTCACCAGCCATATACTGTGACTTACAAGGTTCTTGTCTGCTGAGTTGTTATACTTGGCTGATAAGCTGAGTCTGGTAGTTCACAAACTGTGCAGGCCTGATGTATATGCTGTTTTTCCCCTCATATACAGAATTTATTTTTCTCAGAGACACAATCACCCCAGAACAGCCACCTTAGTTACTTAACTAAACAGTACCTTTCAGCCAGTCCCTGCCAATCTTCATTTACTGGGCAGTAGCTGATACAAGGAACAGAAGTCTATATCTCCCTGTTAATCAGAAAGGAGCTGACTGACATTTTTAACCCTTCCTGAGATCTCACAGCAGTAGGCCAGCCAACATCCTATTGTATTTCTCCTTTCCACTGGAGATTGCTTACAGGAGGGGCTGTTGGAAATATCCGTCGTGGCTGTCACTCACAGTGGCACTGGCTGCCAGGAAGAAAGGACTGAAGAACTTTCATGGTCCCTATATAATACATAAAATAGTAAATGTAGTATCTCTAGGTTACCTTAATGCAGGCCTGCACAACCTGCAACCCTCCAGGTGTTTAGTCCTCCAGCACCCAGAAGCCCTAGCTGTTTTGTCTAATAATCAGGAATTCTGGAAGCCTATTGGCTTTGTATGAATAGGATAGACTAAGAAGGAAGCCTCACTTGAATTCAGTGGAACCCTGAATTAAGCACACCTTAACCTAAGAGCATTTTGAGTTAAGAGCTTTTGCTCAGCCTGCGCTTTGCTTTGGCATATCAGTGGGATTTTGAGTTAAGAGCTAGTGCCAGAGGGAGTGCTAACGTGAGAGTATAGGGCTTTAGAGCTTCAAGGGAGCAGCCTCCTTGCCTTCAGCTTTCGTACTTTGTGTTCTTGTCTGCTTTTGGAGATGGTTGTCTGTTTTGCTCTTCTCCGCTTTGAGGAACTTTGGATTAGTTGATTTTGTGTCATTTTTATTCCTGGTATAAAGAGGGAGAGAGAGGCAGAAAGGAAAGGAGGTTGCAATGAGTACAGTACGAAGAATATGATGCTTCTGCTTCTTCACTTTGTGCTTTCTTTCCTTTTTATTGTTCCATTTATTGTAAATGTGTATTTATACGTTATTTGTTATTTATTTATAAAGTACATTTTTTTATTTAAAAACTTAACAAAAATGGGGGGGGGGGTGTTCAGGGAGCCAGTGCATTAATAGCATTTCAATGGAAATTTTCCTTTGAAATAAGAGTGATTTGAGTTAAGAGCTCAGAATGAATTAAACTCTTAAAGTATCACTGTATAGCTTTCCTGAATTCCTCTGTCTTTGATTATTCTTGGTCCTGACTTCTGTTGTGATTCTTGAGGTAGGAACCTAAGGGTATACAAGTCTTTTGGTTCCATATGACTTCTGACTTTTGGATCACCCTGAATTTTTGCTTATCATAGAATCAAAGAGTTGGAAGAGACCTCATGGGCCATCCAGTCCAACCCCCTGCCAAGAAGCAGGAATGTTGCATTCAAATCACCCCTGACAGATGGCCATCCAGCCTCTGTTTAAAAGCTTCCAAAGAAGGAGCCTCCACCACACTCCGGGGCAGAAAGTTCCACTGCTGAACGGCTCTCACAGTCAGGAAGTTCTTCCTCATGTTCAGATGGAATCTCCTCTCTTGTAGTTTGAAGCCATTGTTCCACGTCCTAGTCTCCAAGGAAGCAGAAAACAAGCTTGCTCCCTTCTCCCTGTGGCTTCCTCTCACATATTTATACATGGCTATCATATCTCCTCTCAGCCTTCTCTTCTTCAGGCTAAACATGCCCAGCTCCTTAAGCCGCTCCTCATAGGGCTTGTTCTCCAGACCCTTGATCATTTTAGTCGCCCTCCTCTGGACACATTCCAGCTTGTCAATATCTCTCTTGAATTGTGGTGCCCCGAATTGGACACAATATTCCAGGTGTGGTCTAACCAAAGCAGAATAGAGGGGTAGCATGACTTCCCTAGATCTAGACACTATGCTCCTATTGATGCAGGCCAAAATCCCATTGGCTTTTTTTGCCACCACATCACATTGCTGGTTCATGTTTAACTTGTTGTCCACGAGGACTCCAAGATCTTTTTCACACGTACTGCTCTCGAGCCAGGCGTCCCCCATTTTGTATCTTTGCATTTCATTTTTCCTGCCAAAGTGGAGTATCTTGCATTTGTCACTGTTGAACTTCATTTTGTTCGTTTCGGCCCACCTCTCTAATCTGTCAAGATCGTTTTAAATCCTGCTCCTGTCCTTTGGAGTATTGGCTATCCCTCTCAATTTGGTGTCGTCTGCAAACTTGATGATCATGCCTTCTAGCCCTTCATCTAAGTCATTAATAAAGATGTTGAACAGGACCGGGCCCAGGACAGAACCCTGCGGCACTCCACTTGTCACTTCTTTCCAAGATGAAGACACAACCTTAATATTTACAAATCTGAAAGAAGATGTAGTGTGAGGCATTTTAGTTCTAAAATCCAATAACTTTTTCCCAGCACTACTTCCAGCTTCTAGGTGTGAAGTCTCAGCAGTCTTTGACCCTGTAGCTCCCTCCAACCTCACTGGTGTGAAAATTGGCTTGGGACAATATCAAATTAAACATTTTGAAGCACTGGCTCAAAGCATTTCACAGTGGATAATTTCATCTCTCATTGGGACTGTTTTGTTGGGATTAAAGTTCTCAGCATCCTTGGTGGGGAATAAATATCCCTGCAGACATTGATCCTTAGGGATTTTCCTTATTGGATGAGCACTGAGTGGCTGTTACTTTCCTAGCTGGGAAAGTAGTACTGTGACCCACTCACACTACAGAATTATAGCACTATTATGTTACTTTGGCCTCATCTACTCCGCAATACAATACAGTATGAAACTGTCATATAATACTGTCAAACTGACCATATCGACCTTATGAGTCTACACACTGACTATATCATGCATTTTCAAACTGCATTATATGACAGTGTAGATGGGGTCTTTAATAGCTATTGCCATTATATGGACTCCTGGGACTGGTAGTTTAGAGATGGACATTGATAACTGTCAGCTAAAAACCAGTCTAGTGCCTCATCAAAGTACAAATCCTGTGACTCTATAACACACTACCATTCCAGTTAAAATGGGATAATAATGCTCCCTCTTCCTGGGACATAAAGTTATGCGATCATGATGGTCAGGGGAGGCCAGATCAATGACTGCTTGTTACTAAGCTCCCAAATCTGGCAATTTCTCTCTTACAGTGTTGAGAGAAGCTAAAGAGACTGTGTGCAACCACTGACTTGGCTGCCTGCTTTGGTCCAGGTACTTCTCAATGCTTTACGTGAGTGAACATTATGTACTATGTAAATTAAAAAATTGCACACATCCTCCAGTGATATGAATAAACTAGTGGAATAATTCTTAATTAGTCAATTACCACTTCCTCATAGACCTTCAAAATACATTTTAACTAATTTTTTTACGGATGCTTTTTTCCCCAGGAAGACAAAATCAAATTATAGCTTATAGAGAGAGACTAATTTAGCAGCAAATGAAAAACAATCAGAGTTTTTTCCTGTGGTTCACCTGTATTTGTTTTACATAAATATATCTTTAACATAAAAGGAAATAAAAACATTTCATTCATGAACCAAGGCAAGCAGGTATACTTTCAATGGTGGAGTAGCTTACTAGTAGAGACACAAATGAATGCATTGCAGTCTGTGGCTTCAATTGAAATTGAACATCAACCTTTTGCTAGTCACATGGAAATTGATTTCTGCATATTGATCTTCAAAGAAAAACCAATCAGCCAAAAGCACAATAGAGTTGAAAAGATGGGAGCTGATACATAATGTCTTGGGAAGAAGAGATAAGTGTGTACCATTGATTATGTGTCTATAAAAAAAGCAATGAATTTACCATCAGTAAATTTATCATCAGTAAATTTCCTTGGTAGGGTACCAGCTAAATTGGGTATACTATAGAATAATATAGAATATTTACATTGCAACCTATACAACAGAAAAGTGGCAGTTTTGTACTATGACCCAATAGCTCTTTTAAAAAAAGTAGAGGGGAGATTATTTGCTCTTCAACCATCGGGCCATGCCAACCAATCATGGCCCAGTTTGACAACAATTATTATTACTATTGGTACTATTATAATTTTGAGTTTTTTTCAGTATTATTATTTGCTAGATATGCCAGCACTGAAATAATTGGACTTAATGACACCCAGTGTCCAGGAAACCAAATTCCGGGGCTAGTTGGACCAGTTTCCTGATTCAGTGTAAGGCAGTTTCCTAAACTTGCCAACAGTTGAGTTTAATTTTTGTGAACAAGAATTCTTATTGGCAAGACAGCTGCCAAAACCCCCCCTAAGATACATTTTTAGGAGATAAATTATTCTGTATTATGTCATATCCAAGATTTACAAATCCCAAAATTTCCCTCTCCAGTTCTGGACATTGTATTGTAAAAAGTTACTTTTGCAAACTTGATCTTTAAAAACACTGGTTTTGAAAATAACTGGTCATTCTGAGCCGAAGTTTGTTAGGAGAGTGCTGGCAAAGTTTGATTATTATCTCTAGTTTGTAGTCTGTCAGTAATGCTATCTTTAACGTTATCCCTGTTCCTGAATTCTGTGGAAGAGACCGGCTATCCTTTACTGGATGAAAAATGGTAAGGTGATCTTCATATATTATTTTATTCCTGCTGGCATGTATAAACCATCTTTGGCCCTAGGCCAGGATAAAATTTGTAGGCTATTGATCATTCTCACCTCTAGGCTGGATTATCAGTGCTTTGAAAATGGAAAGGCTAAAATCCAGCCACACAGAGGCTCTGATAAGTCCTAAGTGTTTAAATTTTCCACTTCAGTGAATGGAACAAATAGCTTGATTCTATGTCTATCTTTGGAAATAAGCATCATAGAGTCTAATAGGATTTACTCAAGTTAAAAAAAAACATGGCAAGAACTGCAGTTAAAAATGTATCACTTTGGTTTCAAAATTTCTTCTGTATACGAATTGAAACTGAACCTCCAACAACTAGCTAATATAAAAATAGAATGTGATTTCATTCTTGAATTAATTTAGACACATCAGAATTGCAGATCTGAACTGAGTAATGAAATAACAGGCAGAAACACACACAACACACTGAAAACCGTGCAAAGGCAAGATATAATAGCAATTTTCATTGTTTGTTTAATAAGCACTTGGATGTAATTACGCCTTGACTGAGAAGAATTGATCAGCTGGCTACACCAAAACAATTGTGAAGTATATTATCTGAATTAGGCTAAAGTACCAAAGAACACAGTTAGCCAATTCTTATAGATAAACTAATCTGCATTATAACCTATAAGAATTATGGGTATGCATGGAGCCTTGGTTCAAAGATAACTAGACTGTCTCTAATAAACAACAGCAGCTGTGTTGTTTAGAGAGAAATGACAAAAGAATTCAGACTCTATGAAATTCTCCATCTGTCTTCATTTGAGAGAAAATAAAAGATGTCTAAATTCATGTACATCTTATTCAATATATGGATGTGAAAGTTGTGCCAGGATGATAGATGGCATAGGAAAGGTACTCATTACTTAAAAATTACATGTGATATTAAAGAACTTGGCATGCTTACCAGAAATAATAATTGCTAATGCAAAGAAGATGAAAATAGTAGTATTTGGTCTATGGTCAGGTTTCAGCTCGGTGTGTAGGACAGTATTCTAACCTGCTATTACAGCACTTAGGTAGAGCAGATTAGAACTTCACTACCCAGGAGTGGTAATGTTGCTAATATGATTTTTCCTCTGGAGAAAACTGGATTTTATTTTTGCAAGCCCCTGCTTTGCCTCTAAGCATTTGCACTAGAGAACCAAAGGACCACAGAAATAGCATGAGGATTTCCCATTGCTCTACTGGAATTCAATTCCTTCCTTGAAGAGTCAACTATTGAAAACAACTACTAATCCAACCAAAAAGGTCTTGACCTTCAAAGTTGATGATTTCTCTGTAGAAGGGAAGGAGGGAAGTATAAGAATGACTCTTCCCTTACAAACCTAGAAAGAAGGCTTAAATACCTTAAAGGCAACAATTCCCATCTGACATGGGTCAACCATGGTTAGTGCTTGGTTGAGTGACCACCAATGAATGCAGAGTGTGGTAGGCTACATTTTAGAGGAGTGAATTGGTATAATCACCTCTGAGTATTCCTCATCTAATTAAACCCTACGAAATTCAGGGGACACCATAAGTCTACAGGCAATTTGAAGGCACGCACACACACAAATTCACTTTCTGTCATCTGCAGCACTGTGGCTATTGCAAAATGAGAATGTTTAGAATTTCTTACATGAGAGTTTGAGTACCTGGAGTTATTTGGGCCACAAGCAGAATAAGCGTTGTCTTTTCCACATTTATTTCCCACGCCATATTGTTAAGCCTCATTTTCTTTGAAAAAACAAAACAAAACAAGGACTGAAACCATTAAAGATGTAAAAGAAATGTTTGCTATATTTGTTCATCTTGATTTATATTTATATTTTTTAATCAGGACATGGAGTAATTTCAATAAATTGTGTGTAAATAATGTCTAGATATATTGTAGCTATGTTTTTTTTTGTAATGAATAGTGATTATGAATGCACTTAATATGCTCTGGGGTTTTCTTGGGGGGTAGGTGTACAAAATACACTGTTTATATGATATAGCTAATGGAACACTTATTTGAGTTGCCAAGAAAGAGCATCTATTCCATATGTCTTCTGGTTTTGAATCTGAGCTACCCTTTCATATGCAGATGGAAACAAGTCATGCAAGGAGAAAATCCCATATGTTCAGAAGATGCAGGTTGATGATTTCTGTTCAATTTAAGTTCCAATCTCTGTCTAGTGCAAGTAGTAATAATGTTTCTGAAAAGCTTGCATTATATCTGGAAACTGGTAGCATGTTTAGACACACCACCAAGATTGGGATACTATACATTGCTGTGTTTTTAGAAAATTAATAGTATATAGCTACCAGGAAGGCCTTCTCTGTTGTGGGACGTAGTACAGAATGCTCTCCCTTTAGAATCAAGATAGGCTTTACTTGGGCATTGGTTAAAATATGGGCTGAAAGCCTTTGAGATTGTAATACTTGCACCATAATCTATGGCCTTAAACTCATTTAATTTGTAAAATTGTGCAATATGGTTTCACTCTGTTTAAATTATCTGTTACTGTTTCAAATTTCAAGTTGTTTACATTGATTTTATTGCTACACAGCTTTGAGATTCTATGTCATAGGGGAAAAAACGATTGAATTCTTTTAAAATAAATAAAAATAAGGAAAAAATCTTGGTGTATTCACTCAGTAAGAGAAGGAGAGAGACAGGAGAGGAATTATGAAATGAGAATCAGCTCTGAGGCTCCTTTGTCCACATCTGGGAATAGTCAAGGCTCTGAAATAGATCTCTGGATAAAAAGAAACAGGAAAAAAGAGCTATGTAAAGCTCCTTGCTGGTTACATAGGCGCTCCAGTTTGACATCAGCAGATGTGACCATGATTGTCAGGTGCTTGCAGGAAGCTCCATGGCTGGCAAGGAGCAGCTTTGACAGCAAAGGAATGAGTCATCCCCTTCCCCTGTGGTGATGGCATCAGTGGCCACAAAGCCCAAATAATAGTCTGGAGTTTCCTGCAAACTCCAGAGTATCCCCTGACTGTTTAAATTGGAGTGAAACTGGGCTAAGGACAAGAAACCCAGGAGACTCACCAGAGGTCCTTATACATCAGGAAGATCACTAGATAAGCAGTAGTCTGGATGGTTTGGGGTTTTGTTTGTTCACACAAACAAGCTCTTAGTAAGTTAAACACATAACAATGCAATCCACACATATTTGCTTGGGAATGTGTTTGATGGAGGCTCTGATAAGTGTGAAAGTTATTTATAGTTTAAGAAGAAACATAAAAATAGAATGCAGAAAGACATCCTTGTATTGAAGGAATGCAAGAAAAAGCACAGTGGCTCAATTATCTTAACTGCTGGTCTGTTTTGCCCTTTTCACTGCTTTCCCTGTTAATCTGGATAGTTTTCTTGGGCAAAGGACATAGCAGATAATGGAGGAGAAGTTCAATAGCTGAAATGAGAAACTATAGAGAAGCTAGAATGAAAAACCAGAGAATTTGAGGATGAAATACTGTGTTCTACTGTGAGAATGCTCATTTAGGACTTCATCACATGGAGTTTCAGAATCCTGGGGACAGTGTGGGAAACCACGGCAGCGCCCAGTTTCATCCCCTCATTGTGGGTTGTGGGCTGCCATTCCATAATGCTTCCGTGCTGTCCATGGCTTCTTTAATGAGGAAATGGGTAGTCACCTGACTCCTTTGGCTCCCTCTTAATATGCTATTGGCACACTGTCGGCACGGAGCTCAATGGAGCCCTGCTGGAAGTAGCACTGGATCAGTTCATGGGCTCCAGTGAATTCCATTCTATCAACACAATAAGACGGGGAAAACCACCCGTCTGATGAGGTTGTAAATTTACTCATGCTGGTAATCCACAATTGGCCATCTGGCTTTGTAAATAATAAAATTATTTTACATGTTGACCAACAGCAAGAATAAGCCATTTGCATTACAATAAACACCTGCTATCAGTTATAAAAGCCCCTTTCCTGAAAAAAACAATTCAAAATTGTATGCATCACTGATTGTTATTACCAGTGAGGATACATGCTAATGTCACCCACTTACATGGTTCAAATGAGGCATAAACAAACCTGCCATGTTGATTGCAGAATATATGACTGAAACAATAGTATTTACAATGCCCACTGCACACTCTTAATTATATGTGTGTAAATATTCATGATTGGGTGGCGGGGGATACTTGAAAACACAATGTCCTGTAAACTAACAAAATGAAAATTATTGGCTGGATTTCCACACCTCCATATTATAAAGGCAGTTTTCTCCAGGATTTGCTTAGTCTGGGAGTTCTTATTGCTATGGTTGATAGGTTTTGTAAAGGGAGGCAAATTAACACTAGAATTGGAGGAAAATAAACCTTGGAGCACATTCAATGAAGTTTCTGGGCACAAATCATGGTTAAAATGGAGGTAAGTAGCTTACTGGCTATTTATTTATTTATTTATGTATTTTATTGTTGCACTCTTACATTTGTTCCCCCCCCCCCCCCACCATTAGCATTTTGCCATCAAAATAACCTTATGAGGCTGTTTAGACTAGAAGAGAGATGAACAAGGTCAATCAATAACTTCATAGCTGAGTGGAGTTTTCTCCTTGTCAGAATCCTGCTGACTTGTCTCTGTAAAGCAGTCGAATATACAAACATAGTCCAGGGACAGTCTGAGGTTGACACAGCCAAAGAAGGAGGAGACAAGGTGATAAGCCATATGCCCAATATTCCAAAGCCAAATTATCTCACCAACATAGTTTCCAGAGATACTGCAGAAACTACAACCTAACATCCAAGGTACAGTCCATCTTTTAAAGCAGTGGTTCTCAACCTGTGGTCCCTAATGTTTTGGCCTTTAACTCCCAGAAATCTGAAAAGCTGGTAAACTAGCTGGGATTTCTGGGAGCTGTAGGCCAAAAAACGTGAGAACCACTGTTTTAAAGGTTCAAGACACGGTGCTCAAGACTGTAGCTCCAAAACTGATGTTGCTACCCACAGCTATGTATTCCAGACCTCATATTTCAAGTGCCCCCACCTGCTGGCCCTCTTCTCAGACAAACTATTAGATCTCTGCACTTGAATTCATCTGTACTTAGTTGTAGCTGGCCTGGGATACTTAACTCCTGTTCTCCTAACTCAAGATCCTGATCCTGCCTTTGCTGTGAACCCAGAGGAGTGGTAAGACTTTCATTGCCCACTTGGGGTTGCTGTTGTTCCTGTTCCAAAGTAGTGGACTCTTTGGTATCTGGCTGCACCTGTTTTTGCTCTCTATTAGAAGCCAACACAGAGACTGGGAGAAGTCCACCTTAATCCTGTGTATGACCAAAACCGATCAACAGCGACCACTTTGGCTGGAGCTTTAAACAATTCTTACTCTATACATGAGTCAGGGCATTGTGGACAAGCATACAGATGTGGAGTTGTTTGTTCTTCTCCACAGTCACACAAGGTGGAGGATTCCTTTAGGTAGTTCCATTTTCCCAGGTTGTCTTTTGATCTGCCCACTCCACTTCTATGTCTGTTCAGGAACTTCCAAGTTGCCCATTCTTGGTTTGCCCCTGATGGGGGACCATCCAATTGAGATTTCCTGGTTTAGCTGCCCAGAGGGATACTCCTGCTGTTGCTGAGGGAACATTAAGAGGAGTGGTGGTCCTCATGAAGCTTTCCCTTGATTTGAGTCTACTGGGAGGAGGCTGATAGCCATGTAGTGGATGGCTTTCACAGTGTTCAACCTTATTTCTCTAACAGTTAGCATTGCACATAGGGGGAGGAGGGGGGGGGGGTCAATGCCAGCTAGCTTCTAGAGTCTATCAATAGAAGTAGGTTTGAGGCACCTTGTAATGGTTCAGCATGTTTCCTTCAGTGCTATGTTCACCTGCTTCATGTGAACAGACTTATGCCAAACAGGGCAGGCATACTCAGCACCTGAGTAAGACAAGGCCAGAGCTGATGTTCTTATTAATTTTGGGTCTGCTCCCCATGCGCTGCCGCTAAGCTTCTGCAGGATGTTATTGTGTGTAGCTACTTTGTGCTTGATGTTCATGAAGTGTTTCCTAAATGTTAGTGTTTAATCTAAGGTGACACCAAGATATTTAGGATGGAAACAGTGTTTGAGCTTTTGGCCTTTCTGGATAACTTTCAATTTCCTGTTGGCTTCATGATTCCATAGGTGGAAAGCACACTCTTGTGTCTTGGCAGGGTTAGGCTTCAGGTGGTTATCTTTGTAGTAGTAGTTCCATGTTCTGAGAGGTTTGGGGAAGCAGTTGGCCAGATGGCCAAAGCCAGACACAGATAGATGACCCACCAAGATCTTTGGGGAATCCCAGTAGCCTCCCACCCCCAGTAAAAATGTCTGGAGGAGAAATGTCATACTGAAAAATGATTGCAGATTGGGAAGTGGAGATACCATCTTAGCAGCAGAGCTCCTACTCCGGTTGCCTCTGAGGAGGGCTCCTCTCCTTCTAGCTTGTTGTATGAGGAAGAACATTGAAGCTAGCAGATACTTCAACTTGCAATCTTATCACAAAGACCAAGCAGATCATCCCTGTTTACCTGGCTTTGTGATGGAAATAGAGGGACAGCAGAGCAAATTCCTCACCCCACATCTTGTTACAGGATATGCATGTACTGGTTAAGTTTTTGCAAGGATCATCTCCTGTGTGGGTGTGTGTTGAGGAAGAACACCTGGATAACAAGCAATTAAGATTGAACTACTCCCTGCATGGAGTACATCACGAGGAGTCCTTCATGGTGGATTCAGATTATGTTGTTCCATGATGATGAGACTTCTATCATGGGCATACTACAGGACTTGCTAAAGTTCTGAACCATTTCCTTCAAGACTCCTTGCACCATTGAAGAAGCAGAGAATGCATGGTTTAATACATTGGATTTTATGTGAGTTATTTTCTGCAATTGACTGAATTATTTTCAAGGCTGGATATTTTGTAAAAGCTGCTTATTTAACTCTGCTACTCAAGAGTAAATTTTGTTTTTCCATTTACTCTGACTCATTTACTCTGTGTGGATCAACAGAGGGCTGGGAATTCTGCTGGTTAGCTTTCCCATAAACCACAACATATCTGGCTCCCTCTCAGCGATTCTTTCCTCATTATATGTGGGAAGCATCATCCTTCTGTAGAGGATCTGTGCTGGCCACATTGGAGCCAGCACATAACAGGAAGCCTTCGTGTTGTGAGGGAAGCATCCAAGGTCACTTCAACCTGATTGAAGACATGTTCTCTGCTGGAAGTCACATGATGCCATAGGATGGGCGGCATGGGGCTCTGTCCCTAAACAGGCTAGAAATGTCCTAAGATGCTGAATTTGGTGAGTGTGATAAGGTCAAAAGTGTGATATTAAAGTTGCTGCATTTATATAGAGCAATAGTCATATAAAGAGATATAGATTTAATTGTAATTATGCTTCACTGTAGCAAAGAAGGTGTTAAGCCTGCCTGCTAAGTCTTTTGTCCAGAAATCTGCACTTAATGACCAGCTTCATAGCCTTTGCTTTTCCCTTTTATGGTTTTTCAATTTTAAACCAGACTACGAATTGGGCAGCCCTTTAAACAAGGACACATTCAAGCAGATACCATTTTCAAACAACCTCTATAAATTAACTCCTGCCATCCACTTAATTAAACACCACTGACAACTACACAGGTAGCAAGTCAGTGTTTCCAGTTCAGAACCTTTTATTGGCCTGTTAATATATGATATTGTGTTGTTTCCTAGTTATTGCCAGCAGTTTGAAACTGAGTATGGAAATTACTTCTATGCATTTTGATGAAAAGTGATGATTTAAACATTTGCATGGGTTTAAAAAATGTCCTTGATGATCTTGACAAAGGTAGAAATGTACAATGTGAATGAATGGTCCTAGAATTTTTGTTAAAAATACTTTGCTGCTGGTTTTTAGGTACATAAGGTATAGCAGCTGACCTAGAGCCACTGATGGTGAGCATTTCTAGAAAAGCTATGTCTTACACAAGGGCATCTCCATAACAACAGGCAGGAATCCAGCAATACAGACTTCACAACCTATCTGATTCTACAATTATATTTACAATTTCTGATGTTGGATGCATGAGTATTTCTAAAAAAATTACCTTATTTTTCAATAGTGAACAATAGTTTTGACTAACAAAAAATGATAATAAAATCAAAGGAACAATCACATCAACAAGCATAAAACAACAGAAATTGTTGCAGAACATTTTGAAAAAAATCAACACTCCAGTTTTAAGACTGCATTAAGATTTATTCACATTTTCCCTATAAATGTTATGTGCATGATATAGAGCAGGGGTAAGCAAGGTATAGCCCAAAGTACATTTCAGGTCCTCCCAAAGGTCCCCTAGCACTTCCCTAAATGCATACCCTCCAATTTTTCAAATTTGGAAGGGACTGCACCAGCCCCCTAACTTGATTATATAGTTTCTGAATGCAGATTAAGTGCATTGATCTAGATTATATGGCAGTGTAGATCCAATCTCAGTCAATTCTCTCCAGTTCCATCTCAAAGTCTCAAAGTAGTTTATATTTTATAGAGAGGAGAAAAAAAGGGGGTGGAAACTTTCCCTCATTTTGCTATTTTGGCCACATTCAGATGTTGCTTGATCATACAAGCCCTGCTTTTCATCTGTGAAGAGTTAGAGCATATGAAAAACATTTAATGACAAAAATGGATTTGCTTCACTAAAATGTCTCCAGCAGGTGTGTTTAAGGCCTTTGTAGATCTAGAAGCGGCTTTTTGTCTCAAACAGGAATAAAACTGCAAGTGAATTCCTGTTTATTCCTGGTTTAAAAAAACCCTTTTCCATTGAGGGTAAATTGCAAACAAAATGACCAAAAACTGGCAAGATTATCATACTAGAAGAAGTCAGGAAGGGGAAATTTTAAATGATTTTTTAAAAGTAAAAAAACTAATAAATCCCAATCAGTATAGTGTTGTGCATATCTCTCCAATATTTTGGAGGATGAGTGTTCAGTGTATCTCCCCAACCCATTAGGTGACATCTATGGGCTAGATTTAGGTTTGCCACATAAGCACATGCGGCATTTTTAGCATGTTACTTTAATCAGCTGTAGTTGGTGTGCAAGCTACAGCCATTCTTGGAAAGAGAATGCTTGGGCACTAAGGGCTGTTATTACCCAGGATGTGTTCATTGACTCCCCCCAACCCCCGAAATGAAGAGACCACACAATGGTTATGGGTTGAACTATGGTCAGCTTTTATTAACTGTTACCTTATTAAACTTTGCAACTGTAGATATTTCTAAGGGTGGCATACACTTGGTGTGGGTAAAGCCGAGGTAGTGTCCCTGCCAGGTCTACCCCTCAGCTAATTAGGACAAAACACCTGGGTCTCCTGATGACCTAACTTGGGAAACCTTTAAGGAAAATGTGCCAGAAAAGTCTGCCCCAAGGATTTATTGAGGTCAGACTCTCCCCATTCCTAGGCCATTTCCATTCACCCTTACCTCAGTTAATGGAACTACACATGAGGGTTTCCGTTCATGGCCTACACCTAAAAGGGGGTGTCTAGGGTGTACACCAAATTGTAAAATCCCTAGCTGTTTTCTGTTATGGGCAATTTAAGAACACACTGTCCCAATTTGAACTCTGTGAACAGTATAGGGTAGGAGGAAAACCATTCTAATACATATGGGGGGGGGGTTTCTACATGCCCCCCAAATGAGACCAATTAATTATACTGTTAATAGGTAGGAGGGTGAACCAGCTTTAAGGTTTCAAATGAGCTGAAGCAGACAGACTGCTCTCTATGCAGGTCTGCCCCCAAGAAAGTAGTCTTCCATGGAGGAGGCAAACCTCTTTCCTCCCCCAGCTGCTGCACGGGGGGAGGAAAGATAAGTGTGTGAGAGAATCCCATGGATCCAAGATGCTGCATAAGTGCATGTAATTACGGAGAGGAAATGCCACAGGAATTTGTCCTAAAAGCTTTAAACTCCATAGAAAAAAAACATTCAAAGTCTTGGGTAATCTAACTTTGAATATTGTTAAGGAAAGCATAAATTGCTTTAAACAACAACAACAACTCTGGAAGCCCCTGAAGCAAGCAGCAATTTGAGAAAATGAATGTAAATGGCAATGTTGCTTTTTTTTTTTTTTTTTAAAAAAAACAAACAACTGAATCTTTAGTTAAAATTACTGAGTGTCGATTTTGTAAATGCATGAGTTTAGTGGTAAATATATAAATGTTAATGTTATTTTGACATTTGGAGGAAGGCACTGGATGCTGGGCATGCTCACTGCAGACTGATTAAAAGCAATTATGGTATGTGGAATTTGTTTTTAGCTCACACAATTTAAGTTCTAGTTAAACACATATGAGGTACAATGATATTTGAGCGTGTTACAAAAGAAAATTCAGGGGATGTCTTCTATAAATAGTTTTGCCCTCTTACTTTTTTTTTTTAAATATTAGAAATTCCTCATGCAAGATTTATTTGAAGTTTTGGTGAATGTAGAATTCACCCAGCATTCTTCTTATGGAGATGATAGGATTCATCCATGTAATTTAAGCAGGGAGCCTGCTGTGGAACCATATTCATCCCATTTGGTATGGAAATATACATTTCTGTGAAGCAAAGAAATATATTTGTCCTATCTATACCTAAAGAGACCCACCATTGTGATGATCACAAGACAGCCTCTCCAGAATTTGCTTTAATGTTTAAAAACATAGTCAGTTCACTTTTTAAAAAAAGTTTTGCTTTGCTTTAAAAGTAGCTATACAGATATTTGAACAGGCGTTTGAATAAGCAGTGCAATGAATTTCAGGAAATGGAACTACGACTGACGAGTTTAGATCATGATTCTAGTTATGAGACGCCACTGAATGTTTATTACTGTTAAATTGTTTAATTTGTTTCTGTGTTAACTGTTTTTAAGTACCTTGTTGATGCTGCATTGAATTTTTGCCTTGATTGTTCGCCTTGTTTTTGCTTGTTGTAAACCGCTATGAGTCGCCTTAGGGCTGAGAATGGCGGTATACAAATGAAGTAAATAAATAAATAATGAATGAATGAATTGTGTGACTCTGAAGGATGCAGTTTTTTTAAATTGAAGGAGAAATACTTTTAACGTGTTGGTCCCCAGATGTTTTGGCCTTCAACTCCCAGAATCCTAACAACTGGTAAACTGGCTGGGGTTTCTAGGAGTTGTAGGCCAAAACACCTGGGGACCCACAGGTTAAAAACCACTGTCCTAAGAGGATAGAAGAAAGGGCATAGCGAAGGTGGAAATCAGTAATGGGTTCTGAAGTGGTTTCAACATTGGGCTATGACTCTGGAGACCAGGGTTTGAAGACCCACACACTCATGTAAGCAGACTAGTGACCCTAGAGTGCTTCTACATTGACAACTAATGTAGTGAGGATGTGCATTGGCTTGTGTGAATCATGGTTTAATGTGGTTTAACCCAGGATGCACCACCTAATGCAGCTTGAACCTTGGGCTTAAAAAAACACCAGGGAAGGTCCAAGTCTTGTAGCAGGATTCGGATCTCCTACCATGTTGGGGCAGTGAGACAGCCATCCCAGATCCCTATGCAGGATCAAGGAGCAGTCTCCAAAAGCCATCCCATGTTGCCTGCCTTGTGTGATAAAGGTCTGTGTTCAGACAGCCTTGGAAGGCAGGATGGCAGTCCCTTCCTGACATCTGCAACCCTGATTTTTCCACAGAGAAGACAGAAAAAGCACCTATTGCACTTCCATGCCTTGAGTCCGAAAGGAGTGTTTACCCTCTGTATGACTGGGAATACAGCTTTATCAAATATATACAAATCATTTTAAATAAAAAATTAATGGATTTCTGAAGAATGATTTCACACTCACACACAAACCCAGAAAAAATGAAGGAAAAAAGGGTTTAGAAAGAGGAAGAAATAGGATATGAACAAGGGCTAGGCATACACATCATAAACTGATCATATTTCCAAAAATCCATTTTCTTGAAATTGGTGTCTATGAAATATACTTTCATGCATAACTGAAGCAGTAAGATTTTCTGACCATTGAATAATGGATGGCGAATGTTTGTCTTTCTAACCTTGGAGTACAAGGCTTTTTGAAACACTAAAAGCATGCAGGATCACACGATGTTAACCCTCAGTTCAAGTTAAAGCCTCCTTAAGACTTTGCTGAACAGTGAGCACCAAAGAAAAGTTGGGAATGGGAAGGGCAGGGCCAGTTCACAGGGGAACATCCTGCAAATTGACTTGGATTTTTACTCTCTGCCCCACCCACCTTTTAAACCTTCAAATGCATAGGCAGAATGCACTCATGTTATTTTATGTGTATAGGGAACTTTTGTGAAGTGAAAAATGGCTAAAGATAAGGTGTCAACCATGGGGTTTCTTTCAACCTGCAAGCATAGTAGACACATACATACATTTGGTTTCCTCCTATCTGTCTGTTTATCATCAATCAATCAATCAATCATCTACCTACCTACCTACCTACCTATTTATCTCTATCCTATATCATCTAGCTATTATATTGAAGGATATAGAAAAAGCCTAGAGATTATATATTTTGTCAAATAAATAAATCCACAAATTTGATTCTTTCAGATATGGGGCCATTATCTCTCTCTCTCTATTCAAACTTTAGGCTTAAGAAAATCATAGGACCTGGAAAATGTCTAGAGAGGATATTTTGTCATGTGTGGATAAATGAAACCACAAATATGAGATGGAGCCATTCTTTCTCTTTCTCTCATCTAAGAAGCATGTCATTTTTTTCATTTGTTCTTTCTTCCTTGACAAAATGTCCAGCTAAACTGTATTACCTACAGGGTTTGTGAGTGAAGACTGTTACTTGGCTCTAACAAGATACATTCAAGTTTTAAGGACAGAGGAGGACACCTAAAAGCTCACACTATTTTATTTTATTATTTTGCTGCTATATTTTTTATTGGTCAGAATTCAGCCAGGTTAATATTTCTTATTTTATGAACAGCTCCACACAAGCAGGAGACATTAGTTGTTCATGATGAAATCAAAGTCATAACAACTACTTTGTGTGCCCGACCACTACCAGAGTTCTGACATATAACAGTACCAGTAAACTTTTATCTCCCTCTAGCAGCCACTGCTGTGAAGGCCTTTATGTTGCAATAAATGCTAGTATCATTCTGCACGATGGCTGTTTTTGCATCATTGTGATTGCAAGAGAGAGCCCCTTCTTTTTGGATACACTTCTGTGTTTGCAAGTAGGTAAAAAGGCAAAATTAAATAAACTCTTAATTTGTCCACTTTGTGTGAGATTATTTATTTACTATACTGTATACCACCTTTCTCAGCCTCAAAAGCAAGGATTTCCTATTGAAGCTTCTAGCATCTGGAGAGGCTATACTTTGAACTAGAGTTGGAAGGAACCTAGACAACTTTTGTTTAGTTATGTTGGTTTTGGGCCATGGATTTTATTGTACAAAGCTTCTGATCCAGTGGTTCTCAACCTTTGGGTCCCCAGATGTTTTGGCCTTCAACTCCCAGAAATCCTAAAAACTGGTAACCTGGGGACTCATAGGTTGAGAACCACTTCAGTAATCCATGGCAGTCACACTATCATAAGTAGTGGATGCATACCAGGATGAGAGCTTCATTTGCACAATTGTGCCAATCTGCCGATATGAGGTCCTTTGTGTGTATGTCTGCATGCCTATGCAACCTGCTCTCCTCCACGTCTCCTGCCCCATATTTTTCTTTATTTAAGAGCAGTTTCACAGTTTCAGTAATCAATAACAAAAATATCAAACATTAAAAAGCAAATATTTAATAAGCACAAAACAGATCTTTTCAGAAAAGTGAGGAGAAAGAGGGGGAATGGTAGGAAAGGAGCATTATGCCCCCTTGATATCACTTGTCTGCTGGATGCCGTCACACAATTGGAACAGATCCATCTCACAAGGAAGGTGATGGGAGCACTGTGGTATTGCAAACCATTGATGGCTTTTGTCCATCAATAGGGGATGGGACATGTAAAACGTGGGGGGAGAGAGACTGGCAGCAGGATGTGAACAGTGATAGGGAACATGGCAAACACTGGTTTACCTGTCTTGTGTGATAAAGGTCTGTATTCAAGGGGGATACTTAAAATGCTTAGGTGTTTATATGGGATTTCTTAATGGCAGAATCAAACTAGTTTCTTAAAATTTGATCACTATGACCAGTCCTCTCCTCTAGAGGCAAGTTTTAGATGTATATATTACGATCTTATTTCCACAGAACCAATTTCTGCTGTTTCATTTATCTGTAGTTTCACTTATTCACTTAGGCTTCCTATAAAAGCTACACCCTCTTCTCAGTACCTTTGTCATTTGTCCCATTGAAAATGATATGGTTGGTTGTTATCCACAATTTCATGTATTCACACAGTCTGGAAAAGTATCCTTTTGAGGATATGAGGATCATACTGTATTATTAAGGGGATCAGCCTTATTTACTTTTAAAGTTTTTCCCTGAACCCCACCTTCAAAACCTTTACTTTCTAATCCCAAAGAGAAAAAAGAATAGGATGCATATAGCCTGATTCTGAGTCTCCAGTTTTCATGAACCGTCTCCAGGTGGGAGACAAGAGTGCACATTTTTGCAGTTTTGGTGCATTCATATCCAGGCAAGAGGAGAGAGCTGTGTAAGCGTCCAACTTTGTTAGTAGTGCAGCAGCTTGATACAATTTGAAAGGAATTGATTAACTGAAAAGATCTTACAGGTCTATTTATTTAGACCTGCCAGGGTCCACCTTCTCCTCTGCATTTGTCTTCTAGAAGCAAATGAGACAGATGAAATGCTCTTTATTCTTTTTTCTCTTGTAGAAGGAATAATCCACTCATTTCACCTTAATGTGAGAACAGCCCTTATTTTTAATTTTAATTTCCAAAGAGGAAAGTATGTCTATTCTCCCTCTCTCTTTCTCCCACCTCTTATGTCTTTCAATGACACTACCTACTGATGTCACTAGCGGCTGTCGCGGAAACCCAGTTTGCGGCCTGGAAATGATCTTGACATGGCAACCCTGTTTTCTATTAGAACAGTTGGACTGGATGGCTCATGAAGTCTCTTCCAACTCTATGATTCTATTAATAGATACAAAATTCTTTCTTGAGTCTCATTTCAAAATAACACTTACAAAATGTTTCCCACCTCAGATATGCTAGGGAACCTTGTATTTACAATCTCATAAAAATAATAATGAATAGCTTTGTTATACTCTGGTGCACTGAGTTAGCTACAATCAAATATGGACAGCCATTTCAGTTTATCACCTCATGAAAATGTCACTGGTTTCACTAGCACTGAACAGCAAGTGCCAATTATTGCTTCAAATTCTGGGATTTCAGGTTTCATTTCCCAGCAGGCTAAAGTTACATGGTATGCAAAGAAACAGGCTGAGTGGCACTGCATTCTATTGAGTCAAGCAATATAGAAGAGCTAGTGAGGGTGCAGAGACAATATAGGTCTCACTTTGGCATAGGGCTTTTGTTTATTTTATTCATATTCCCCTTTTCTCTTGGTATGGGATCCAAGGTTGTTGGTTAATGTGTGTTTTCAAGTCATCTCCAACTTATGGTGACTAAAGTGAACCCTTAGTCATTCAGTGGGATCCAGGCCAAGCAGGGAATTGAAGCCTGGTTTTTGTAGATGTACTCTAATGTTCAAACTATTACACCGTGCTAGTAAAGACTAAAAGAAAGATAACCTGAAAGCATAAAAATGTTAAAACCCAATTAAAACACATCATACTAAAACACCATTACTTTTTTAAAAAGTATAAAGCATCTTAAATAAAATACACAATTTAAAAATATTATATCCATCCCTGTACCTTCAAGACACTCCATGAAATTTGAATTAAAAACCTGTTTGACCAAAAAAAACCTTTGTAATAGAATAAATTTATCATTGTTTCTTCTGCATAAGAGAGACATTATCTGGAAATTTGTCATATTATCAACATCCTCCTTCTCACCTTTTATTTTCAAACTGAGAATCTTGGCAGTTCACTTAATTAGCACTAATGTAGATTAAAAACAAACAAACAAAACATAGATAAAGTTATTGTTAAAAAGTATAAAACTATAGGATTAAAAATCATTTTAAAACATGCACTTTTTGAAAAAAGAAGTTAAAGCAGTAAAATGCATTGTTAATGGCTATAGCATTCTAAGCAGCTGATTCTAGAAAGCCTGACATTTTTTTTAAAAAAAAGTTCACCAGCTTATGGAAAAACAACAAAGAGGCTGAAGTTCTAGGACCAGATGGGCAGCCACTGAAAAGTCCTTCCCTCCTGTCACAGAATCACAGAATCCTAGAGTTGGAAGAGACTACAAGGGCCTCTAAACCCCTGCCATGCAGGAATACACAATAAAAGCACCCCCAACAGATGACTATTCAGCCTCTGCTTTAAAACATCTTGAGAAGGAGACTCCATTATACACTGAAGCAGCATATTCCATTGCTAAACAGCTCTTACCATTAGAAAGATCTTCCTAACATTTAGGTGTAATCTTTTTTTTCTGACAATTTGAATCCATTTCTCTGTATCCCAGTCTCCAAAGCACCAGAAAACAAGTCTGCCCCTCCTCCATGCGACATCCTTTCAAATATTTAAACATGACTATCATGTCCCCTCTCAGTCTTCTTTTCTCCAAGCTAAACATACTCAGCTCCCCAAGGTGGTTTTCTTAGGGCACAGTTTCCATAACTTTGATCATTTTCACATCCCTCCTCTGGACACATTCCAATTTGTCAATATCTCTCTTGAATTCAGGCCAGGTCCTGACTAGAAGGCAAAGGATACCGATAACTTGGTTGGGTAGAATTGTGGTGATAAAATGATGGTGATAAAATACTGTTCCTATTTTACTCTTCCAATCTTTAAAAGCACTAATACATTTGATCAATGGAAAAAAAATCTTACCAGTTTTGTCTAAGCAGGGAAAAGAGCCAGGATTGTATACAGAAACTTAATTGATGTGAAAGAGAGAGGGGGTATGAACCTACTGGATCTCAGATATTACCATGAAGCAGCAGGGATAAGTTGGTTGAAAAACTGGATAACACTAGAGAATCAAAATTTACTCAATCTAGAGGGCCATGACCTCAGATACAGCTGGCATGCAGACCCATGGTATGAAGGGGATAAGGTAAATAAAGATTTCAGCAGACTTATAATCAGAGAAAGTCTCTTAGATATATGGAAAATATATAAATACTGTATAGAAACCAAAACACCCTTATGGCTAAGGCCATTAGACGCAACACTGAGGCCAACCACAAGGGAAGAAACCAGAACTCACAGAGAGTATTTAACTAAGGGAAAAGGCCAATGGAAATTAAGAGGAAGAGATGACTTAGGCATTAATGATTGGTTCCACTATCATCAACTACATGCAAGATTTAAAAATGATGCAAAAGTTAGTTTTGCAATAACAAAAACAGAAATAGAAAGTATACTGGAAAAAGGATGCAAAGGATTAATCTCCAGACTTTACAAATATTTACTAGGCTACAACCTAGAAGACAATAAGGTAAAATCAACAACGATCATTTTGGGCTAGGGACCTAAGGAGAGTTATAGATCTCTGGGAACTACTCTGGAAGAAAGATTCAAATTTACAATAGCAGGGCCAATTAGGGAAAATATATAATAATGTTTTATAGAAGTTATACAACACCAATCCTACTTGGAGAAATAGATAAATCTCAACAAGATAGGTGCTGGAGGTGTAAAACGCAGAGAGGAACTTTCTTTCATATATGGTGGCCATGTGAGAATGTTCAAGGATTTTGGAGTAACATAATTAAGGAAACAAATAAAATGTTGTGCAATAAGGTAAAAAAAAATTCAGGGATGTGTCTGCTGGTCTTATTCAGGGAAGGCTTATATCAGGATGAAAAAGAAATAGCCCAATACATTTTTGTGGCAGCAAGAATTAGAAAAGGGAAAAAGTGTTACTTAAAAAGGATTGGAAAGATAAGCTAATGGATTACATGCAAATGGCCAAATATCCAATAACTTTGCAGGCAAAAACAGTGAAGAGTTCCTGAAGCAGGCAATAGCATATCTGGAAGGAAAGTCAAAGAAGTGATAAACAGTTCCAATAACTGTATGGGCTAACACCACAGAAGGGTAAATCAGTAATGTTATAGGCACCACAGTGACTAGGAATGGAAATCAATGTACAGGGTCTATGGGTGTGTGGCATAATGGTTAACTTCATGTAGGATGTGGGCAAGAGGGATGTTTTGCATGTTGTAGTGTGGCTGTTATGTGTATTGTGTGTATCAATACTTTTACTGCTTAAGTGTAGTAGTGTATATATTCCCCTTTTGAAATTCATTTTGTTAGTTTTGGCTCACCTCTACTCCGTTAAGGTCAATTCGGATTCTGATCCTGTCCTCTGGAGTAATAGCTATCTCTTCCAATTTGGCATCATCTGCAAATCTGATAAGCATGTCCACCATTTCATCATTCAAATCATTGATAAAGATGTTGAATAGCATTGGGCCCAGGACAGAATCCTGTGGGTTTTTTTTTAAATAATTGTTTGCTTAAAAATTAGTAGTAAATGTTAATAAGATAAAGGATATGTGTGCTGTCGCACGCTGGGCCTGTACATTAGACCGTACACAGGACATAAATTCTCTGTGCCCAACGGGACGCCGGGGCTGCCTCAGAATAAAGGCCCTTAGATTCCCCCAAACAGAGTCTTTAGAATGCTTAAAGTAAGTCCAACAAAGTTCTTTTATTAAGGAACAAACAGGAACAAACAGGTACTTTAACGGTTTTCTTAAGTCTATAGGCTCTTTCAATCTTGTCCACCAGGAACAGGCACTGTCTTCTTAACTGTAACTAACTGATGGGGAAATCCTAGCTTCTAATCTGGGCAGTCTGTACTTGCCTCTGTTGACGTGGAGCCCCTGCACCCGGTACCAACTGCGTCTGGCTTCCGCGAGTGACCCTTGCCTCAACTGAGCTTTGTAGACCTCCAGGGAAAAAGAAGGAGTTCAGGTTGCTGTGATGGCCGGCTGGAGTCCCTCAGCCAAGCTGTGGCTGTATGTCTCCTGGCCAAGCCGTAGGGCTGTATAACCCCGGCCAAGCTGTAAAAGACGAAGCTTTTCTACAGGAGCCACTTCGTTCTATGTCCTGTGCGAAAGGCTTCTCTGTGAGAACTAACTCAAAATGGCTTTTTTCCCTCCAAAACTCAACAAGGGGCGGGATCAGGGAACCTAACTATAACTGGCAGGTGGCTTACCCTATAAATGCAAATTATAACAGGAAACCCCCTGCTGCAAAATCCCAAGCATGGGATTGCACACAAACATTTAAACACAGCAAATACATCTGGAGCTCCTGGAACAGCTGTTCCAGAACACTCCTGGCCTAGATTTCTCAATGATGAGAAATCTACACTATAATAAACGGACCAAAACATCGTGAGTCAAATTCTTATACTTTAGAAACATAGCATTTAAAGTCTTTCTATACAAACCAATCATACGTATCCACCCAACCCCATGTGAGACGCATGCAGTACATTGAACAACCATGAAACCTTTTCTGTACTCAAACACCTATTGACACTGGGTCCTATCTGGGGGCACTTTTAACTTAGGGATGGTGGCATCAGATGGAGCAGTCTCAGCCCTGGCCATAACAAAACCTAAAGTGCAAGAACTAGAGCCCTTTTGTCTGGCATAAGCCACAGCTGCGATAGCTTTCTCCGACGCATCGCAAAAGACATGGAGATCGGTGTGCCAGCTCTGTAAAGGGCTCCTGGCCATGAATTGGTGTGGGATGCTCAGCTGGTGTAAAACTTGAGCCTGACTGATTTGCTGTTTGGTCTTGTGATCACGCTGCATCTTGCGTCTTAAAGACTGCAGTCTCAATAAGAAAAAGAATGAGAACAGCATCTTATATTTTGGCTTTATTTTTTCTTTCTGAGCAATCGTTTAGGCTCAGCCCAGATAGAGATGGTAGCAGCAAGAGTAACAAATACTCAAGGAAGAGATAACTTTTGGTTTATACTTAATCACTTCAAATTGGATTTCAAGAGTGCAAAAATCCCCTTGTTTCATTAAAAAAAACCCCAACCCAAATGTATGTCAATTTTTGGTTGCTTTTCCTTTTTTGTGTCTGTCTAGGTTTTGGGAAACCCAACTTCAGATCTCCATGTTTGCCTGAACCTAGCAATTATCACTCTATCTAACCCATCTCACGGGAATGTTGTGAAAATATAGTTGATGTGAGGGAAAACTGTGTGTACACACTCTGAGCTCTGAAAGAAAGTTAGGATTTAAATGTAACAAAACTAACAAGCTATACAGCTCCCCATATCAATTTATATTTCACAATAACAGTTGCTTAACTGTTATTATACAATCATTTGAAGTCTAGTTGTTGTACATTTTATTTATTATTTTGACAGTGATAATATTGGATGAGCTAGACTTGCCCCACTGTTTGCTCTAGGCACACAAGAGCTTCCAGTTTCTCTTCTATGCCATAAATTATGGCAAAAACCTTCAAATCGGCAGCCTGAAGAAATCGAAATAAAGCAACTATAAATGGAAAAGAGGACTCTTGTTCCCATCTACATTCCATCTGCTTTGGCACCCCAGGGGTAGCCATCACTTTCTAAAACTATTCATTTTGAAGAAGAAAAGGGGAAGTAAAAAACAAACACACACTCTCAGAAACAACCCAGTGCCTGAATGAGATTCCCTCCCCTTGCTCATTTGCCTAAATATTGTTCGCCTCTTGATGTGAACTATTCCATGCTGGATTGGGGTGCCAAAGGCAAATTCTCCACGCTAAGGGTGCATCCTGTCATTTTGAAGAACAAGGTCACTAGGGATAGAAAAGCTCCTCTCAAAGGTTCATGACTCACAGGAGGGAGCTGCACTTTGCCTGAAAGGTCTAAATAGGTATTTGGAGGGGAGGGAAACATCAAGCCCCTTCCCAGCAGCAGACCTAACAAAGCATGACCCATGCTTCTTTGTAACAGGAGTCATACCTACTTAATCCACCATAACAGGACTTTGGTAGAAAAGAAATGCTGAGGGGAGAGAACTGATGGACCCCAATGTATTTCCAAAGAGGAAATGTGCCAGTCAGGAAGCATCATATTTGATGAATGTTAAAAGGCAGGGATTTGTAAAGAGAGTACATAATACTTAGACAAAGTTGCATGTATGTTGGTTTTTTAAAAAGAAGAGAACAAATGTGGTAACATCATAAAATGGCTAAGCTCCTGAATGAAAGACAGCTGTGCTGTGTGTCTGTGCCATAAATCATTCCACATTTGCTCTCTTCCCTTTTCATAATACCAAATGTTTCAGAGGAGGGAAAAATGGAATGTTTGGACTGACAAATTAGTTTCTCAAAATCTGAGACGGGTAAGCTTCGCCCATATAATTTTACCTCTTTTTCCTTTGCACTAGCCACCTGTCATGGTGGAATCTCAGGAGGAAATCCACGCTTCACTTACAATTCCCAGAAGGATCCTGCTGGCAAGAGAAGTAGGCCTGTCCAGAAGTAATACACCACTTGTTAAGTATTCCAGCCTCTATAAATCAAGTTGCCACCGAACTCTCTTACATTTATTCAGATGGTTTAGGAGATTCCACAGCTGACTAATTCAGTTAGCGTGCTTGGATAATCCCTGTGGTATTTGGATTTCATGATAGACAAGGAATATTACACTTTTTAAGTCTTTACTAGATTCAAGACTTTCAACAATATAAATTAATAAGTGTAGTGTTTTTCTTGTTATTTAAATGGCATGTCATAATGGATGACACTGATGACCTCATCACCTCCCCCCCCCCCCCCCGATTTGCCACAGATTATAGTGAATGTGGCTGGGCTCAGTGTGGGGCCTGGAGAATTCATTGCCTCATGCCAAACATTGCCCACCTTGCCACTCACCCCAGCGGGCTCTGTGTCTCAACTGAAGTCACAGTATCCTAAAACAGGCAATTTTGCCCATTTGATAAGGTCCTAAGTTCATATTTGAAATGAATGTATGGGGGCCATTCAGATACAAAGAAAAGACATGAGCAAGAAACTTTTTTAAAAATCTTGTCAATTATATCTCCCACTTGCCTGCCAAAAATGGTACTCAAGATGGTTAATGACAATAATACTATTCAAATAAAAATGAATGTGGCTTTAAAACGTCAAACAAAAATAACACTAGAAACACAAACAAAAAAAGAAATCATGTGCCCTATAATTTAAAATTCCTTTAACAACAACCCAACTTAAATAAACAAGGCAAAGGTAATTGGAAATATTCAATGGAACTAGATATAAAAATAGACAGAGCTTGTATGGATTGGTCCTTTTTAATAGTGCTTTATACACAAAATATTTGTATCACCATTTTAGGGGATTTGATAAAGCAGAAATATAATATGTAGACCTAAAAATTTATGGACAAAACATCAATTAAGCACTACAAATATTTCAGTGTAATTTACACTCAACATTAAAATCAATAACTGAAATTGAATCCCATGCATGTAAGATAAAACTTTTTCTAGTCTGATAAAACAATCAATCCTTAAAGAATTATTATGCTGCAGAAAGGGGTTGCATACAGAAGACCTGATTTCTTGATCTTAATGTTACAGAGGGATTCCTTTATATGCAGTAGTAGCACCTTAGATGTTTTGCCTAGGCCTGACATAGTGCAAGAACATAAACTGATGAAGCAGGAGTTATAGGATGCTGCAGTTTTACAAGGTCTTAATCTTGTAGTTTTGTAGTTATGGTTTTACATGGTCTTTAGTCTTCTCTGCCCAAGAGTTCTGGTTCCTTACCAAACTACAAACCTCAGAATTTTATAGCACTGAGCCATGGCAGTTAAAGTGGTATCACATTGCATTAATTCAACTCTGTAGATATATATCAAGTCCTCTATGCACTGAGGATGAAGACTTAGGGTGCATCTTGGCGGGCAGAAACAGTGATGCTTATCTGTAGTGGGGTACACTCCAGATTAGCATTGTTGGAGGCAACACTTCCTGCCCTTGACTTGGCTCAGGAGCTGGATGGACTTTCTATTCCTGAATGGGAAATGATATTGTTGATTAAACATGCCTGAAGTTGTGAATTACTACAGAGTTTTGGGGGAAGGTCAAGGGTATATGGTGAATTCTATTAACAAGGTTCATGGCTGTATTATGCCAAATGGCCAGAGTGCTGATTTGTTTTCCCTCCGGCTTAAAGTGAAGATGTGCTATTATTCTACAAAAGCTTATGCTATAACATCATTTTCTTAATTCATCTCAAAACTGACAAATGAGCCCTCGGCATACTGATCTACTAGACTAGCTTTCAGTGATGCATCTTGAAAAAATCTCAGGGGAATAGCTGGGCTACTAATAAGGGTACGAATAATTTTGGGAGATGAATCTATAGGTTTTGAGAATATGTTTGTTTCTTAACTTTTAAAAAAGTGTTTATACTATGGTGTTTGAAACAATAGAAAATACAAAACTCTTTAAAATACTTTGCGGGAAAATTCTTACTTAGTTTATTGAGTTACTCTTCGTTAGCTTGCTGTGCCATATAGAATATTTTAAACAAGTAAAATCTGCATATTCAAAGGACAAACGCAATCTTAAATATTTGGTGTCTAATTTAAACTTAGAAACCTCAAACTATTCTACAACACTTACATCTGACCCTAGATTGCACCAAAACAAGTATGTCCTTTCTCAGCTTTTTCCAGCAGGGGGCAAGAAAGTATAACAGATGAAAACATCCACCGACACCACTTTTTCCTGCACTTTTTCCCAAGATAGTCAGATCGGAAATGTTAAACAGAATAGCCTAAGGAAGGAACATGAAAGCTAGAAAACATTCCCCCTTTAGATCATAATGGCATTTAAACACAGCCTTTTAAGTCTTCAAGGATTTCCATAGGAAAGACAAAGCTATGAAGGAGCATGAAAGACCACCAGGGCTGTCACCTGGCCCGGACTACCGTGTCAACACCATGGAAAATATACTAGGAGCTTAGCTTTGCTTGAAAAAGGCTGTGTGCTACAGTAGAATGCTTTGTGCTGCTTCTGTTCATGGCAATAAAAGTGGTGTCAAACTGCATTAATTTACAGTGTAGATGCTCTCCAGGTGATTATGGCATTTTACTACTGTTACAAATAAAAATTTCAAATGTGGGGCCTTTTGATCAGCACATTAGTCAAAACATATATGTTGAATAAGTCTGCCCTTTCACCTCATATTTTGCTGGTTTGTTCTTTGCCAAGATAGGATTACATCTTCCTCACCTGAAGTTCTGACACCTTTTTGTGCACATAGGATTCTGGCTTTTCAAGACCACAAGAGGACTCCCAAGCAAGAATTGCAGTTTATGGTCTCAGCACATTATATATTTCTCATGGATTTAAAGAGAAATACATAACTAAGAACTGCAGTGAAGTAACATAGAGATTTGGAAAAGGAAGGGGCACTCTTAGCACAAAGCTAACTGCCATTGCTCTTTCTTAGGGGATATAAATCCAACAAATAAACAAACAATAGTGGTAGTCAGCTCTAGAACATATAATTTTAGCTTCAAGTGTTCTGTTCATTTACTATTTTTTTTAATTACACCAGTATTTAGTAGGCCCTTAGGAACCAGTTTAGCATAATAAAAAGGTAACTGCAACTCTTCTAGTCATATCCCATACCATTACAAGCCATTTTGATTTTTGAAAGCCATAGGGTGACATGCCCAGTGGGTGTCCATGGGAAAACAAGGATTTGGACCCTGGTCTCCCCCATTCATGCTGATTCCCTTTCCTGTTATTAGTTAACAATATTGGATCTGGATATACAGCAAACAAGCCTCAAACATGTCACTATGTAAATATCTGTAATCATAACACACTGATCACATTTTCCTATCTTGGGGACTTTGACATGGGAATACTTAATTTTTAAAAGACCAGTATTTGCTAATTTACTATAATGGAAATAGAGGTTACCAGATGGGACAGTTTAAATGGGAAATTCTGTAGGTATGGGTTACCATCTTGACTCTGCCAAGAGTCACAAATAAAAAAGCTTGAAAATATGATGTATGTTCATATAAGAAGTCTGAAATGTGAGATCTAGTGTTTGAGAAGATTCATGTCATAGTACATCACTGCAGCAGATGTGAGAATGTTTGAGAAGATTGATTCTAACACAAAGAGGGGTAGAAGTTGTATGCATTTTGCCCAGGATCCACTCATGCAATAATAATGCAAGAACATGAAGAACATGGAAAATTGCAAGAACATAGTGCACTGAACTCCAAGGCTTTTTATGTTTTCCAGGAGGAGAACTGTGCTGACCCCCTATGCAACTTATAAATAATAAGGTGTTCAGAGCAAGAAAAGGGAATAAAAGTTCCTGAAGATATCTAACATACACATATTCAAGAATGTTCTCTCTCTCTCTCTCCCCCACCCCCACTCCCTGCCCACCTCCTCACACACAACAGGGATTGGATGTTGCATAGAACCTAAGTGCCTTTGCAAAATAAGTTTACTTAGAAACTTAACTGGGGACTGGTCTACATCAACCAATTATTTTAATGCCAGTCTGGAACAAGAATGCCCCGGCCTGGCCCTGGAGGCCTCAGAGGTGTCTATGAACTTTGTGCCTGACCTGCAGTAGTGGTGGGCAGAATCTACATAGTTCAGTCAGGCTGAAACCTTACCTTCCTTGTTGCTACTGTTGGATAGCTGCAGAGATCTGGGAATGCTCCTGGCCACCGTGAACACACTATAATTGCTTTAGTAAAGTAGCTTGCATGACTCCCTTCTTCTTTTTTGTGATGCAAGTGGCAATGCTGATGTCAGCGGGCACCTTGTGCTGATGTCTGCATGGGGTGCATGCAAATGTTTAGGAGCTTTCCCAGAGTTCTGTGGCCATCTGAACAGTGATGGTGACATGGGCCCAATCTGTCCCATTTTCTTTGTGTCAAGGAGTGCAAAGGAGAAGGGAAAAACACTGTCAGTCTATGTGAACAGTAGGCTGGTCCACCACAGATCTGATTGTGTTGTAAACAATGTGCAGCTACTTTGGATTTTTCTTTAAACTCAGAAGCGTTCCCTGGCTTTTCATAGCACAGGGCTAAACCGGTTCAACTCAGTTTAACCTGTGTTAAGAACTGGAAGCTCCTGGATGTCATGCTAATACCCAGTAGTAACTTCTGGGCCAGTGTAGAATTCACCTGGAAATTAGTCTGTAATTTGGTTGATTTACATGATGGAAGTTCCACTTATTTTGCTGTTAAGTCCTTGATAAGTGTAGGTCAAGCAGCTCAGGAGCTGCTCCCAAGTTGCTTGGTCTATGCATCATTCAGAAAAGGGAAACTTTTCACTCTCCTCCCTCTCTCCTCCTCCTCTGTATTTGCTATACCTTTAACCTTTTCTCCTCCAGTGCTGCAGCATCTCGTTTGTTTCCCTTTTCTATTTTCAGAATTATGCTAGTAAACATGATCTTAGAACCACCTTGGTGTAATGGTTTTAGGGTTGGACTATCACTGATAACCAGGGTTTGGATCTGTTTAGGTATGGAAACCCACTGGGTGAGCTTGGGCAAGTCACACTCTCCCAGACCTTAGATGAAAGCAAAAACAACCCCCCTCTGAACAAAATCCACAAAGATCACCTTGTGATATACCCCCCCCCCAAACGTGTGACAGGAAGTTGCTCCTAACTACGAGAGAAATAAGGTCAAACACTGTGAAAGCCATCCAACTGCACGACTATCAGCCTTCTCCCAACAGACTTAATTCAAGGAAAAGCTTCATGAAAATGACCACTCCTCTTAATGTTCCCCCAGCCAAAAGCAAGAGTATCCGTCTGGGCAGCTAAACCAGGAAACCCCAAATGGATGGTCCCCCGTGAGGGTCTGCTTTTCCAGGGGCAAACCAAGAATGGGCAACTTGGAAATCCTTGAACAGACTCAGAAGTTGAGTGGCCAGATCAAAAGACAACCTGGCAAAATTGCACTACCTAGAAGAATCCTCCACCTTGTGCACAGAGGAAGAATGGTTTAAAGCTACAGACAATCTGGTCACTGTTGCCCATTTATGGTCTAAAATTATTTAGCCACTTGTGCTCCCTCTATTTTATCAGTTTTAAATTTATTTTATGCAATGCTTTTGACACAAAATAAATAAAAACCTTGTGATAGGTTTGACTTGGGGTTAGTATTAGTTGGAAACAACCAGAAGGCATATGACAACAACCTTAAAAATTCTGTTTTAATACTTGTCTCACAATTGTGAATATGTAACATTTAATATTGATATTAACAAAGCCTGATAAGCAAGATTTCTTATAAATTGCTTCAAGATTATGGGTTACTGCTACTGATCTCCACAATGGTATCAGATGAACTAGAATATTATATTGTATTAAATAAAATGTTCCTTTCAATTTGATTTTTTAAAAATTCCATTCAGCAATATAAACCCAATTTGGGAAATGTGGCAAATAAAATAGGACAAGGGGGAACATTTGCTTTTAATGAATGAAACTAAAGTATGACTCTGCTTTTAAAAATTACACATTATAAAAAGGTTACATTTATCACATACTGTTTGCCTTATCCAAAACATACAGTTGTGGAGGTGTTCTTCAACTAGTATTTAATGAATAAAAAGTTGCTGAAACACTAGTTATTGCTGGCAGGGGCTGAAAGGAAACCAAAAACGAATGCCAAAAGCACAAAGTTCTATCTACTCTGGGTCTAAGAATATGCAAATAAAAACTTTGATTTTTAAATTACTGCCAAAATAGGGGACCATGGCTTTGCAATCTCATATGGGCCTCAGTAATAATTTAAGATGTTAGAAAAGTAAAGCATAGCATGCTAGAACATATGCTAAAAAGTGTAGGAGCATTTAGCTGTTATGTAATTTAAATGTCATAAATGCTTGCTCAGAAGCTTATTCCCAGATGAACAGGTTTAAAATACATTATTGCAGCATTACTTTAACTAGAAATGGACAGTTCTTGTTATTCTGTACTTCACATTCATATTCCATATATTCAACACCCACAATTTCACTCACCCCCTGCTCCAAATAATATTTCCTCCAGAAGTGTTTTTGGGCCTCTCTAGGTTCTCTAGTGTGATGCAATGGTATACTTCCAGCTCAAGTATAGTCAAAATTTATTGCTATTACCACTGTTTCAGGTATCCAGCCAAGATTTTGGAACATCACCCCTGTGGATAAAGGGATTGTGTTGTATTTCATATTAAATATCACATTTCATTTATCCTAAGATGCCATTGATTCTAATATCCACACTTATTTCAAAACCACCACATATGCATCTTAGAATTGCGTGAAAACACATGTATATCATGTTTTTGAGATGTTTATATAAAGGTGTATGTTAGAATTGATAAAATACAGTAAGTGTTATCTCTATATAGGGAGGCATCAGTCTGTCTGGAAGAGGAGTTTGTTAGAGAAGAGTTGGGCAGATATTGTGGACCACCAAGAAGACAAAAAAAAATAAAATGTGCTAGAAGCCAAAATGACTAAACTGAGGCTATCATACTGTTGACATATCAAATGACATGGCTTACTGGAAAGGATTATGAGGCTGAGAAATGTGAAAGCCACTAGGAAAAGAGGACGCCAATAATGCAGATGGGTTATAGAATCATAGAATCATTGAGTTGGAAAAGACCACATGAGCCATCTAGTCCAACTCCCTGCCAAGAAGCAGGAAAATCACATTTAAAACACCCCCGACAGATTGCCATCCAGCCTCTGTTTAAAATCCTCCAAAGAAGAAGCCTCCACCACAGTCTGGAGCAGAGAGAGAGTTCAACTGCTGAACAGCTCTCACAGCTAGGAAGATCTTTCTCATGTTCAGGTGGAATTTCGTTTCCTGTAGTCTGAAGCCATTCTCTTCTTAAGACTAAACATACCCATCTCTTTAAGACATTCCTCATAGGGTTTGTTCTCCAGACTCTTGATCATTTTAGTTCCCCTCCTCTGGACACATTCTATCTTGTCAATGCCCAGAATTGGATACAGTATTCCAGGTGTGGTCTAACCAAAGTAGAATAGAGGGGTAGCATGACTTCCCAGGATCTAGGTACTATACTCCTATTTATACAGGACAAAATCCCACTGGCTTTTTTTTGTCAATGGGATTTTTTTGCCAAGGGCTTGACTCAATTAAGGGAGCCATGTTGTTATTGAGCCATGCTACTCCCCCCACTTCAAAAGATTTATAGTTAACCAATAGACTACAAACAAAAATATAATCTTTGCTTTTAATTAAAAACCTTTTCTGGAGGTCTGGAATTGCAAAATTTTGAAGCTTTAGAGCATGGGTTCCCAAAACTTTTCGATCCTTTTTGAAGCAAAAGTTTCTTGTGGAGCCCCAATAAATGTTTATATTATTATATTATGTTTGTTATATTATATTGCATTATATTATTAATGCATATATATCAGGTATGGGCTGGGGCAGTGGCAGGTGGATGGAGAGTATTTGAGTGAACTAATTCACACAGGGCAAAAAAAAAAAAAAGAGGAAAGAAAGAACAATACAACATTTAAAATGTATAACAATTTTAATTTTGTGATAGTCACTTCCAAATCTAATATAGTATTTTGAGTTGTTATCCAAATTGTAGTGACCAATTCAAGTCAAAATGTTGCTTCCTTGAAGAAAAGAGGAGGGGCCACTATGACTCACCAACAAATCAAATGACTCAAAACCAGAAGAGGGTTTATTTGAGGCACTGCAGCTAAGATAAAGAAAGGGCGGGTAGTAGTGGGTATTTTGAGATATTGCTGGATAACTGCTGAGATTTAATAAAAAGGATGTGTGCAAGAAACAAGAAGCAGCGGGTACCAGAGAAGGTGTGTATCAGGTAGGATTATGTATAAAGGTGAGCAATTCTGTGGTCACTGAAGTTAGTGGGACTTATTTCGGACCTTAATTCCAGTGTAGGAAACTGATTTCCAGCAGTGGGTGGGGTCAAAGTATGATGGCCATTTCCCTACTAAGAATGGAAAGCAAAGGTTAAGTTCATGTATATTGACCCTGGAGAAAATTTCAGTGCAATTGTTTTTGGTAATATATTGGCCAGTTATTTAGATGTCTTTGGTACAACACTATTCTGGGGCAGAAAACCTAGCTCATTTTCTTGCAACTGCCTAAACTTAAAATAGTTTCTTACCTATCACTACAAATTGAAGATATCAAAAGTAATTTCTGGGCTGAATGCAGTTTAGATCTGGTTTGTGAACTGTAAGTTCCCTTTCTATTTCTGATATGTAGGATTATACTACAAACTGTAATCATGTTTTTTGAATTTTGATACTCGAGGTGTTTAGATTGCAACTCTCAGAAGTCCTGACAATATGTCATGTTGGTTGAGTCTTCTGGGAATTGAATTGCAAAATATATGGAGGGAAAAAGTTTAAAGCTTATTGAACTTTAAATTGTCCTAATGTTGCAAAAGTTTGGAAACTAGTCTGCGTGCTCATGAAGTTGAATACTTCTCAGAATCTTTCCTTTCAGACTACAGATATTTGTTTCGCTTTGTTCTTAATTTTTTAATATCTCCTCTGCATTAAAATCAATACAGAAAGCCTGACCAAAAAGAGAAACTGAAGTATTATAATTTTAAAATCTGCATTTTTTTAAGCATAATAAGGGCATTATGGCAACTACGTTAATCCTGCACATATTGTGAACCTGTCAACCAAATGAGGCCTATTGGGAGATATTGTAGTATCTGCGAAGCTTGAACTCATTTTAGTTCTCTGATAGCCACATTGAACTCTAGCCTGTCTTGATTCCCTGTAGTTCTCCCTGCTTATAAACTGCACACTTTTCCCTGCAAATTGTATCCATATTTCTATGAATACATTTTGGAATAGTTTGTTGGGTTGTGTCCCCCTCCCCTCCCCAATACCTTTTTCAAATGTGCACATTGTTGAACACATTATTGCTTTCTTTTGTGAGATGCACTGTAAATTTAATTTTTTAAAAAAGTTTCTGGACATGGTTTTTGCATTTGGGTTCAGAAGATGTAAGATGAAAAAACCTAATTAAAAAAACACAGAGAGTTACAATCTCATCAGTTCCGAACCATGCGCTGTAGGCTGTTGTGTCCTTGAACTCCCTGAAGTTGCATAGATGGGGTGATCTCTAAGGTTGATGAGTTCCACTGACTTTTAATAATGTCCCAAATTAGACCCAAATTAGTTAAACTGTTCATTCTTAGTGTCAAGAGTTGCCAAAGATGACCAGAATAATATTACTTCAGTATTGGAAATGGGAAAGCATCTTTAGGCAGAAGGTTAGTTCACAGAATCAGAGCAATGAGAGATAGCAAAAAATGTTCTATAGTTTCCCAGACTCCCCCAGAAAAATACTAGTGGAGGGATTCTTGGATATTTATCCCCCCCCCCAAAAAAAAATATCCCCAAGAAGGATGGGCTTTTGGAATACTTCTGCAATAAAGGGGAATACCTGAGAGAATTTAAACGAATAGCTAAAGGCCCTCATCTCTAACCGTACAGCATTAGGCCTATAAAATAGCAATTGCCCCACTTTTCCTAACAGTAGGGCTGGACCTCAGTCCTGTGGAGTTTTCTATATGCTAAAAAAGGAAACACAACAAACCAAAATACCTAAGAAATGTCTTTGTTTTTATTACACAAAATCTACACCATCTGAAGGTTTAAATATGTTCAAAAAAATTGGGTCCTATTAACTAACAAACTGATACATGTTGGGCTTCTGTGCATGCAAATTAGGTGTGCTAAATATAATGATAAATATATTCTTCTAGCAATTCATTAGCTTAACGTAGGCAGACTGCATGTGGAGCATGATCACAGCTTGAGTGAAAATTAGCATGTCTATAAGAAAAATATCAGAATTTCAGATATTTGACAGATCATAAACACGTGAGAACTCAACTTAATGTGCTTCCTCCTGCTCCACAACAGCTTTACAATGTGAGCTTATAATGTGCCAATTTGTGTAAATCACTTAATGAAGTTTTTCTTCTGTTACACAAAATGCTGATGAGGAACAATTTGTAGAGAAGGCTGAGATAAAGGCTTAATTAAGAGCATCCAAATGTATAATTCTGTTACCTATAGATCTAGGTACTAGTTCTTAGAAATAGCAGGTGAGAAGTACTACATTTGTTTATGTTGTATTCCATCAGGTGAAGGTTGGAGCACATAGGATTGAATCCTTCATCTTAAAACAGACCAAAAACTAAACTTCCTATTTCAAACAGGAGTAAGATTTTGGTTTAATACTAACTGTAGTTTTCAACTTGTAAGAATCTATTTTGGAAAGAACTGTTTTATTATGCATGTATGCCTAAGTTGTATAGCCCAGAAAGAGGTTTATTTCCTCATCTGATGTGCGGAAAATCTACATCAGTAGCAGTTAGCGACTTCCATTTCAGTGGGACAGTGAATGTGCTCCAGGTTCACTTTGAACATGAAAAGAGCTATCCAAGGTTCTGAACCCTATCCCTAAAATTCTTATCCTATAAAATTCTAGTTGCAACCCAAAGTAGATTAATTTCTCTCTGATATGGGAGCATAGATAATTAAGGAGGCATATATGCATAATGAAATAGTTATCTCTAAAACATATCAGCTATCAATGGACTAGGCTTAATACCAGGATTTAACAGACAGTGACAAAATCCCAGCTGAGTTATTCCCTGCTTCATTTTCAGATGTTATCACTTTTACTTCTATCACATATAACCCGAAACATTTTTTTTATTTTGGAAAGTCCTTTACAGTGCTCCTTTCCCCCTTATTTTAATCTCATTTTTACAATAAATTCTGGTCCATATCTTCTATTCTGCCTTCTGTCAATTAATATATAATATATTTCTATGAGTGCTATACCATGGGAAGTCTTCTCAGGTCTATAAGTGTCCTTTTAATTCCTAAAATACCATTGTTCGAAATGAGACATTTTCTTAATAGAGACAGACTCCTAGGGTTCTTCAAAAAGCCATTTGCTACTAAATTGGTCAGTAGGTTCCAGAAGAGCACAGACGCTCAAATGTGTGTATATAGTTGCTTTCATAATCCGATAACAGTTTTTCTCCTAATCCTATAATGCCTCCTTGACATTGACCAATGAGAGTTTGCAACTATCAGACAGTCATGTTTACGTCTCTGTTCCAGGAGTGCTGGCCTAATGGCATTTCAGAGACATTGAAATTTTAGCAGATACTTTTCTGTGGTGCTGTGAAAACTTTCTGCCATTGACAGAAAAATGTACTAGGGAAGAGACACAAAGAGATCAGACATACTGCTCTTTCTTTTATCAAACATTTACTCTCAGCAGTAATGATATGAATATTTTGTGGAGTCCAACATTGAAAATAAGGAATCTTCCAATATTGCACCATAGGACAGTATACTTCTTAAAACTGGGGGATGTAACTCACTTACATCTGCCCAGGATCTCCCCACTGCCCTCCTTGCATCGTTGTTTGAACTGTGGCTCCCCCATTTCCCGCAGTAATAGCACTATGCTCCCTAGTAAATTTGGATAGGAGCAACATGTTTCTAAAAATTTCCCTTAGTAAAGGATGGTTGTAGCAAGTCAAAGTATGTTTCTTCACATGACGGAAGATAAATGTCAATGTTTTTTGGTCGAAGTGGGCATAAATATTCATAAATAAAGAAATTAGCATATTGGAGAGTGCAGGTAGTTGAAGGGAATGATATAAAGAAGAGTACAAGATCTCCCTGATGAGCTCGCTGGGTGATCCTTGTAAGTGCTGAATGATGTCTCTTAGATCCTAGTAACTGTGATAATTTGTTAATCCTACAGTTATAGTATATGGGAGTGCATAGGGAAAAACCTCCAATCTTTTTAACATGCTAATACATAACCTTGTACTTTTAAGACTGAACAAGAGTATGCCTTAACATGTTTCCTTGTATTATTAGTTTTTTTTAAAAAAAACCATCCAGTTTAAGAGATATTTCAAATTGCACAATTATAATGATTGCAACTACCATGGTTTCATCATAGAGAATCCGAGGATTTGCAGTTTAGGAAAGTAGATTTAGAATTCTCAGTCAGAGAGTGTTTCACTAAACTACAAATCCTAGGATTTCAAAAGTTGTTGCCAATGGCTGTAATTGGGTCATATGAAATTCCAATCTCATCTAAATGCTGTTAAAAGATGATTGTTGAATCTGGAGTTACACCATTGGTCCCATGTAGAGCAAGATTTCTCCTTTGCCATGTTTTTTTCTCGCTGTTTCCTTAGATTTTTAGATCTGGAAATGTCAGGATTTGGATTTTGGCTTAAATCAGTAGTTCTCAACCTGTGGGTCCCCAGATGTTTTGGCCTTTAACTCCCAGAAATCCTAACAGTTGGGAAACTGGCTGGGATTTCTGGGAGTTGTAGGCCAAAACTCCTGGGGACCCACAGGTTGAGAACCACTGGCTCAGAAATTTCATAAATGATATCCTTTGCCATTCCTTATACATATGTAGAAAAAAGGTTTACTGAATCATTCTTCTACAGTGGTAATTAGAAAAAGGTTTTTCTGAAGACATCAGGCTGCTTCAAGGTGTGCAATACTGGCTTTAGGGTTACAACAGTTCTGCCTCTCTAGAGGTGGAATCAGGCCCGTAGCCAGGATTTCGTTTCGGGGGGGGCTAAAAAATTTTCAGGGGGGGTTTCGGGGGGGGCTGAGTTTCGGGGGGGGGGGGCTGAGTCTGAGTGAAAGAGGGTCTAGCCTAGCAAACCTTTTGTATCATTACCCCAATACCCCCATGCATATGGGATATATTGAGAATGGTGATCAAATCATGATATTAATAAACATAACAGTTTAAATAATGCACCAGTAAGGCCTTTTCGCGAACCACCATGAGAATTTCGGGGGGGGCTGAAGCCCCCCGAGCCCCCCCCCTGGCTACATGCCTGGGTGGAATAGTCAAAGGTTTTGAGAAGAACATCTAGGAGAAAGCAACCATTACTGTATGCATAATTGCTTGTTGAAGCAGCTACTCCATCTACCTGCTGATAAGAGATAACTGTGTAACCATTGTGTCCTGGCCACTGCATTTCATCCAATGAATGCAAATATGCTCAAATTTGAAACTTTAGTTTTGTCTACTCCTCCTTTGTTTGGGCATCTTTCTTCTTTTCAACCAGAATGGTATTGCTAAATTAGACTTGATGACATGGTTGCTAAACCTACTGGATAATTATCCATGAACAATGGCATTCATTTGGATTTGTACCATCTAAAAAGCTTGTAATATTTGCTTACTTTTCTGTCTCATGACTTAGTCAATTGACATAATTAAAGGGTGATAAAGCACATCAGTTAATATTAAATATTAACTGATATTTCATTTCATTTTAAAACTCTACACAAACTCTGTTTAAAACTTTCCAATTAGCAGCTTGGTGCTTAATGTCAGGCAGAACTATCCTAGTCCCATGCTTAGCTTGCTGAGTGTGAGAATGGTGGATCTCCTTCATATTTTAGTCTGAATTTAGGTAGGATATCAAGGTAGGGAATGAAACATATTTTGAGGGGTGGTGGTGGCAGCACTTATACATCAAGTCCAGGGCTGGTTCTGGTGAGGAAGATTTTGAGTGTCAACAACACTTATTTACTATAATTATTTATTTACTTTAGTTAGAGTGTTAAGAACTGCTGGGGGGGGGGGGCTGCTCTTGGTCCCTCCCCTTTCACAAGTGTGACTGGCAGGGACAAGAGACAGGGCCTTCTCAGTGGTGGCTCCTTGGCTGTAGAACTCCCTCCCTAGTGACATCAGACTGGCCACCTCCCTCCTGGTCTTCAGGAAAAAGTTAAAGACCTGGCTTTGCGCATAGTCATTTGGTGAGTAGTGTTATATGGAATCCGACTTGAATAGAGAAGCATAAGGCATTATGTTTTTAATCTGTTTCACTGTATTTATATGTTTTAACTGTTTTATAATTTGCCATGTTATATTTGTTCACTTCTATGTATAATGCAGCATTCAATTTTGCCATCATCTATAAGCTGCTCTGAGTCCCCTTTGGGGTAAGAAGAGCAGGGTATAAATATAGTAAATAAATAAATAAGCAACACCTGAAAGACCACAAGTTTTTCAGCAATGATTTCTCCTATCTATATGTTAACCTAGATACTCAGGGAAACACATGCAGAATACAGCTCTCTCATACCATACAAGTTCATATACAGGGTTGCAGATCTTCTGCATGAAAAAAGTAGGATGTTGGTGGAAATCATAAATTAGAAACATTCTTCATCTGGTGTTAGATTTCAATGAGATATAGTTTTAATCTGAATAGTACTTTATATGATCTCCAGTTTGACTCTGAACTTTAACATAGAGCTCTAGGAGGGGTGGGACTGGACTGGACTAGACTGTTCATGGTGAGTGGATCTACTTGCAGATGGATCGAGTCCTCATAATAAATTGACAAGGATTTGCAAGGATTTCGACTCATAACAGGTAATAATAACAACAACATGTTCCTACCCTCCTATATTATAATGCTGAGATAATGAAAGCTTGGGGTGACTAGGTGTAGAAACATGTCATAAAATAAGCATATGCTTCATTTTGTTCTGTTCCTCAGAACAGATTTCTGGGTTTGGCATTCTTTCCCTCATAGTGTCATAGCTTTTTCATTGAACCCTGATTGGTAGCATTTGTAGTTCTAGTAAAAATGCAATAGAGCTTGAAAACCAGAAATCATCCCACTATTGCCTACACACCCCTCAGAGCAGGCCTCTTCAACCTGTAGTCCTCCGGGTGTTTTTGACTTTATCTCCCAGAATCCCTGACTATTGAACAAGCTGGCTATGGCTTCTGGGAATTAGAGGGCCACAGGTTGAAAAGGACTGTCTTATAGACTCAACTTTATAGTCCTCTGGAGATTTACGGGGATTATTTTCAGAAAGGCAGCCCTTCAGTGAGAGAGAAGCATGCTTCACATATTCTGGTTGGAATATCAAGTATCAGCACTTGCTTGCCTGTGAATGCTGATTGAAAAGCTGGTTGTACAGCTGCTCTGACTTGCACCTGTAGTACATTTGTAAAGAACAAAACTGCATATAATTGTTCCAGCAAATAGGTACTAGACACACATCTTGCTTGACATATGTTTCTCAATGTATATTTAATTGCACTTGCTATGGAGTGATTTTGAGATGAATTTTATGTTTATTTCAGAACATGACTTCATGAATATTTTTGTCATTGGCACAAAAGCAAAAATATGTTTACTTTTGAAAAACAGGCCTGCAAATGATAATTGGCAATTTTATAAGACTGCTGGTTGTTTAACATTTTTTTCATATATTCTTAGTTCGATTATTCCTTGCCAGCAAGAAGAATAAAAATCAGCTCCTGGATCGCTTGTCTTGGTTGGACCATTTTCTCTTGACTAATAAGGAGATATTAGAATCTTGCCTGGGAAATCCTTGTCAAACACAGTACCTAGTTTTAGTGGTTATACAGCCTGGATTTAGAGGTGGAGAAATGTCTCAAGAAGCCACCCTGGTCTCCTTAAATGGTGCTTGATTCCATAGGCCATTTTCCTTGAAGAGCTAAACATCACTAAGCTACATTTGCTACTTTTCAAGGTGATCATAAGAATCCTGACACTTCCAGAGCATCTGATCCTGACATTGTTTCAGAGTGGAGAAGATCTGTTGTATTCACTGTCACTGTTGCTTTGCTAATTTATTCTTCCATCCACCCTCACCCAGGCATTGCCATCATTGGGTGCTGAGAATGGGTTATCTTGATAAGATCTGCATAATCAATCATTGTGAGCTCAGAAGAAGCAGAGGAAATCTCCAGGCTTTATGTCTCATCTCCCTATGTTTCCTTATAACAAGATTTGCATTCACAGTTCAATTCTGTTTTGCAACCTAACAGCTAGGTTCCCCTTGTAGCTAATTTTAAAGTTCACATTTGTCTTTCCCTGTATTCAAATGGCAGCTTCCATTTTTTAAACAAACTTTTCATTACTTCCTCCTCAGATACTATTAGATGACTTGGCTATGTTAATATAGTCTAATTACTTTTCTTTCCAATCCCTTTTTGATAGTTCTTTTTCACCTATCCATGATTTTGCTATTGTCAGTCTAAGCTGAAACAAAGCTATGTTGACAAATTTCCTCATCTTTTTTTTTTACTAATTATTTCCCTAAATAGTCCTAAAAGGCACCTTTCTGGAGGTTTTAAAGCTTTATTAGTAATCATTTTATTTGTTTCCTTAATCAACAAATAAGGAAACAAATGGTCCACCAAACGTGGAAGAAGGTGCCTTTTGCGTCTTGCACTGCCAGCATTCCCCTAGATGAGTTTTATCCCTTTTGACTATTATCTCTGGCATTATATAACATCTATAAAACGTCTTATACATATTTTCTATGATGGAGCCAGCTATTGAGAATTTAAACCCACTTTTACAAAGATGCCCCAATTCTGCAGATCAATATTTTTCCCTAGGTCTTTAACCCAGGATATCATACTGATTGTCCTTGTATTTCTTGAATTGTACGGACCATACATGACATCTTCTTTTGGCTCTAACAAGGTGTAGTAGGAAAAGAAAAGAAGACTGGCATAGGGTCCAGCCATATTCTACCCCCCTCCCTGATCTTATCAAGTCTTCTATGGCAAGTGTTGACAAGCTCTATGGATCTGGGTGCCATTTTTCTGATCATAGGATCCACCACACCAGTCTAATCATTTCCAGGTTTTTCAAAAAACTTCACTCCAGATTATACATTAAAATAAGTCTATAATCTATAATAATGTCTATAATAAGTTGGGGGGGGGGGTCCTATATCTTGTGTTAGAAGCATGACCCAGATGTGTGACCCCCCTTTTTTTGAGGAATATACAAATAAAAATAGAGGAAATACTTTTCTCTGAGGGTTGCAGAAACAACTCCAATTCTATTCTCAGCAGGATTGTGGGACAAAAATTACCCAGCCACTGCAGAGATATTGTAAAAAATAATTAGGAGGCGTTGAACCAGGAAAATAAGACTCTGATTGCAATTAGAAGCTGCTGCTGTCCTTTCCTTTTGCCTTATCTTTTATTCATGTTGTATTTTGAAATGGTCATATGACTGGTCAAATAAATAAATTATTATTATTATTATCATTTGGAGGTGTTGATCGTTTGGGGAGACTTGTTAGGGGACTTTGGGAACCACAAAAGTGGAGGGTCAGAGGCCCTCAGGATGTACTTTGTCTATCTCTAGTTTAAGAAAAAGTATGTGTAGGGTTACATTTTGGCCAAATGTGCTTTTGGTGCTTTTTTTAATTAAATGCTTAAATAAAATCAGAAGCCGTAAGAGTGGGACATTTTAATGTAGTGTAAGTACCAAAGAAAACATTTGCATTCAAGAAACCCTCCAAAAACTTTGCTGAAACTGTTGCAAAGACAGCTACTTTCTTTAGGGATTAATTTGTTACCTCTTTCCAATACGAAGCAAATTTTCTGCTGTGTAATCCAAAATTGAATTCCAGCTAATACAAGGTTCATGTGCTATTTCTGAATTGACTCTTACAAGCCACAGTCAAATGGATTTAGGAACATTTTTGCTTGAACCACAGACACAGACTCTCTGTCCTTGTACCATTTTTCAGGAAAAGATCTTACTGATCAGAGATCTGGAATCTAAAAACCAACACCTTTCACTGTGAATTAAGTTTCAAATAGCCAGTGTGCTAGTGGCTTTCATAATATGAAATATTCCTCATTTTTCAGAAGGCATCCTCTATTTGAAGTGATCCTCTATTTCATAGCTGGACAATTCCTGTTCATCAGAATGGAAATTCATATAGCTCTTCGCCCTCAGCACTTATGTCTATCTACTTAATCATAGTAGAGAATGAATCCACTTTAAATCCAGTTGCTGCTTCCTGCAGAATTCTGGGGTTTGTAGTTTAAGCAGGATCTTTTAACTGCCTCCTTTAACATCCTCCTTTCCTTATGGATCTAGTCAGGGAACAACAGATGTATAGCATCAAATACATGCATAACACATTTAAAACCATGGAAACAATGTAAAAATATATAACACAGTCCAACAAACATTTTTTTCTTGGTGTCTTGGTTTTGAGGTCTATTTCTGGGATGATTTGGAACATTAATTCAGAGAATTGCATGGATAGAACACATTGGCTCTAATTTCTTAGACATGGTTATCATGATTTTTTATAGGTGAGCAGATGAAGACTGGTATATATTAGACCAGAAACAGGTCTAACATTTGAGGCACCAAAATGTTTGTTGGCCAGTGTAATAAGTTAAAAGGCCATAACTTTAGTAAAAGAAGCATACATGCTCAAAATAATGTAAAGTCTCATAATTTAAAAACTAACAGGATAGGCCTGATGATATTTAATGCTATTTTTGGCATAGCCAGTATATCCATCTGTTTGATCATTTCCATCAAATCATTCCACAGTTTGGGGGTGGCTGATGAAAAAGACTTCTGGTTAACAACTGTCAGCTTGGTCTTGGCTGACTAAAGTAAATGTCCTCCAGAAGACATGAGTGTACTTGCAGCGAAGTGGCAGATGCCTCCAGAATATTTGTTGATTAGGCTTCTTTCTCCTGCAGCATTTTCCCACATATCCTGCCAAACCTGCTGCATTGGTGTCCACACAGTCCAGATGGGCTGAGACAGCATCAACTTCACTTGAACATCACCCCAGCTTTCATATCACCATCTATCTCTTTTCCCTTGTGCTGATGAGTTCAGGGAAGGTGATGGCAGTGGTCTCCCATCTGAACAATTGACCTGTTTGAACTGGACCTGATTGTGCTGTTTGTGTTGCCTTGAAACTTCAAGATACTCCAGAGTTAAAAAAAAACAATTCTAGAGCTTTCTCCAATTTTGCCTCAGGAATAAGCTCGTTTAACCTAGGACAATCCACAATATTCACTGGAAGTAAAGTATCATTGTGAGGACATCCAGGAGTCAATTCACGGTGAGGCTGGTTTTTCATATCTGTGTAGACATGTCCTGGGCCCATGTGTTAATGGATTGTGACAAAGCGGTAATTTTGATCATGGTATATAAAATACATTTTGCTTTCAATATAAAAAACTATATATAAAATTAATTTTAAATCTTGATTTACACACACACAGTATTTATTGATTAACCTGTTTTCTCTTACAGTGTTGCCTGTTTTCAGTGCATAAATGCAAAGGTTGTGCTGCTTGAAATATTCTAGTTTTGTGCATTTATTCTCAGCAATAGCTTTTGCACTTGGCCAAATCTTTGTGCATACCCCCACACTGCCTATTCACATTCTTTCAATCACATCTCATTTTGCTCAGCTACAGGCATCACACACACATCTCTATTCTTATCTGTCAAATGTTGATGGCTATGGCCACAGATGTTCACCCTTGTTCTATTTCAAAACCTGGTCAATGGAAGACCAGATAAAGAATCATAAGAGGAAACACCTCAGGGACATGAAGTTGCTCATTGAAAACCTTCAGAACCTAATATGTTTACAGAGATGGCACGCCAACTGTCAGGACATGGTCTTTTTCACATCATTATTTGTTTCCTCACTGCAGAGTGGGTCTGCAAGAAGTGGAAAAATGGGTATGCAAGAGTGGGTCTGCAAGAATGGGTCTGCAAGTCTAATAGAGCAGCATGATTTTTGCACAATTTATCCCACAGTGTTCTGGGGATATCCTTTTGTTAAGGATTATATATATATATATATATATATATATATATATATATATATATGTATATATATGATAGTTTCAATGCAGAAAACACATTTTTAAAAGCAGATAGAAACTTTCCATTTCATCATATGGTCTTTGGGATGCTTCCTCAGCAGAGCCATCACACGTTGTAAGGATACTTCTGGCAAGGCTCTGTAGAGGAAGTGTCCTGACAGCATGATAGGATGCTTCCCAGAGAACATGGGAGGCTTCCTGTGTTCCCATTGGGAAGAATGGAGGAAGCCAGGGGGCAATGCTTTCCCCCCCATGTGATGGGGAAAGTGTGGGGTGTTGTTTGGGCTTGGCCTCATGTAAGCCGCCCTGAGTCTCCATCGGAGAGATGGTGGCAGGGTAATAATAATAATAATAATAATAATAATAATAATAGGGCAACAATTTCCCCCTGCTGCTCTCCAGATTTGCTATGCTGCATGATGAATCTCCCTACTGTCACCCGGCTTGAGGACCTCCATCTGATGAGGCCCCATGTGCATTTCTTTCAAAAATAATATTCCCACAATGCCTTGGCATGCTTGAATATGAAATAACTAGGAAGTAATATTTGTTTTTTTCTACAGCAAGAAGAGAAATGTATTTGTTTGTTTGATTTATTTGTATTTTGCCTTTTGGGGGCACAAGAACCAAAATGACTCATATCAGTTAATTCAGGCAAAAAACTCTAAAAACTGTACTGGATATAATTTTAAATTTTTAAAACATTTTTTAAAAAAGAGTTAAGTAAATATTTCTAATAAAACAGCAAAATACTAGGGGTGTGCACAACATCAAAAAAAAACAACGTACCATTTCTGGTTCCATTTTTGTCTACCCCCTCCCATTCTGTTTTTCAGGAAATTCTCAAAATTGGAAGGGGGATGTCATTTTCGTTCTGGTAAGATTTGGTTCATTGGTGCCTATGGGGAAACTTTAGATGCTTGTTTCTCTGGCCTTTGTATGCCTATCAGGATGAAACTTGCCTCACTTATAGGCTACATTTACTACTGCAAGCCTGCCAGGTTTCAAAATGTTTCAATTCACTAATTTTTGGAAATTTTAAAAAGATTTTACCATAACATTTAAAAAACCCACAAGAGGGTTTTAATTATCTATATATAGAGAGATGTTTCTCTCTCCCCCCCCCCCTATATATATATATAGGGCTTGCAAATATTGCAGGGGAAATACATACACATAGAGAGAGGATTTGCAAATGTTTCAGAGAAATTGCATATGTATACATAATTATAGATTTATATCTAGCTCTGCATTGTTTATAGAGTCATTGAATGTTTGCCTGTTACTATATTGGAAGCTGGTCTCCATGGGGAGATAGGGCAGGATACAAATGAAGTTATTATTATTGTTATTATTATTATTATTATTATTATTATTATATTGCTGAAACCATATTGTTTCTGTTGATCCTAATTTTCCACTTACAGAGCTAGTTTGCTGTTTTTCTTTGAAATACTATAAATATTCTTGAGAAGTTAACCCACTGATGCCTCAATTAATGTAATTTTATTGGTATTTATTTTTATTTTGAAATTACTAGTAGCTGCTGCATTTCCCACCCTCGGCTTATACTCAAGTCAATAAGTTTTCCCAACTTTTTGTGGTATAATAAGGTGCCTCGGCTTATATTCAGGTTGGCTTGTACTTGAGTATATATGGTAAATATAAGGGGATTGAAGAAACTTTCCTTCATTTTACAATCTTTTTCTGTCTCTTTCAACATCCACTAAAATGAATAGTTGGACTTTAGCTTTGGAAGGTCCAGACAGTGGCCTTGCCTTCATCAATAATCTCTGAACATCGACTCTGTTTGGTTCAAGGGCTGATTTTGTAAGATTGAGCGAAATGGAGAAGGAGGCAAAAAAGAAAGGCAAGAACATAGGTTTCTGAAAAACAGCCCCTTAAAAGCCACTGGCTTTCTACTGCATCTCTTTTCTTCACGTGTTATACTGTTGCTGTGTTTTACAGCTGACCCAGTTGGTAATTTTAAAAATAGTTTGTCTAATTCCCCGCTGAGAGTCAGCATTCTCAGCACTTTTGTGCTCAGTGGGAGCCAAAGAAGGCGGGAATATATAAAGATTTAATTCTAGAACTTGAAATGAACTTATGTTCTGTTCCTCTGCTTTTTTGTAGTGCAGAGAGAGACAAGAAAGGAGAAAAACTGAGTCAATACAAAGTTATGGCTTCCTTTTACTCCAAAGATGGCTTTATAATGTTAATGCTGAGGATGACTTTATCATAAACTAGACTATGTGGCTGACTAATCTATGAGGGTGAAGCAGACATATCAAACACCTGGGTCAGCTGCACTTTCTTTCACACAATGCCACAGTGAAGCTGAAGGAGAAAGGCAAAGCTGTCTTTGTCGATAAAGCATGACAGGTCTTCTTGCAAATGGAAAGCTAGCTGACAAGAAAGAGGTTTGTAGGATGTCACTGTTTGGACAACAGTCAATTAGGCTCCACGGTGTACAGCTTAGAGGAGGCTGTACCAGCTCTGTCAGTAACTGGATGCCAAGCAGAGCCAATGATTATTTTTATAGGTAGGCAATGAAAGCAAAAAAGACTATTATTATACAGAATATATTTTGTTTCCAAACTTCAGCTGCACTGTTATTTTGAAGCTACTGTGGAGATAACAGGCATCTATACAACTGGAAAAGCTGCTTCTGCATCAAGTTTGGCCTCTTTATTTATTTTATTAAAAATGACAAGGCAAGACAGGCAGTCATTCAGTTCTCAAAAAAAAAAAAATCTCACAGGACTCTTGCGGTGTGTTCCCTTTAACTGGTGGCTGAAATGGTATTTGAATTTGCACTACCTTTACAAGCATCAGCTGTTAGCTCTTGCTAGTCAGTACTGTCAGTTCAGTTGGGGATGAATGACTAGTCCACTACTCTGCCCTCATCTATATAGTCAGGAAAAACAGGTGTGTCTCTCTCAAGAGATGGTCCAGGAGAATAAACACTGCCTTCTGTAATCTCCGGAACATTGTTCTTTCCAAGGACATACAGGGGATTGATGCAACTCAGTGTGATACTTTCGGGCATCTCTCAGCTTCAGGCCTTGGTATCTTCAAGTAGACTGGGACAAGACCTTTGTCTGAAATTCTGAGGAATCCAGTGCTAGCCAGTATAGAGAGATGCAAAATCATACAATTATAGAGTTGGACAAGATCACGTGGGCCATCCCGCCCAACCCTCTACCATGCAGGAACAATCAATGCATCCCCAACTGATGGCCATTCAGCCTCTGTTTAAAAAACTTCCAAACAAGTAATACCTCTGCTTTCTGGAGGTTTTGTGTACACAAACTTTGCTTCATGCACAAAATTATTAAAAATATTGTGTATAACATCAACTTCAGGCAATGTACATACTGTGCATATAAAAATATAATAATTTTGTGTCACAACTTGGATCCCATATCAAAGATGTTTTCAACTGTTCCAAAATGATTAACTGAGGCTCCTTCAACACAGCTGAATAAAATCCCACATTTTCTGCTTCGAACTGGAATATATAGCAGTGTGGACTCAGATAACCCAGTTCAAAGCAGATATTGTGGGATTTTCTGCCTTGATATTCTGGGATATAGGGCTTTGTGGAAGGGCTCTGAGAACAATGTGGCTCATGTGAAGGCTGTTCTGAACTATCCTCCATCCCCACCATGCAAGCCTGACTTGGCTCTGTGTGATTTCTTTCCCTAAGTTCAAAACCCACCTCAAAGAACATCACTTTGGGACAGTTGAAAATATCCAGACATCCAGGCAGCTGCGACAAGGGTTTTGAGCATCTTGTGAAGATTTCCTCCACTATGAGGAAGCATGGCAGCAACTTTGGAATCACTGTATTCAGTCACAAGGAGCCTATTTTGAAGGGGATAAACTGTAATTGTGTGTATTAAAAATAATTCTTGTTACTTTTGGGGCAGATCCATGTATGCAAATACAGGTATTCCAATATCTGGAGGAAAAAGCAGAAAGAGTACTCAACCTGTACCACCTACATCACCTTTATCTACACAAATTCTCACACAAATTCTGTGGTATCTATTGAGCCTAATTTGCTTGAAAAATATGTGACTCAGATCTAAAGCAATTTCTCATGACAAACACTTTTTAATGGAAGAAATGAACTCAAAAGGAAAGTACTGAGCAGCTTTAAAAACTGCATTAATAAGTGATGCCCCCCTGGTAAAAAAAAATCTTATTTCTGTCAGTCCTGTTGGGGAAAGGAAATGGAAGGGGGGTTTCTATCTCCTTCCCTCAGAAGCTCTCCGATCCTTTCCAGAAGAAATCAATGAGTCCACTGGCCTCACTGCATCACTCATGTTGAACTACCTGGGAAATTTCAAAGGCGGTAGACAGTCAATCATTTTGCCTTTCGGGGCCCGGCACATACAAAGGCTGGAGACCACACATGCTGTTTCCTTCTGTTTCCAGTTGCTTTGCTCTGACTGGGACTTACCCTAGAGGCCCAGGGAAAAAACCTGCTGAAATGATATCCTGTCACTAGCAACAAAGCTTGTGCGGCCCTGTTCGATGTTCAACATAATTGAGAAGGAGGAGGAGGTGGTTGTGGCAATGCTTTTGAGTTTTCTCACCTGTTCGCTGTATAAAGCAGGCTGCTTGTGATCTGATTTCCTCCTTTTTCCCATCCAGCCTCAGTCCCACAGCAACCAGCCTTTGTTTTTATTCAGTTCAGACTCAGAGTAAAATTAATCAAATTGCTTCAGCTCAGACCTGAATAAGACATAACATTGTCAGAGCAGGGGCAAGACGGGCAGATGTAAAAGAGAAACTCATGACATTGTTGCTGCTGCTATTGTTATATTTATTTGTTTCTTGCTTTCCTGTCCAAACTGGGACCCAAGGCTGCTTTTAGTTTAAAAGATTACTATTAAAGACATATAAATAGTGCACGAAGAATTAAAATAGTTACAATATTAAAACATTTTAAATCTCTAGCTAAAAGAATAAAATGTAATTGAAAAGATGTTAAAACATTTTAGTTTGAAACAATCTGACACCCAGTGCATTCTTTAAAAATTGTCTGTATTTAAACCTGGCAGAACAAAGAGGTGTTGTCAGCTGATGGGTGCATCTACACTGTAGAATGAATGTAGTTTCACACCATTTTAACTGTTATGGCTCAAGCTGTGGAATCATAGATGAGATGGTGGATTTGGCCACAGTGGTGCATGCTCTGGTCACATTCTGAATAGATTACTGCAATACGCTCTACATGGGGTTGCCTTTGAAGACTGTTTGGAAGCTTCAGATGGTCCAATGGACTGCAGCCAGGTTGATCACCAAAGTGGCATACAAGGAGCATACAACCCCCCTTTACATCAGCTCCACTGGCTGCCAGTCTGCTACCGAGCACAATTCAAAGTGCTGGCTTTAGCCTATAAAGCCCTAAATGGTTCTGTTCCAGCTTACCGGTCTGAATGTATCTCCTTCTATGAACCTCCTTGGAGATTAAGATCATCTGGGGAGGTCCTGCTCTTGGTCCCACCTCCTTTTCAGGTACATCTGGTGGAAATGAGAGACAGGGCCTTCTCAGTGGTAGCCCCTCAGCTGCGGAATTCCCTCCCCAGTGATATTAGAGCAGCTCCTTCCCTCCTGGCCTTCAGAAGGAAAGTGAAGTCAAAGGATTGACTCTGGAGTCAAGCCTTTGGAGATTACTACAGTGCAATAATAGCTATGGAATTATGTGCAACAATTTTTGGAATGGCCCCAGATTATGATTTTGGATGGCATGATTTTTAATAGTGATTGTAATGTTTTATATGTGTTTAATATGCATTCAATTTTAATTTTCAATCTTTAACTCAATGTCTTTTAACTGTTTGGTGTTCAAAGGCATTGAATGGTTGTCATATGTGAAGCCTTATTGAGTCCCTTTCAAGGTAGAGAAAGGCAGGTTACAAATAGAGTAAATAAATAAATAGGTTTCCAATATATTTAGCTTTCTCCCATAGCATTGGACCATAGTAGTTAAAGTGGTGTCAAACTGCATTTATTCTACAGTGTAGATGCACCCTAAGAAGGCCTTTTCCTGCATCCCTATCAACCATTCTTGTCAAGAAGGAAAGGGCCACTTTTGTTATCTAATTCTTTTCTTTCAAATGTGTGTGCATCTCATGTGAGTCCTTTTTCTGTGGGACATCCATCTTTCTTCCATATTTCCTAAGTTCAGTTTTGCAAGAAAAACATATTTTTTGTTCACTGGAAAATGACAAGGAATTTTACAACACAGTAGGTGACACCAGGTCTGTGGTAAATGTTAGCAAATACTGTGTTATAGAAGAGGGATGTTTTGTTTCCTCTGCAGAATTCTGTCTTTGCGGATGCACTGGTCTCTTGTGGCAACAGGATTTTTCTAAGGTTTCCTGTGGAGCACAATTTATTGATTAAATGCCAGTACTTACAAGCCTAAAGGTGATCTTGCATTTTGCCATTACGATTGTTTAGATAAATAATAGTAGTGTTAGACTTCTATCATTAAAGACATAGGGGAGAGGTGAAGAGATGATAGTGAAATAGAAAGAAGTGAAACTATTTTGACTTGAATGAAGTGAACCAGGACAAAGCAAAACACATCCTTCCTATTTTAAAATGATTTTATCTCTAATGAGTAATGGAAATGGCTACTGATAACATGGCTGGTTTCCTGAGATTGTGGCAGCACCTGGCAATTAGTTTAGAAATAGCTTTCTGAGCATCATTAGCTAGAATATCCTCCGTCTCTTTCTCATGAGATTTTGCTGATGCATATGAATTTCAGGTCAGTTCTTTACCCAGGTGGTAATTGACAAAGCAAAAAGCTGTTAGCTTGCTAGAAAATCCCAGCTTTTTTATTTTTTTTAAAAAAATCTCATGAGATAATTGGTAATTGGTCTCCAGCCCATCTGGTTTGTCCCAAAGAATGAGAAAACACAGGTATAGAGCTACCAAAAAATCTATGCAATTACTTATTTGGAATGTCCATTGGACACAGTAGTGCATACTTCAAAATATCCATGCATATTATATGAATACAGAAAAGCTCAGTTGCATCCAAGCCTCCACCTAATCCAACCTTCTGCTGGGTTCATAGGAAATCCATGGAAACTGCCGCTCTACCTGTTTGCCCTTAGTATAGTGTTCAGATTTATATTGTTTTGGGCCATGGTTAATAGTTATTGATAAACCTTTCCTCCATGAAATTGTTCAATCCCCCTTTAATATTAACAGAGGATTAGCAATGAATTATTCAGGTTAATTATGTCATAAATTTCATAGATTAACACTATAATCCCATACCCATGAATCTGGGGATAACTCCTACTGAATTTATGCCTAAACAGGGGTGACTGGAATTGTGCTGCACATTTCTGTTCTGCAGTGCACTTCTGTACATTTCAGCAGAGCTGGTGGAAACAATGCTGCCAGTATCTGACATTCAATATCTGTTGCCTATCTGTTAAGGAGCCTGTAAGATACAGATGACATTTAATGTTTATAGTCATGGAAGACCCAAACTTCTTTTGCTTTGGTGTTTTCTCAGCACAGTGGCTAAAAACATTACAATCACTAGACAGAGTCACAACCGAATATCTGTTGACTCTTCCATTGTATTACAAGCTCAGATAGGTAGGGGGCAATAAAGTTAGCCTAATAATTAGGCCTGGGTAACAACAGAAAAATTTGTTTCTAAAATCGATTCATTTTTTGGGGGTTTTTGCGTTTCGTTATTTAAAATAATTTCAAAATTTTCCTTTAAAAAAGTTCGATATTTACAAAATTTCGTAAATGTGAAAAAATTACAAAACAATAATGAATCGATTTCCGAAACAATAACGAATCGATTCGTTAATGGCGAACGCGACCGCACAATACGCTAAAAAACCTCCAAATGGGACAGGGGGAACTTCTGAAGCTTAATTAAACCAAAAACAACTATAAAAACCCTTAGAAAACCAAAAACAACTATAAAACTTGCCCCAGACATGCGGAAATAATAACGAAACGACCTCAAAATGATAACGAAACGAATACAATAACGAAATACAAAACATTTACGAAACGATTTAAAAAATCGTTTTTTAAAAAAATTGCTCCAGACTGGTTCGTTATCGTTTTGTAATTGAAAAATTAACGAATTTTTTAACGAATTACGAATTAACGAAACGAAACCGCCCAGCCCTACTAATAATGGTATCACCATAATATGGATGTTGCATTGATTGAATGGATTGGACATTTACATGAGCTGAATATCTGTCTTGAACAGACTGTAAAATCAAATTGCATATTAGGGAAAAAAATCCTACATTTTAAACAAAATACAACTCTTTTAATCCTATGGTATTCAGTGGGGCCAACTTCCACATAAGTGTGTATAGGATTGGTTGTTCTTGGCTTTCCAAGTTATAGGATCTGCTTTTTTTGCTTTTTAGAGAGGGGCAACAGAAATTATGTGGGAAAGATCCCACTCAGTTGCTTCTTTCCATATGGTTCCAGCTTTTCACATGCTTCACTTAGTTATGTGAATGAAACGCCCCAGAAAACGAGGCCATTCGTATGATAGCATCCTGGGTTACATCCTGCTTGGATTAGAATCATAGAATTATAGAGTTGAAAGAGACCACATGGGCCATCCAGTACAACTGTGCAGGAAAAACACAATCAAAGCACCACAATCAAAGGATTACTGCAATGCCTTCAACAGGGAGCCGTCTTTGAGGAATGTTGAGGAATTTCCACAATCAAAAGAGCTGAAGACAGATTGTTAATTCGGGATGGCTACAGGGAGCATATAATTTCCTTGTTCCAATACTCAACTAATTGTTGGTCAGTTTCCAACATGATATGACATGACATGAGAGAAGTCTTCTCGCAGGATTGCAAGACATCCGGTCATCCCCTGGGCAATGTCTTCGTAGACTGCCAATTCTCTCACTTTAGAACTGACCAGAAGTGACTTGCAACATGCAACCAAACAAGCAAACCAATTTCCAAGCACATTTCAGAGTACTCGTGATAACTTATAAAGTTATATGTGGCTCCGGCCCAAGATGCTTGAAAGACTGTCTCAGCCTGTTATAGGTATTTTTCTGTTTCCCATCATCTTCCAAGGCTTGTTTGCTGGGAACACTAGAGACAGCCTTCTTAGTGGCTGCTCTCAGATTTTGGAACTTCCTCCTTAGGGGATTAGATGGTTCTCTCCTTGCTCCTATTTTGCCAGAAAGTAAAAACATTCCTATTTTATTCTCCCCCCCCCCCCCGAATTTGGTATGTGGACAGGCACACAAGCATATGTAGTTGAATATAGTAGAACATTCAAAGTATTTTTTCTTATATATGACCTGTTCATTGCTTATTTTTATATCTTCTAATATCAGAAGATGTATGTGATTATTTCCCTACCTTTCTAGGCCAGGGAAAGACCAGAAAGTAGGCCCAGGAAGTTTAGCAGCCATTTTAAGGAGATGGTACAAGGAGGCAGCCATCTTAGAGCACCCAGTTCCTAGAGGGGGTGGAGCTTAGGAGAAGCCTAGAGGGAATGTGGGAAGCTTTATAATTGGCTGGGAGAGAGTGGGCGGAGTTTAGCTGGAGGGAAGAGAAAAAAACCTTGAAGTAGGCACGTTTAAAATCTGACAGCTCAGTTTGATGATTGAAGAGTCAAGGACTGATGTCTGAAGAGTTAGGTTTTGAGAGTGTTTGAAGAAGAAGAGTTAGTGAAGCCAGGAGTTGGTCAGTTAGTATAGATAGCTAGCTATTAGAGATAATAGCTAGTCTAGAGAATAGACAGATCCAAAGGAAAGGACTGTCTGGAGTTTAAGGAAATCTAGTCAGAGGGAAGTCTGCTAGATTGTGAGGGAGTGGAGAGTTGTTTTTAAACTAAGCCTTGAACTGTTCTTTGAAGTAACCACAAGCTTTTACTCATTAATTCAACTGTTAGGATTAAGCGCCTGTTTTGTCAAAGTCTCTCAAATAAAAAACATTGTTCCTTGTTAAATAAAATCTGTCTCAAGAATGCCTCTACGTGACACAGTTCCATAGCAGTTTAGTAAAACAGAGTTTTAAGAAATGGTGGCAGCATTTATTTAAAGGAATCTCAGTATAATTTACTGCAGAGTACAAAGCCCTGAGTGCGAATCCAGCACAACACAGCTTGCTTAAAGGCTCTTGCCAAACCAGAAGCTTAATATTCCTTAAAGTGTGGTGGTTGCCAGTGATCATAGGACTTTACCTCAAAAAAATAGTGTGTTGGTGGTAAAGTCACTTATTTGAATTTATTTAATAATCTTTTACTTTTGGTGGTTCAGCATTGAGATTAATAGAATAAATCCCACTTCTCTTTACATTTTTGGTAAGGCAGTGGTGAGATCTCCAAACAAAGGGGGATCTTCTCAGCCTGATAGAGATTCCCTCCTTCTTAAATCCCCATATCACATTATAATGTACTTGTATCTTTTTATTGAAATGGTAGGAAAACCCTCATGCTTTTCATGTGGGTTCATAAAGTGAAGGAGTTCTGCACCCAACAGCAAAGCTCTGAACCAGAGGAAAATGACTGTTTTGCACTATGATGGGGTTGTGCTGTATGAAGTAAAATGTACTTCATACATCATTTAGTGTCCTCCAGCATCATTTTATGATAATAGTAGTAATATAGGTAATAAGAGCTGAAGGTAGCTTGATGTGTGTAATGGAATTGGAAATAGGATGAAAACAAAGAAGTAGTGGGGGGTTGTGTGGTTTCAGAAACTTGCTCTAATCAAGTAGTGAATTAAAATACATATGGCTGCACATTATGAAAAATGCTTTCTCATGCCTTTTTTAGTTCTCTATAGAACAAATGTCCAGCTCTAACCTAATTCTATGATTTTACCCTCCCTCCACCCAAAAAATCTTGCAAAAATATTTCTGATCATCCACAAATGAAAGCTCATTTTCAGATGAAACAGAAATGGTTGGGTAAACATCCTTTGTGATCTTGGTGATTTTTTTCAAAGGCTTGAAAGACATTGGGAATGAAAGATACATTGTATCCATAGATCTTTGTAAGCTTTACAAAGCTGTGTTTGATGCAAACTTTCAAGTAGTCTCACTCCGTACCTGTTCATGGTACACTTGAAAAAGCTCACACAGTGTCCTTAAGATCCCTGCAGAGTTGGTACTGCTGCTTCAGGGGACTGTTTTAAGCCAGAGAAAGGGAACAAGGAAACTAATATATTGCAAGGATATAATTGTTAGTAAAACCACCACATCTTTCAAAACACTTGCATTCATCAGGATTCATCAGGATGAATGATGCGATGTTGTCCGAATTGACCCATCTATGTCTCCAGAGCTTTCTAAAGGTCTACGTGCTGACTAGGTATTTGGTGCACTTAATTGGTGTTGTTTATACCATGTCTTTTAGCTCAAAGAATTCTCTGTGGTTATTTAGAGTGTTAAATCATGTTTAAAATCCCCAATTCAGTTAGTGATGACCTACTTTTTAGGACTGTGTAAATAGCTGTCTAACTCTGGGGTTTAAATATTAGTTTTGAAAATTGGAATGAGGAATGGAAATTGGGAGTACATTAGCAAGGATGAACATGTCCTTCCTTGTATTGTTGCAGTTCGCATCTTCTCTTACCATATGCCTGGACATTGGTCAACAAAGAGGCTTTATCCTCTCCCTGCTGATCAGGCAGGGAAGGAGGATGGTACTGCTGGTCTAGCTGAGCACATGGCAAAAGAGTTGGAGGTCACTCCAGATCTTCCTGGAAACACTGGACTCTGCTCAACTCAGAATAAAGTTACGTTTATGGCAAAAAAAATGGATAAATTATCTAAATAAATAAATACTTCCTGGAAGTAACTGTACAATTGCCAGTATGTCTTCTGGGAGAGTCTGCCCTTTTTTGCTGCTCTAGATACGGTTTCAGGGGCTGATCCCAGACTCTGGAACTTAGTTCTGGGAAATTTGGATGTCTTATTATCCTTCCGTTGGCAAGGGAAGACTTTTCTGTTCTGACAGACATTAAAAACGGGCATCTCCAGTTTTAATAGTGTGCTGTTTTGCTGATCATAATCAGTTTTAACACTTTAATAGATTCATTATAACTGGATTTAATTGCCATGGATAATTTAATTGCATTTTAATAACTTTTTATGTTTCTATTTATGACTTCCTAGGTCTTTTAACTGTGTGTGTATTAAGCTTTATAAGCTGCTATAAGTCCAAATCTTGGCAAAAAGGAGGAATATAAGTGAAATCATAGGCTTTTGAAGATGGACTTCTGGAACATGGCCATACAGCCTGGAAAACTCACACCAACCCAGTGATTCTGGCCATGAAAGCCTTCAACAACACATTGGACTAAAGTTGTGTCTCAAATCAATCCAACACACATGGGACTTTCAAGTCTTAATCATCCATGGATAACTGCTGAAAGAAATCATTTAGAAAATGGGTTGGTTGAAGAGTACTGTGCTAGCATTTCATCTTTGGCCTTGGTTTTTAACTCAAACTAGAGATTAATATTGGTTGCTTCATGACTTGCAATTAACATTATGACATTGGAGTAACATTTTGAGCACCCAGAGTTCATATCTGGACATGAACTTCAGCAATTTTAAGTTTGATCTGAGTTAGTTTCAGTTTTCAGGTGTAGAAAGCTGCCAAGGTGAATATTGCTTTGAAACTGATTGGTGGGCATTTTAAAAAGTACTTCTCACTTTGCAGCTGTAAAATTACAGTCTTCTGAAAGGAGCAATTGATTAAAAGAAGTACTAGAGAATGTTAAGTACTTTCCAATATGGAATGAATGTTGTAAAAATTATAGTGATTCCTCTCCCTTCCAATAATTATGAACAAAAATGCGACCTGCCTTCTAATTGTGCAAGATAGCTTTCAGACTCATTGTTCCTGCTCTACTCCACTTTTGCTGTGACTGTTTGCTCCCTGAGGCAGTATTTTTTGGCTGTTTTTGTTCTGAGTGACATTTTTCTTGACTTGTGTCATAAATTCTTCACAGCCCCACAAATGTGTGCATTTTCAGCTTACTAGATTTTAAACCCACATTTCATTTTCTATCTGACAGGAACAAAATGTAGCAGAGACAAACATGATCCTGTGAGATATCATAGGAAAGCTTAACTTTAATTTTTCAAACCAGGTTTTAAGCAATATAAATGTTATCTAAGGGAGCTTTTCTACAAAACAAATAATTTTCTTTCCTCACTTGAAATGAACTGATACAAGAGCATCACATCAGCACATTCATTTCAGTGGCACTTGCTGTAGATGGTTTCCAGATAGACTATGCTTTAGCTATTTAAAAATGATGCCTTTTAACAAGAATATGTTGCAATGGAAATGTTGAAAATCCTTTCTGGGACCCAACTAGACATGATGGGATCAGCCACCCTGTGTTGGATTTACCCATTAATCATGTCAGCTATTTACAATCTGAAGATTGTATTCCCTTTGGACAAAATCGCATGTCACTTTATACATGAATACAGCATCAACAACAATTGTGGCTAACCCATCCATCTAGTTTGGCCTAAACCTCTCTGTCCTTGCTTAATTGTTTCTGCTCTGTTCTTCACTTCCTCTTGACATTACTTTCAGGTGAAAATCCTTCGCCAAGTGCCTTTCCCCTCCTCATTTAGCCTCTCACGCTGTTATAAGTTAACAGACTATGTCAGGACACTAAGTGGTGACCCCACTTCAAGATAAAATGGTTTAAGGCCAATAATGTCACCATGCATGATTTGTTTCTCAGAAAAAGTAATCTGTTCATTTATATATTTAAATGTCTGCATAAGTCCAACAACTGTGCTTTTTGTGAAATACAAAGCTAAAACTGAGCACAGATCATTCTTAATTCAAACGTACTCATGACTATCAAAGATAAGTCCAAAAAGTTTGGAAAATCTACAGAAGGAGGAAAATTTCACATTGCTAGACAGAGTATCAATGACAGCTTTCACAATTATTCTGGTGCCCACATTTTGAGTATTTTGAGAATGGATGAAGTGTAGTGCAAGTATAGATTATTTTGAAAGTTAATCAACACTCCCCCCCCCCCCCCCCCGCAAGTAAGCTTGCTCCAATATGGCAAATCTCTGTAACTAATCTGTAACTATATACCTTATGCTTAGTTCAAAGTAAAGTAAGGTTAAGGCTAAAGAAAAAGAAAGACAGATCCTCCACAGATAGAGCTAAGTCATTCAGCGATGGAAAAAGTCACCTTGGTTATACGAATCAGAAATTTTAACACAAAACTGACAAATTAGAGGGAGAAGGTAGAAGGGGATAGCTTGACAGCAGGGGTAAATAAAGTTCAACTTTAAGCATTTCACACCATTGCCTGTGAATCCTAGGGCTGGTGGAAATATCATTTTAAGATCTGGAAATCTCAATTTTGCACTCTACTAGACTACACTTCACTAACATTCCACTCCTTGGATCACCCAAAGACATCTCCAAGGGATACAGCCCCCAGACTTCATGGATTGTAGTGTTTTCTTCATCTTCAAGAATATGCATGCTGCCATTCTCTCACGTGATAAACTAGTAATTGAAGGGGATATGTAATGATTCTTACCCCATAGGCTGAAGCAGAAGCCTGGAATATCAGTAGGCAGGACTCTATTTTGAGAGTGTCAGCAAAGGAAGCAGACATCTTGGGAGTGTAAAAGGAGAAGAGGGGAGGAGCTGAAGCTCTCTTTTGATTGGTTAGGGCAGATGGGAGGAGTTTAGCCCTGAGAGGAAAAGTGTGAGCTTGACAGAAAGAAGAGAGATTCAGTTCTTGTGGGTTTTTTCGGGCTATATGGCCATGTTCTAGAGGCATTTCTCCTGACGTTTCGCCTGCATCTATGGCAAGCATCCTCAGAGGGTCTGTTGCAATTAGTACAATGGGTTTATATATCTGTGGAATGGTTGGGGTGGGGCAAGGAGCTCTTCCCTGCTGCAGTTAGGTGTGAATGTTAGCTAATCACCTTCATTAGCATTTGAAGGCCTGCCTGAGTCTGGGAAAATCTGTTGCTGGGAGTTGTTAATCTGTGCCTGGTTTCTTCCTCTCTGATGTTTAGCTGTTAAAATTTTAGATTGATTTTGGGAAGAGGAGAGAGGTAGATTTTGGTGTGCTTAGATTTTTTCTGTCAGAGAGCATTTTGTGTCAGGCGATTCTGCATTGTTGGCCAGGGAGGTCAAAGTAGATGCCTGAGTGCTTGTGTGGGTTTTTACACAAGTGGTTTGCTCTCTGGGTTAGAGTAGATTAGCTTTTAGAGGACTCCGCTTAGAGTGCAGCTAATTGCTCTAGGGACAACCTGGTTAGGTTAGTCTGGGGAATTCACTGCTACTGTAGTAATATTGTAGAGTGAGGAGTTTTACTCATATCTAAGTCAAGTAACCTGTTGAAAGTAACCATCAAGATTATTGTACTTCAGTAACCATTCAAGCTTGCGTGCCTCATTAAAGAAAATAGTTGTTTGTTCAATATGATAAATAAACATTTTCTCTAGTTCAACTTTTAAATAAGCCTTGGTAGTGATTTGTTCCTGTGATAATCATTCCATCTGTTTTAACATCTTAACAACACAGTCATCTCAGGGAGCCTAAGGGAGAGAGGGTGGGCAGGAAGAAGATTACCTCAGGGAATCATCTGTAATATCCTAAAGCAATTTAGGTGGTGGCAGCGAATCTACCAAAGTACATACACATTACCTCATGTACATATAAACGCTCCGTGCCAAGAATCATATTCCATCATATTGGTGTCCAGTTGTGGGGTTAGTAATTAAGATCCTTTTATAAGTGAAGACCAGCGGCGTGATTGATTTATTAGAGGAGTCACATCATATAATCCCCCTGATTTCTCTATAGGATATATCTCCACTATTCACTCTTGTTCTTGGCATTATGGATAACAACTGCCATGTAGAAACACATTAGATGACCCAATAGTGATGCACAAGAAACTTACCACCTCCATCTTACCCATACCATATCTTATAAGAGAACATAATGGATGATGATGACCTGAAACGTAATGTTATATGCCACTAAACCATCACATATTGAAATGACCTGTCGGGAGATTGCTAATATTACTAGAATTCTTGGTGAGAGGTCATGAAATAGAATCTTAGTTTTCTAGCTCAGCATAACTGGGCCACAAGTAGAAAGACCTTTTTCTCAATAAGCCCACAGCTTGAACAGAAGTAAAATGAAAATCTGATCCATCCTGTTTTGTTATAATAGCCATCTTAGTTATATGATGTGTAGGATTTTCTCTAAATTAATTTCATTTCTCTAACTTATTTTCCTTCTTGGCTTTGATTGTATAAACCCATTCATTTCCAACATGGGATTTGTAAAGAAAATGGATTTTGAACCTTAAGAATGGTTACATGTTGTTGTAATCTGCACATATATAAAAAGAATGTCTGGAGTTAATAAATTATAATGTATTAATTTCCTAAAATGTGGAAATATTTGGGTATGCTAGGAACTATTTGGCATGTAGGATTGTGACTAGAAACACACCAGGATCCCATATACTTTCACAGAAGAATCAGAATGGATATTTTGCATAGCACAGAAAATAAGACAAATATTTTTAGATTGAAATAAAATACTTCAGGGACTGCTGAACTACCTGTTCTCAAAAGAATCTTGTTCCATTAATTAATTTCCTTTCTTTTAAAAACTAGTTGTTATTCAGACAGAGAAAAAAATGTTCCAGGCAAGTAATTTCCTTGATAGCACTACCTTGATACTGACAGCTACAATTCAAGTTTCACCATCCCCTCTTTTCTGCTGATTATCAGTTGGAAAGGTTTATTTAGATTCAAAGTTGAAAAAGAGTTGTGGTTCCACTGAAAGTAACTACCTGTACTTCATGGCCCTAGATTGGCTGTGTTGCTAGAGGTGATCAAGTTTTGTATAGCTACCTAATGTAGCCCCAGAGGTAGTGCAATTAATTAAATTCAAGGAAACATTACTAACCTGAAAATCTATAGTGTCTTTTTTACCTGTGGCAATTGAGTAAGGAATTAATCAACTGCTATAAGTGTTTGTGGCTTTAGTTATTTTTATTTTGCATCTCGTGAAGTACTTGCTTCCTTCACATGCGATGTATGTTGGCTTTCAACCTTAATTCTTGGGTGATTTTTAAAGCAACTTATTAAATTGGAAAGTTATTTGGTTTTCTTAATGTCAAATGAGAGTCTCTTTCCTCTCATAGTAAGACTACTGTTAGCAGTCTCATTTGATTAGCTGAATATTGACTTACATTCCAATATACTGCTTTTGGAGCTGCACTAATCTTTATTTTAGCCACAAATGTAGACTACCTCCCAGGTTTTTAAAAGTAGGCTTTTGGTATTTTAGCCAGCCATATATCTGTTCCATATTTTCATCACTAAAGATACATTTTATTAGAAGTCTGTATACTTTGGACTCCATCATTTCTTCTCCTTTCCCTCTGTCAGCATTTTCTCACCATTTGGTTAATTCTTTTTTCGATAGCCACACAATAATTGCAAAAGCTTTTCTCCGTTTCTACCTCCCCTCAACCTCTGGAATATTTATAGGGTTTTAAAAATTTATTGCAAAGTCCCTAACAAGACGTTGACTCATTCTAATAAACCCAGTTGAATTTGCTCAAGATGCAACAATAGAGAGAATGCTCTTCTAAAAGGAAGGGTTTGGTTAAATTAAAATTGGAGTGAGTCCAAAGAACTGGGCAACTAGTTCTGCATACCCAAGGCAGTGTAGTTTTGCAAAACAGCTTTGTATGCTGGGTGGCAAAGCTCTTTAGAACTGTGGAGATTTTAAAAAGACGATAGTAATAGAGTGGACATATCAGCTTATTGCTTGAAAGAGGAAAAAAATGTGAAAAATGTGCCCAGGCATTTAGAAATATCAAAAGTAATATTTGTGATACTAGTAAAAGCTCCTAGCATCGAAGAGCACCAAACAAGGAAATTGTTGCTTGTTATCCAGTGAGTCCTTGGTATCCCTTGGGATTTGGTTTCAGAACCTCCTGTGAATACCAACATCCAGGATGCTCAATTCCCATTATATACAATGGTGTCACAAAATGATGTCCCTAGTATAAAATGGCAAAAAATAAGATTTGCTTTTTGCATTAAAATGTAGTATTTTCAAGTTGTGGATGGTTGAATTTGTCAATGCAGAATCCGTGGATGTGGAGGGTGAACTGTACCTATGAAATAACAGCCAGTTTTGGCAGCAATGCAAGGTGCACTGGGTGAATTGAGGTACCATTTGCTATTATACCTCAGACATCAAAATGCTCTGGATTAGCCCTAACAGTCTTTCCAATTAGACTTTTTAATATTTTAATCATAAGGACGGACCTGTGTTTTCTCGATTTTTGCACAGTGGCAAAAAATGAGTCCCACAGAGGTGATCCCATGATGCACAGCCACTTCTTGTGGCTGCTCATGGAACTCTGTCTTGCTAGTGTGCTGCTATGGAGAGGTGACTCCCTTCTCAGGAGTCAGGTGTTACCCTACTCCTTATTCCAGAAAGCAGGGGGAGGCAAGCGAAAGTGAAAAGAAGACAGGAAAAGGTCATAGGATGGTTTTCCTCCACTTTCCTCTTACCCATCTGATTAAGTGCTTGATCCACAAAGAAATAGTTGTAAAATGTTTTGCCATGATATCTATGGGGTGAAGTGAAGATTAAATTTGAACATCCATTTTATTTGCCAAGAACAGGGGAATGAAGAATAGAATCTCTCTGCATGAATGTGTTTAATGAAATGCACAGCTTTTGAAATTTGACAAATTGTTGGAACTGAAATGTAAGATTTTGTCATTCTAGCAGATTTCCAATTTGGCTTTTTGGTTATTTCATCATTTTATCAACATGGGGGATTATTGGATTTAAAAACAGTGATACGTTAAAGGAAAATAGATAATGTCACAATTCAGCAGGGTTTGTTTGTTTGTTTGTTTGTTTTGCATTTTAGAGTCTGACTACTGACTTAGGACCTTACCAGGCTTATTAGGAGCCCCCGGTAGCGCAGTGGGTTAAACCCTTGTGTCGGTAGGACTGAAGACCAACAGGTCACAGGTTTGAATCTGGGGAGAGAGTGGATGAGCTCCCTCTATCAGCTCTAGCTCCCCATTGCGAAGACATGAGTGAAGCCTTCCACAAGGATGATAAAACATCAAAACATCTGGGCATCCCCTTGGCAACGTCCTTGCAAACTGCCAATTCTCTCACACCAGAAGCAACTTGCATTTTCTCAAGTCACTCCTGACACAAAAAAAAATCAGATGCAGTCTCTCTGCATCTTCTCTTTTGTTCTGAAAAACTGAAGCCCACAGAGTCTATCACATGATGCAAGGCAATTTCTGGTGGGAATCCATGGGGCTCCCTTTTGGCAATGTGCAGAAACAGAGCACATAACACCTGACTCCTCACTGAGGAATATTAAGAGAGAGCAGGGAAAGAATGGGAAACCACATAGGATGGGAGGCAATCCCAGAAGATAGAGAAAGATGGCAGGGAACAAAGGAGGATGGTTCCTTCCACTATTGCCCTCTTTCCCCTGATTCACTTTGAATTGACTCTTGGCTGTCCTTATGACATTCCTGTATTTCCAGTGAGTATTGTGGATTATCCAGGGTCAAAAGGGTTTTGCCCTACTTGAATTGAAGTTGAGGGGTGCTCCAAAGCAGTGTGGAGAGCTAGATCAGGTTTTATTTGGACCTGTTCACAATCCACATGGAAGGCTGCTGCTCCTTACTCTATGCTCTTCAGAAAAAAGGGAATGGATCATGCTTGTGTTACCCCCATTACTGCTCCTAGCTGGCCACACAACTTCATGATATGTTTTGGCTCCATTCTGACTTCTTCTTGGTCATGTTAATTCCTCTGCTGATGTCAGAAATGGGACACACAATCAGCATGAGCTCACAGGAAGGTCTGTGGCTGGTCTGGCTGGGAGCAGTGACAATGACACAGAAAGTGGAATGATGGTTTAGTGGAGCCAAAACGGTTTCAGCCTGGATGGACTGTGTGGTTGTCAATTTGGCACCACAGTTAGTTCAGCCAGATGCACATGGCTGCATTATTGGCCATGTTAGGGAGTGCTTTTAACTGGCTTTATCACATGATGTAGACTTGCTCTCAGATACTTACTACATATATGAGATCTTTTCAGATATGCTGGACTAGTTGGCAAATGACATAAGTTTATCTTTCACATGCAGTAATCAGAAGCATTAGTTGCTTGCTTAGTTTATAAATTGATCTCATAAGACATATTGATTATATGCAGAGAAAAATAAAAAAACCAGGAAATGGAACATGCCAGTGGGTTAGGAGGAAGATACAGTGTTACAAAGTTGGTAGGTTAGAGTAGATATGAAATCAGATATTGGACAAATTCTATGGAACCTAAAAGTATGTACTGTTTATGCAACTGCTTAATAGTCACTGTTTTCAAAACAGACATTGATGAAGTACATATCAAGGACTTGAAAAAAAGTCAATAAAACCCTAGCTTCCTCTGTTTCCTTTTTTGACAGGGCAGCATTTCATAAACAAATGGAAAAGTTGTTCCCAAAATAGCACAATGTACAGTAACATGTGTGATTAGATTTCAAGCTGACTCAGAACCTTTCATTTCCGGACTTAAAAGTAGCAGATCCCACTAACATGAAACAAAGAAAGGATTATGATAGTGAAAAATAAGAGACCTATTCTGGTGCCTTCATGTGTAAGCCAACCTTTTCCCCCCTCACCAAATACCAGTTTGGGAGTGTTACCTCCAAGGTCTTACAATGCTTGGGACTTCAAGGGGTTATATTTAGGATCCACTCATTTTGTATAAGACAACTTCTAGAGATTTGCCATGGGTCCAGTTGTGGAAGCAATTGAATGCATCATGCCCACCGTCACGATCACGTTTGGTGGGGATGAGAGAGAGGGCCCTCTCAGTGATTGACCCCCGGCTATGGAACTGTGTTCTTCAAGTTTTTGTAAAATTGCCAAATTGCATGGTATTGAGATTTTTATAACACAAAAGGTTCAAAGAAGGTACTTCAGCATATCAATCTGAAAGTGCTGCCTCTCATCATGAAATTACCTTTCTCTTTGCTTCTAAATTCTGCTTTCTGGCTTCACAGATTTCTCTGTAGGCCCACTGCTCTAAATATGACTATAAGAAAATAGATTGGATATATTTACTTAGGACCTCATCACGTGAGGTCTTGGTCTGTCCTAGGATGCTTCCTGGATGGAGCCCACCAGAGCCTATCACATGATGCAGGGCTACTTCCGGCAGGACTCCATCCTGGAAGCATGCTAGGAGGCTTCCCATGTTCTCATTTGGTAAGCTGTGGTAAGTGTAGGGGGAAGCCAGGAGGCAACACTTTCCCCTGTGGGATGGGAAAAGCAGCCATGCTGGTGATGTAGGGTGTGGGGTGAAGTTTTCCCCAGTGTCCACCAGATTTGCCATGCTGTCTGGTAAATTCCCCTGCTGTTGCTTGCTTTTTTGACTTTAGTGTGATGAGCTCCTTAGACTTTCTCTTCCTGTTTCTCTTCATGGCAGAAACTAGGGAAAGGCCGGGGGGGGGGGGGGAGAGGAGAGAAAGTGCACTTTGTGGAGCCATTGCAGAAAGACTATTATTGCCAGAGGCATTTTAGTAATGCTGTAATTGGCAGCAAAATGAAACATACCATTCTGGGGTGGGATGAGAAGCAGACATTTCAAAGTGGAGCAACAGTAGCATTCATAAAAGGCAAGACTGGTCCAAAACATTTTTTGCCTGAGGCCAAACACCAAAGGCCTTGCTTGCCCACTTCTAGGCTGAATAATACCCAAACAAGGGAAGTTATTTTGGCATATGAAGCAGAATATCACCTGAGTTCACCTCTGATAAAAAGGTAATATAATAAACAAATGAAATACCTAATACTTTGTTGCCCTTTCAAACTCCATGCTTGAAGTGTTTACCTCATTGTGCTTAATGGTTCCCCTGGCAGTATTCAGTGGGGTTGTAAATCTTAATTAACATTGTTCTTATAAAATGAATAGTTTCATTAATTTTCTCCCTACTGCAAGAAAATATTGAAATGTATTCATGGTTTGAGACCTTTCCTGAACAAAAGAACATGCTCTCTTTGAACAGAAATCACAATTTTCTGCACAAAAGTAGTATTTCTGCACAGAAAACTTGCTTTCATCACATGTTTTTGCATGTAAAAACCATTTTTTCTCACAGAAAAACTACAAATTATTGGGCTTCTCATCCCACAGGATTTTCCTCTTTTCAACTGTTTTTAGATATTTTTGAAAATATTCTCTCCATCTCTAACCGTAAGAGGTAAACACAGGGAATCAAAAGTATTCAATGTACTGAAAGAAAAGCATTGATACTAGGTAGACTTAAGGAGATATATGACTCATTAGCATGTATCAGTCTCTATGAGAATTTCCTATTATTTCCCAAGAAAGCAGTCATCTTTAGAAGACTGCAACCATGTGGAGAGAGCTGATTAGCTGAGATAATCATTTGGGCTTCTACTATTGAAACTGGCACCTATATTCAAGACAGGTACCCAAAATATCATTTCAGATACTGCAGCTGTGTGGGAGTGTTGAACCACAGAAATATATGTATTCTCTATGCCTCAAACTATCTCTGACCTCCAGCTGTAACTGAGTGCCTCATCAACATTACTGAAATAGGATTCAGTTGCCAGTCCATATGGCTTTTGTATATGGAATGTGGATGGGTGTTGTTTTATCCTTTTTTTCAAGCAGCAGTATGTTCTAGAGATATCCTTCAGTGGACATTTCTATGGATGTGTTCATGTAATTGGGCTGCCCTTGAATCTAAACTGCTATGGAATCTACCTTGGATCAATACACATACACACAGACTATAAGAGCATTTTCATATGGTTTCACAACAAAAAAATAATGACCTCTCTAAGACTGAATTAATGTGCAAAGTTTATTGCAGAAGGACACTCAATGTTTAGTACACAAAATCTATCTACCCCCAAGGCCTTTATTTTGCAAATAGAAGACTGAACAATGATTTTAACCCTCTTTTTAACTTCAAAGGACACTAAAAAGGTTAAAGCACTATCTTCTTTAACACCTCTCTGCTTTGTCATCAAATCTAGAATCCCACTGGTGACATAAACATACATAACTCCAAGTTTACATGCACATATTTATTCTTTGGACATTGGGACATTGACAACTTCATTGTACAAATCCAGCTTTCTCAGTAGTTTCAAGGAGACCAGGTTCATGACCATTGCTGTTTCTTTGGTGGGGGCAAAAAGAAGGCTGACCTCTAGGCTTGGTTGTTCCAAGAACTCGTTTCAGATGTAGGGGGTGCTGGTGATTCGCTTCTAAAGTCACTTCCAATTTTTTCCAAAAAAGGTGAGAACTTTCTGAAACCTCCAAAACTTCCGAATCGATTTGTTAATGCAGACTTGCATGTGCAGTAGGGAAAAACAGCACTAGTACTGGGGATTTTCAGGGATTTTTTGTGGTGCACAAACTGTGTTAAATTGGTGGAGAACAGAAATCATAGTACAGACCTCATCAAGGGACATATAGACTGACCCCCTTCTTCTGGGCAGAAAGGCACCATCCAAACTCCTCTGACATCCATTTGCTTCCTCTGCTGAGCTGGAGGGGACTTTCAAGATACATCCAGCTGTTTATTCCTATTTGCAAATGCAATCATCACGTTATTTTATAATTACTTACTAACCGTAAAGGGCTGGCTCACTGTGGCTGGCTACCCCAGTGCCTTGTTCACGGCAATCAGGCCAAAGTAAATTGATTGGTTTTTAAAAGGAGTTTATGTTCTCTTGGCTTTGCAAAAGTTGCTTATTGCTTTGCTGCCTTCTTTAGACTCCTTTGTAGAGTCGATCAGTTTATTTTATATTTAGACAAAGACTGCTACAGACAGCTATTTTTGGGTCCTTCAGCCATGTTGGCTTATGAGCAGGTGTACATTGTGGGAAATGTAGTTTAACAGCAGGGCCTCTACCATTGGGGATCTGGCCTTCACAAACTACAGTTAGGATGGCTGTGATTCACGACGTCCATCACATCCCTTCTGGCAGTGCCGGTGGAAGGAATGAGATTTTAAAAATTCCCTTGCCTTTACCAAAGTTGCTTAATGGTTGCGAGAATTAAAATAACCTTGGGAGACATCCGAACATTATAGAATATTTCTGAAAAAAATGGTAAGTGGTTCAAATTCGGAATTGCCCCCCCCCCCTTTCCTGCATGGTTCAAAATTCACTGCAAAAGTGAAATTCGTATATCCGATTTTTCAGGTATTTCTGATTTTTTTGCTCATGCTTACTGACCTCATCTTTCTGGATCTCTGGAAAATTACTAGAGATCCAGAAGCATGACTTCCTCATTCTGAAGTGATCCTGTAGTTTTGGAGGTATGAAAAGCTAGATCCAGCTTGAGTCACTGTGCCCACTACTAACAGACCTAATACTATATGTCACTCCAGGGCACTGAGCCATGTGACCCGAAATGTAACATTTCCAGCAAGACTCTGGGTGGGCGTTGCTTCTGATCGTGATGCTGTGGAAGAAGCCCTGATTCGCTCTTGGCCCAGCTGACCATAAGGTCAGCCCAAGGATGTATTGGAGCAGTCCTTTAATCCAGATTTAGTGTAGACATCACCTAAGTATTTTTAAAGAAAAAATAATGCTTTATTTTAAAATTGTTATGATTTATAATTGTTTTAAAAAACTATTATGTTTCAGTCTGACTAAACAGAAAAGAGATTTAAATAAAAACACAAAAAGGGAAAAAAGTGGAAATATTCCATACATAATAGTAGAAAGAAGTTTGAGACTCCTCTCCAGATTCTATTCATTTATCACAAATATGTGCACAATTCATCTGGTGAATTTTAGTTTCCCGGTTTACTCTCTTGTTCTTTGCTGTCACATGTATGTTTCTGCATGTCATCTGCTGAGACCATCCTTCTACAAATTTCCACAAATGCAGGACTATTTGCATTATAAATTGCATTGATCTATGACAGAGTGAGTCTTGTTAAACTCATTGAGACTTATTTCTGAATATAGATACAAAGGATTCCATTGACACTATGATTAAAACAAATCCATGGACATCAGAGCTGCAGTTTGAAACAGTGAAGCTAAAAACATCACTCTATAGAGCAATCTTCACTTCTAATTCCTGAATTAGGGATAGGATTAACCTACCTGTAATAATTCTGTTTAACTTCTGCATTGGATCTTAATGGAAGAATGATGGAGTATTTATTAGTCCATTGAATAAGATGATTGAAAATTCAACTTCATCTCATGAGGTTTCCCAAAAAATAAAAATAAACCAGTGTCAAAAATATTCTAGTTGTATTTAGTTCCAATCCCATGAGAGTCAGGTTTCTTTGTTGTAATCCATGTGTTATAATGAAGTAATTTTGTTATTTTGCTGTTCAATCAGTAAATAAGGGGCAGCCATCTGGCAAAGATGCACCTTGCTGGCACCGGAACCATCTGTTATACTATGATATGAAAAGATGGAGCCTTTGCATAATATTTAGTCCTCAACATGGGAGGGGTTTGGTTTCTCATAGGTATCTAAAATGTGAAAGTCTGCAGAACATTCTTCAGAACTGCCAGAGCTATTGGAAACAGGTGCTAAAAATAGTTGAGAATTTTCCCAGTACAAGGGCTTGTTGAGCTCTTGTGAATTGTACTTGATGCAATTTAATTGGCAGAAAAAGGACAACTGCTTTCATCAGATACATAAGGGAGCCTTTCTTAACCAGAAGTAGCCCACGATCAATGCATTGAATTCAAGAATAATCAGATATTGACTACAATAATTTGATAACTTGTATTTGTCACACTTTCTTTTCTGATATATTTTGTTTAGGTTTATTTCTATCAATAAGAATAAAACAAAACTAATAAAAGGGGAAATATTAGGGAAGGTAAAGTGCTTGTACATATTAAATATGATGCTCTTGTCATTAATCTGCCTTGGTGACTGACAAACAGACAGATAGATCACATCAAAGTAATTATACTAATTTGGTGATATTATATATATATATATATATTACCCTGCAATGTATATTGCTCTTACTTTGAGACACATAAGCTCCCCGAAGATAAAGATCTAGTATAATGGCTGTTCTTTAAAACAGGTCAGTTGAGTTAATCACAAACTATTACCTTGTCAGTTTTCTGAGCAATAAGATTCCATTCCATTTGTATCAATATTGATTTGCCTTCCCAGTCTATCTTCCCATAGGGAGTGTTTGCTGGAGGTGGTAAAAGGCTATGATCCAAAGCAACTTACAATGGAGATAACTTGTTACATTCCTTAGTAACACAACAGTTCAGGTCTCATGATCTGTAAGGAAAAAAGTGAAACAGCTGTCACAGTGAAAAGAAAAACAGTATCCACTAGACATGTGCATTTGGGAAAAACCTTGTCCCGTTTCGTGTCCCAGCTTTCGGTGGGGGCTCTGATCCATTTTTGGTAAGCCTCCCGAAATTGACAGGGTTGTTTTCAGTTCTTTCATTTTGGAGCCTGAAAATTGCACCATGGGGGGGGGGGGCTTCCCACCCACTGGCTTCCCTTCCTAGCATGCATTCGTCTTACCTGGCACCTACTGTTTGTACTAGAAGTAAAAGGTGCTCGGCCGTAGTCACTGGTAGTTGCATGCACTTTCTGGGCCTGCCTGCACACCCTGCCACACATGCACTCTCCTTGGAAAGAGAGTACGTATGTGGTGGGTTATGGAGACAGGCTGGAAAGCATGCATGCCTGCCAGTGCCTGTAGCTGAGTGCCTCTTACTCTAGAGTAAGAGGCAGTTAGCTGCAGGTGTGCTCCAGGCTTGTCTTCATGCCCGCCACATATGCCCCGCAACACTATCTGAAAATACATATGTGGCCAGGCATGCAGGCAGGCTCAGTGCTTGCCTGCAGCCAAGCTCCAGGTCTGCCTGCCTGCATGTCTTGCCACACATGTACTCTCTTTCCAAGGCAAGGAGGCAAGTTCAAATGCACATAAAAACAGATTGTACACAGGCTTTTGTGTCGAGCAGATTTTCCTGTAGGGAGGGGGCTTCCTGTTTTGTGCTTCTGAATAAGCAGAAGACATGAAAGAAACAGTAGAAATGATAGGAATGAATTTCATGCACATGTCAATTATACACACTGTTTGATCAGTAACTGTTTCATATATGTAAATAATCATCTTGGTCTGATTCACACATCCCTCTTGGTCAGTGGATGTTTTACATACTGAACTGATTCTCACATGTATGATGAATGAGGCATTACAAAACCTACAACCCACCATAAACTCTTTTGAAATTACATTTTCAGATATTTCAGCTCAGACCCCCACATGCTGTTTTTAATTGATTTCAATGAGCAACCTTATTTTATCATTTATTAGTTACATTTACAGTATATCCCATATTTTCTCTGATGTATTTTGGGCAGCATACATAACTCTGCTGCTCCCTGACTTTCTTATTAGAATAACTCCTGTGTCCTTGTATCCTTGCTTCTTGTTCCAGTTTTTAAAATGCATTTTACTATACTGTAGTTCTTTACCCATGATTATCTCTGGTTTTGTTTTCTGGAGCATCTTGTACTATAGTTGCCTTCTTTTTCTTTACAAATCCTGCCTTTCTTGTTGTTCTATAATCCAGCTGCTACCTCGTGTAACATAAAATGTCACCTAGGGATGGCTGTTAAGCTGCTTCAGGAAAGGGCTGCTGCACTGTGATCTCTAAGCTGGTCTGTTGCTTTCAGGTGTTGTGGCAACTGTCTTACCTGCCAGCGCTAAAGTCACCTTTAACCAACACTCTACTTAGCTACTGCTCCAAATAGTCCTTCATTTTAATCAGCAATAAATGTCTTAGATTGAATTTAACATTTTGAAAGCATTTAGTCTCAAACTGTAGAACACAGAGACATAGGACTTCCCTTCCAGACCATAGGCATAATTTATAGGGAGAAGATTGAGCATGAATTTGTGAGAGCACTAATGACTTCAATGTGTTGGTATGAACACCAATGACTTTGTGTGGCTTTCTTAATAGAAAAGAGCATTGGTTCATTTAGCTCGATGTTGCCAACTCTAACTAGCAGTAGTGGTAACGCTCAGAGACACAGAACTTTCTCAGTCTTTGTCCCAGAGACCTTAACAGGAGTGACTTTGTAAGCAGGAGATTTGGACATCTTTGGTTTCCTCTAAAGGTTAGGCTGACACAGCAGTTGTTTCTCTCCTTAATTATTTATGGATGAACCAGGGAAAAGCTTGCCAAAGGGAGCAGAAAGTAAAATAATGGCTGGCTATGAAATGTCTGCCCTTGAAAGTAGATCTGATTGAAAATAATTACCCCAGGTATACATTTTTTTTAAAAAAACATACACATATAGCACATGAACCTCCTTGCATTCATTTCCAGTTCTGGTAGCACTGTCTGGCTTTCGCAATAATAAATTATCCAATCATTTTAGCATCTGATTAAGTTGCCTCAGCCATTTATTCTGCATTAGATTTTAACATAGCTGACACACTGTGTAATATGGCATTAGTAATTTTTGTTTTGCATTATTTCGTATGGAGTTGGCTGGGGTCCGTGCAAGCTTGATAAGTAAAAGTGTGCATGCGTACGTGCGCGCGTGTGTGTGTGTGAGAGAGAGAGAGAGGGAGAGAAGTGAAATAGAGTCTCTGGATATGCCCTTGACATTCCACTGAGGCAAAATGTCATTTTATAAAAGTCAGAACCTCGAAATTAACTCTGTTTCTCTCTCTCTCTCCTGACTTCTATAATACTTTGCTATGCGCAAGTGTATATTAAATTTCTCTTCCTTCCTTCCTTCCTTCCTTCCTTCCTTCCTTCCTTCCTTCCTTCCTTCCTTCCTTTCCTTCCTTTCCTTCCTTTCCTTCCTTTTTGTTATGGCTGTCTGGGTTGTCAGGCTAACATCTGGAAATTAGATATAGGGAAATTATCAGTCTTATTAATTATAATTAGCTATCATTCTCTTCCCAGGGAGCACTTTTGGTCACAGGTGAAGAATACCATTTCATGCATATTCATGCAACTGAATTGAAGGGGGAAAACACTGAAGAGTGTAGGTTTAATTGTATCATTCCTATACCCACCCTCCATAGCACATTCCTCTTTTCTGCTTTCTATTTATTATTGTCCTCCATTCCTGCAGTGGCTGCTTCATGGATACCAGGTGTAACCTTAATAAGATCCCCTAATTAATATATACTACTGCTCACCAAGGCACTTGGCTCTATAAAAGGAAACTTTGCTGACACAGAAAGGAAAACTGCAACTCCAGATTGCTCTGAATTCTTTTTCTAAAAAGTAAAAAAGAGAGTTGTTTATTGCAATTATATAGGATTATTATGGCATTACAATTCTGACTGTAAAACTGAAGTAGAGTCAGCATCTTTCCTTACGTGTTTACAGCATAGTGATAAATGTTGCTTTGAGCTGCAGGATAAAAAATAGACTTAAATATTTATTAATTAGACATAAACATCTCTGTTCCGTGTTTAATTTACTTACATTTTACCTGCTGACAGTTGGTGTGTGTCTGTATTGCTGTAGTGTAGATCATCAAGGTCAAAGTATGTTCTGCTTTGTCCACACGTAGGTGGTAAGTCTGAAGTGATGAAGAAGGGGGTTAAGTTGATATTTGTGGGTAATATTAGTTATTTAAATGATGAACCTTGTAAGCCTCAGCATTACTTTTTTTCTGTGGCAAAACTGTAAAGTGATTTGTATTTGTGTCCATAATCTGTGGATGCCAATGATTTTCCTCTTAGATGAGTGCAATGCATGTGCTCTTGGGTTTATTAATGTTAGAGTTGTTATCCAAGGTGCTGAAATCTCCAAAACAGGTGTTGGGAAGTTTCTTTAAAATTGGGAATAAGACCAAGGATTTATTTATGGAAGTTCCCAGCCATGATAGGTTCACATAATTCACACGTTCAAATTGTTGCATCTTTTTTGAGTGTGTGTTTTATTGCTTTGTTATATTCTACAATACAAATGTGGCAGAAATTCTGGGGATTTCACAGCAGTAAAGGACAAGAATGTTCTTTTCAAGCCTCACACAAAAAACCCCAAGAGTTTTAAAAAAGCATTTTCTGGAATGAAATATTCTGAACAACAACAGCTAAGTGGAACAAGTAAAAACAACACAAGTCTTAACAACAATCTTCAAAATTATTTGATATTTTGTGACATCATCACTTTTGTTATAACACCAGTACATTCACTCATTAGGTTAGGGTTCCCAGTGTTCTATAAGACTTACTTTATCTTGGTCTGTTCTTTATTTGTCTATGGGTAAATGTCTACTTAATGATAATTTGGGGATCAATAGGAGCATAGATGAGTCTTATTTACTTTTCACATTGATCAGACACATTCTAAATAATGGCCACTTCTTTATCATCCAGTCAGATTCTATCAAAGTTTCCATCTTGAGTGTATTACTTTGTATTTTGAACTGCACAAATTATGTTTGATTGAACATCTGGTGATTGAGCAGCAACAATACCAGGGCACCAAATAAGTGGCCCTGACCTCTTGAGAAACATGTCTGATCCTGTTTTTTTCATTTAAAGTACTTGGTATCTAGACAGCATCTTTCTCCCTGTAACTATAATCCTCAATTATTTTTTGTCCTTCCTTCACACAACAATATTCTATTAGCCAAGGACCCTTACAGGAATAAAAATAATAAGTAACAAGTTTTACTTGTTCAACTGGTAAGTCCCTACTCTTTGAGCAACTGACAAAAGATTCAGAGATTTCATCCCTTCAACACAGAGAAAACAATCACTTTTGAGAAGTCACAACATTCAGCCTCAATTGTGGTAATGCAGCATTAAATCTGATCCCCTAAGCTAACTGATTGCCCTTAGAAGTGGTGATGGGCATTGCTTCATTGTCAAAATGGAAGTAAGATTCAAGTTGCCATCATGTGGCCTTATGTACTGATCATATATTTCCCACTTGATCATTGCATTAGGTATCCTGTCTTGATGGTAAAAATCATTAAATGATTTGTGGCAATGAGATATATCTAATCTCCTGGTTATAGGATTGCAGCCTAACATTATGGTTTCAAGTTTGAGTTGACACTCAAAATAGTGGGAGAGGAGGAATATCTGAATTTTTGATCCTCTTGCTCCATCTGTCATGCATATGCAGCCTATTCAGTTTAAGACTAATTAATGTTTACATTTTATTTTAATCATAGCAGGCTCAGAAAAAGCTACTTTATTATAGTATGCCATGCTAGGACTTGGACTTTGTGTTAATGTCTGAAGCTTATTAGGAGGAGATAAAAATGATGATGTACTTTGATAAAGAAATACCAATATGAATTGTGGTCCATTTCATTGAGGCACTGGGGAAAGAAAAGCATGTCAGCTAAATATTTTAAGTTTTTTTAAGGTAGAAGATTGGAAATTATGGCTTAAGACATCATTTCTCATTTGGCAATGAAGTTGAATTTTCAGAAATCAGTTTCCTATTTTACTCTGGCATTAGCCTTCATTTTGTTACTGACCTTTGGTACTCAATTTCAGGATTCTTATAATATTGCTGCATGGTCAAATTGCTCCTCTAAATCCTCCTGAAGAAGTTTTTTTCTCTTTAAAAAACATACAAAGATCATGAAACCTCTTTGTTCTGCATGTCACTTTCTTTTCCTGTTCACGAGGTTCCCACTGAATTATGTGATATATTTTGCTGCTTCTTTATGGAGGAAATAGATATAATCGGGATGATCTTGCCCTCCATTGGCCTGGTAGGGCAGATGCTATTAAGATGATGGGCAAGTTCTGACATCCTCTTTCCCTCTTTATAACCTAATTTGCTGAGTTTCAATACAGGTGCTTGAGAGAACTAAGGATAGTGACAGTTTTTCATTTGCTGTTAGTTTAACAGATATAACACATATCTTACAACAGTTAACCCTTTGTGTGAATACTACTGTCTCCTCTGAAGATGTAAATATGTGTTTCTGGGGGTCAGTGGGAAGGGAGGGAAATACAGTCCTACTATTAGAAGAGTATGGTGGCAAAAACTGCTGTCACTATCTCTAGTTGGGAGATAGTGTTATGTGTTATACATAAGAGAAAACCAGCATTTTTATCCCGTGACACCATGCACATTCTGTTGCTGGTCTTCCATAAATCTTCCCCCTGCTATTGATGGAAAAACCCAGATTACGCCACGGTCCAGCCACTTGCCTGGTGCAATTAGGCCATTCTGCTACTGTGCTAATATGCTGGAAATGAAGTGATATCAAGTTGTGGCACTCTCATCGGGGGGTAGGATTCTTTTCTTCCCTTTTCCCACACTCCTCCTTGCTATTTTGAAGGCAGTAACTCTTTTATTTAAAGTTCTATTATTTATTTGTTATTATTAACCTTAGCTGTTATTTAAGAATAGTGTGGAAGAGCAGAACTGTAGGAGGTTGGAGTTATGAGGTGGAGCAAAAGTACAACGGTGGTTACAGAGATTGGCAAATTGGAACAGTTGCATGAATGCCAAGATCTGTAATAGCAAGGGTCCCCACCCTGGCATGTTGTTCTATCAGTAATCACGTGACTACTGTGTAATAAAGTCCACAGTCTGTGACCAAGTGACCTGCAGCCCCTATGCATATGCTAACTTTGGACAGGCAACTTCAGGATTCCAGTTTTTCCTTCTTAGTCTTAACTCTGTTTAAATAAACTTGTACAGCCTTTTAAATATAGTATGTTTCAGGTTCCAGCACAACAAAGAGTGGAAAAGACAGTGAATAAGTGTTCATTTTTAATTTTTTGTTGTGTTGGAAGGTGAAATGTATTTAACTGACATTGTTTACACTCGATGTGCACAGGATTCTTAATTCGTTAAAGGTATAGGATATTTGTATTGTGTCATAAAAGTTCAGTAAACAAAAGCAAACTGTGTTTTTTGTGTTGTTTATCACCACCACTATCGCCACCTGGCCAATATTTGGTAGAAGCACCATTTGCAAAAGTTACATATGTGAGTCTTCAGTGACAAGGTCAGCTTTACACATCTACATCTTTACAAACATTTTGCAATCTATGTAGATTCTTCTTGCAAAGTTGCTCCAGCTCTGTCAGATTGGATGGGGACTGTTGGTGAACAACCACTTTCAGGTCTTCAACAGATCCCTAATTAGATGGAATGTTTATTGGCCCATTCTAAGGCATTCTATTTTTTGTTTATAAATCTTTCCAGTGTTATGTTTTTGAGTGCTTGTCCTGGTGAAAGGTGAACTTCCACCCCAATCCCAAGTATTTTGCAAACTGAAACAGATTTTCTATTTGGAATTACCATACATTTGATTCCAGTCATCTGGCCTTTTATCCAAACCTCCTGTAGCAGCAGCCTCACAATAAGATAATGACATGTTTTACTAAGAGGGCAGAGTTTTCAAGGCAATGAATAAAAAAGAGGCACATCAAATATTTGATAAAGTTAAAATTTGACTTTTTGACTTTGTTTCAGAATGTTATGTGTAGTACAATACTAACCATGTTCACTCTGTTAGTGTTGTACCATACACAACATTTTAAAACAAGGTCAAATAGTCCAATTTTAACCTTGTCAAATGTTTGTTGTGCCTCTTTTTTTGGCCTTTCTTTGGGCAAATATTTTGCAAATTCTGAAAGGGCTTTGTGATGGGTTTATTTCATGGCTCCCCCCCACCCCCGCTCTTCTATACAGCCCATTGTGAAAGTTGTCTCATAAATGTTTTATTTTATCTCAACTACGGCTCTCTTCAGGTCCTTACCATTGGCTTATGAGTTGCTCCTCTGACTTATGCCTTCCACTTCTAGCTACTAAGTTTTGGTGGACAGTCTTCTCTAGACAATGTCACAGTGAGCCTTATTATTCACATTTTGTAAATATGAATTTAATGGGACTGTGGAAGAAGTTGGATGAAGTTGTAATTGTTGTTGTTTTACAGCCCTGATTTGTATGTCTGCACAACTTTGTCTCCAAATTGTTTTGAAAGCTGCTTGGTCTTTATGGTGCTGCCTGCTTAGATATGTACCCAACAAATTCTGAAACTTCCAGAGAGAACTGCATTTAATCTGAAATAATATAGCATTGGAACTGAATACCACTGGACTCCAACTATTTATGTGGCTCTGGAGAGAATGGGTTGCCTTGCAACATAATCTGTTTAGAAATATCACAGCAAAGGGAGTGAATATTTATTAAAGCACAGAGAACCTGCTTATTTTTGTTTACTGAACTTTGTCGCCACAATTATAACATTTTGCACCTTCACAGTGGTGTGAATTTTATGTATATCAAGTGATAATAATGTTACTTAAATCCATTTTAATCCCCAGTTAAAACAAAAGTGGGAAATGTCATGCATGTATGCGTGTATATATGTATGTATACTATGTAAGACACTGTACATGTGGTATACAATGAATTTCTTGCTTTTTATTTTGTAAGAATGGTCATGCTGTTTCTGATCAGTGAGATTTAACCCAAAAGTGCGGAACCTGTATCCCTGTAGATAATAATAATAACACTTTATTTATATTCTGCCCTTCTCCCCGTGGGGAGTGAATTACATTGTAAACAGGTACCAGCAAACATTCGATGCCTTGTTACAATGAGACACACAAATACAAATGGCAGCTGTGCTCATTTCTGGGGAAAGTGCTGTTCTCCATTTCAAAGCTGAGGAGCTTGCATTGCCATCTCCTAGTCATGTGACTGGCATGACTACTTAAAGTGTCTTATGCCTTTCCCGCTGAAGTGGTACCTATTTTCTGCTCACATTTGCATGTTTTCAAATGGCTAGGTTGACAGGAGCTGGGCTAATAGCGGGAACGCATCCCATCCCATGGATTCAAATTGCTGACGTTCAGGTCAGCAATTCAGCAGCACAAGGTTTTAACCCATTGTGACACCTCAAAACATATTTCACAAAATTTATCGAGATCGGGGGGGGGGGTCACTGATTTTCCATCCCACTTCCCTATGTGGTCGTAACATAATTATAACAGAGGGATTGTCACTTCTAGACTATAACTAGGAAGGAATAGCAGAGGTTTCTGAGGATGGTGGTAGAGCAGGAGTGTCCAAACATTTTAAGTTGAGGGCCAGTTAAAAGTCTCCCATCCTACAAATAAGACATATGCACACTGCATATGTCTTATTTGTAGTGCAAAAAATAGAAGAACAATACAATATATACAACAAAGAACAAATTTAAGCAATGTAAATGTACCTGTATTTCAATGTGTGGGCCTGCTTTGGACTGATGAGAGAGTCCAGTTAATTAGGATTGTTGTTGTTGAGTGCCTTCAAGAAATTTAATATAGTGGCATATGGTGCCTCAAAGCCGGGTGGAGTCTCCTTCTCTGGAGGTTTTTCAGCAGAGGCAGCATGGCTATCTGTCTGGAGGGTTTTGATTCTGACAGGAAAGGCTTATAGTTGCCACCTGGCTCTCTCCTTTTCTTCCTAAGGTAGAAGCCTCAGGGAAGGGCAGCTTTTTGGAAAACATGGGATGAAGGCAGGGTGGAGAAGGGAGGAAGGGAGAGAGGGAAGTCAGGCAGGTGCTCAGCCTGGAAAGAGAGGGCCAGTGAAAATTTGAACAGGGGCCACAATAGGCTCCAGTACTTGTCTGGTGGCAGAGGGAAAAAGGCCTAAGCCTTGTATGCCACAGTTTTCATTTTGATCAGAAGTGAAATAGCATGGAAGATAACCAAAATTTAGCAGTGGGTGGCATTCTATGAAAAGGTCATAGCTTTTAAATTAGCTATCACATGTTAAGCATCCTTCCACATTACTTCTCATAATAAACCCAAATGGCAAAACCTACCATCTCTCAGCCATTGAATGACTCTTATTTTCTGCAAATGCTTAGTGTAATAAGAAAAATGTCTCTGTAGAAGTGTAATCAAAATAGTTTGTTCTTTGCCCTTTTAAAAAATCTGCAAGTTAGAAATCTTTTTGCTAACACATAGCTACTTTATTTATTTATTTATTTATTTATTTATTTATTTGCAATATTTATAGCCCATCTTTCTCAGCCATACGGCAACTCAAGGCGGTTTAGATTGGCATAATTTGATGTCAGGCATTCATAAAAGCGCAATTAAAAACAATCAACATTACAATATAAAACATAAATAAAAACCATTAAAGCATATAATCATTGGTGTCATCTTGTTAAAAATGTTATCCAGTAACATTGTCTGACCATTTCATGTTCATCATTCATAGTTCTGTGTTATGTATTCTGCTGCATTCTCAAAAGCTGGCTCAAAGAAAAGCTGGCCAGGTCTTTACTTTTTTTCAGAAAGTCAAGAGGGAGGGAGCCAATCTAATATCCCTGGGGAGGGAGTTCCATAGCCAGGGGGCCACCACTGAGAAGGCCCTGTCCTTTGTCTCTGCCAATCACACTTGCGAGGCAAGCAGGATTGAGAGCAGGGCCTCCCCAGACGATCTTAAGCTCCTAGATGGTTCATAGAAGGAGATATGTTCAGAGAGGTAAGCTGGGCCAGAATCGTTCAGGGCTTTATAGGTTAAAGCCACCACTTTGAATTGTGCATGGTAGCAAATTGGCAGCACATGGAGCTGATACAACAGAGGAATAGTGTGTTCCCTGCGCACCGCTCCTGTTAGTAACCTGGCAGCCGCCCCTTGGACCATTTGAAACTTCTGAACAGTCTTCAAAGGCAACCCTACATAGAGTATGTTGCAGTAATCTATTCAGTATGTTGCAGTAATCTATTCAGGATGTAACATATATACTGTTCTCTTATAACACAATACATTTAAAGGCTAAATTTCTCAGTATACAGAGGGGAAAGTAAACCATGCTCTTTTGGGGCAATGTCCTCCCCATAACAACAACTAAGGCACTGCTTTTAGTTTGGCAGCAGCTGTGATAGCCTCAGCATTCCTACCAGAAAAACATTCCGTTTCCAATGATAAACAAGTTGATTATTTTGTTTTGGTTTTTAAAGACACTTTGCTTTATTTGTTAGGAATTTATCAGGTTGATTTATCAGGAGCTCCTTCAGCCACCTGTGGTGGAGGAGGTTCTTGACGACCCGGAAACTTTTACAGACAAAGTCGCTCAGATACGCCTTGAGCTTGACTCCAATTTCATTGCAGTACCAGAGGAGGTGATTGAGGCATCTGCTTGTCCAATTTTGTGGGATTCTTTTAGGCTTGTTCCTCCTGAGACTGTGGAGGAAGTCCTTGGGGCTGTGAGGGCAACCACTTCGGCTCTGGACCCTTGCCCGTCCTGGCTAATTAAATCGGCCAGGGAGGGGTTGGTTGACTGGTTTGGGTCGATCATCAATGCATCATTGGAGCAGGTTTTTTTTCCATCTCTCCTGAAACAAGCTGTGGTTCGTCCACTCCCCAAAAAGGCTTCCCTTGACTCCATGGTGCTGAACAATTTCAGACCAATCTCCAACCTTCCTTTCTTGGGTAAGGTGCTGGAGCGGGTGGTCACCTCCCAGCTCCAGGGCTTTTTAGATGACATCAACTACCTAGATCAGTCACAGTCTGGTTTCAGGCCTGGTCACGGTACCGAGACAGCCTTGGTGGATGACTTCCGTAGAGAGCTGGACAGGGGGAGTGTGACTCTGTTGGTTCTCTTGGACATCTCAGCGGCTTTCGATACCATCGACCATGGTATCCTTCTGGGACGATTCTCTGGGATGGGTCTCGGGGGCACGGTTATGTCGTGGCTCCGGTCCTTCCTGGAGGGTCGATCCCAGATGGTGAAGCTGGGAGACGCCTGCTCGGACCCCTGGCCGTTGGCCTGTGGGGTCCCGCAAGGCTCTATTCTGTCACCCATGCTTTTTAACATCTACATGAAACCGCTGGGAGAGGTCATCCGGAGTTTTGGAGCTAGGTGCCACCTCTATGCAGAAGACACACAGCTCTACTACTCCTTTCCACCTAATTCCAAGGAGGCCTCTCGGGTGCTGGACGAGTGCCTGGCCGCTGTGTCTATCTGGATGAGGAGGAACAAGCTGAAGATCAATCCCGACAAGACAGAGGTCCTTCTGGTCGATCGTAAACCTGACCGGGGTATAGGGTGGCAACCTGTGCTGGACGGGGTTACACTCCCCCTGAAGTCACAGGTCCACAGTTTGGGAGTCCTTTTGGATTCATCGCTTACGCTTGAGGCTCAGGCGTTGGCGGTGTCTGGGAGGGCTTTCGCACAACTGAGACTCGTGCGCCAACTGCGACCGTACCTCGCGAAGGCGGATCTGGCCGGAGTGGTCCATACCTTGGTCACCTCCAGATTGGACTACTGCAATGCGCTCTACGTGGGGCTGCGCTTGAAGATGGCTCAGAAGTTCCAACTGGTCCAACGATCAGCAGCCAGGATGCTAACTGGGGCCCCTTACAGAGAGAGGTCAACCCTCCTGTTTAAGGAGCTCCACTGGCTGCCGTTTATATTCCGAGCCCAATTTAAGGTGCAGGTGCTTACCTACAAAGCCCTGAACGGTTTGGGACCAGCCTACCTGCGTGACCGCATTTCCATCTACGAACCCACACGTTCACTTCAGTCATCTGGAGAGGCCCTGCTCATGATCCCACCTACATCGTAAGCGCGCTTGGTGGGGACGCGAGACAGGGCCTTTTCTGTGGTGGCCCCCTGACTCTGGAACACCCTCCCCAAAGACCTTAGACAGGCCCCTACATTGGCTGTCTTCAGAAAGAACCTGAAGACCTGGCTTTTCCGATGCGCCTTCCCAGATTAGGAAATCTCCGCTACCAAGTCCCATAAGCGCTTTACCAGAACCAATGATTGCTGCACATCGCACATTGCACTTGCCCTAGAAGCCTTATATACACCTCCAGTCACATCAGCACTTTTAATTCTTGTACCCTTTACTCTGGCCCGGCCCAGTTTTATTGTGTTTTAGTGTATTGTGCCTGTTGTTCACTTTGCTTTATTCTGTTTTAATTGTTTGATTTGCTTAGATTGTATTGTGATATTGTGTGCTGAGGCCTTGGCCTGTGTAAGCCGCATCAAATCCTTCGGGAGATGCTAGCGGGGTACAAATAAAGTTTAATAATAATAATAATAATAATAATTGATTTTGAAACTGTGATAATAGTTGATATTAAAGTGCTATAAACAAATGGTTTAGATGTTTTATGTTTTTGCTTTGCTCTTAATTCCTTATCATCAATGCTCCTGTCAGTTCTCTCTGGTTAAGCAAATACATAAGATAAATCCCTTTTACTTCAGCCCCTTGTTGTGTGGCTTTCAGGTGGTAGGTAAATAGCAAGGATAATTTTAACCAGGGCTCAGCTGGCCAAAAAATTCTTATTAAAGTATTGTTCTTACAACCTACAGTCTAAATAACTCTAACACAGCCCTCCCTTAAATCTGAGAGTAGAATATTGGATATTCAGATTGTAGAACTAGGGGATCCATGGCTCTTAGTGCCACTGTCTGTATTACACATAATTTTGTATTTTGCATGAAAGAGGCTGTGAAGAAAACCCAATGATGGGAGATTTGTTTTGAGAGAGAGAGAGCACAATATACAGCAGTGTGATAAATGAATTGTCAGCAAGGGATAGATGGAGGAGAGGCAGGGAGGGATAGAAGCAAATTTAAAAAAAATGGAGGCTAAGGAATCTTTTCAAACAAAATGATTGACAGCAGAGTGATGGATGGAGAAGCAGAGGAACAGTGATGAAGAACAGACACTTGGTTGATGAGATCACCATTGTCCAGGGCCACAATCCTTGGTTCTGTTCACTGTTGACTTTGACCCTGTCCATCATTGGCAGAGGGACACTAACAGATTTCCTATGATGGAATAAAATGTTTCCCATCTCGCCAAGTTGTGAGGCATACCTTTTAAAAATAACCAGGTTTCACTGGTAATTACTGCCATGGTACATAATCTGGTGGTTCTGCCAATTTTAGCAAGTTAACATTTTTCTGTAAGGGGCTCCTCTATGGTCATAGATTCTTTGTGGGAAACACTGTGGCCACAATCCAAAGAACTGGACAGAGGTGACACTGGGGGAGTGTGATCTGAACCAGGTGATATCATCCAGGAAAGTGACACAGCTGCAAGAGTTGGATGACAGTTGGGGAAGGCATGAGAGAAAGCAATAAAGTTATGATAAATGGCTTTCTTTGCTCCCTAGTTCCATAGCAGGATGAACTCTGTTCTTCTTTTCTCACCTGAATTTCTTTACAGCTATCCAACTCATTCTTACTTGCTTCCTTACACCTGCTTTCCTTGCATATGTTAAGAAGGACTCTCCCTTAGTCCTTTCTGTTTCCCACACATCTACACAGAATGTTTCCCCACTTCACTCTTTTTTTTGGCACATCCTTTCAAAAACTTTTTAAAATTCTTCTCAGTTTTACTTTCCAGCATCTCAACCCCACCCTGCCATAAATCCAACAGCTAAAATGACTCTAGACTCCAGTAACAGCTTCTTGTGTTTTCCCCACTGTTTGCCAAAGCACATGCTTTTGTGTTGTGCTTTGGTTTGTGAAGAGACACTGGCTTAATTTGCAATTCTGATGGCTTTTGAATATCCACATCTTTTCTTTGTCTTTCCTTCCTCTCTCCTGGACTGGCCCCACTTCCCTAGGTAGCATCAGGATTGAGAACTGGGTGTTGTGTGTGTGTGTGCACATGCACAGATATGCACAATCTCAGGATGAAGGAGGAAGTTATGGATACTTGAAGATTGTGATATTTTGGCTACAATATTGTGGTATGATCCAATATGGGAACATAGGGAGGACACCAACCCTAGTGATGCCACTGGGACTGGTTTAGTTACAGCAAAAGCTGCCCAGGTTTTTCATTGCAAATTGCTTTTGAGACTTTTCTTATTACCAAAGGGCACTGGCCATGTGGTATGGGTGGCGAGGTGGTTGTGGGAGAAGAAAAATCCAAAGCCCCATGAGGCTCATTCATTGCACTGCATCCTCCCTTTTCAGATCATTGTTTGGGTCCTATAAATGCATCTTCCTCAAAGCCAACCACACCATGAAGCAGACCAAGACATCTATCTCAAATGGCAGATAGTGAAAGATAGGGAGCAGCTGTAAGCCTCTAGAGGACAGAACATTTTGTGTGGTATGGCTTACCCTGACACACTTAAAACTAATTTCCTGTGTTGAAATGAGAAGTGGGAAAGAGGTGTTATCTTGCCCTTTGCCTAGGGCAGCATACTCTGAGGGAAAGGGACCCCTCCAGTAAATTTTGACTTCCCCTATATTATTTGTTTTGCCTTGACAAAAATTGATTCACCTCTCTTTCAGATTTCAGGCCAGCTTAAACTAAAGTCTCCTTAATAGAGTCCAGTGATCATTTAGCAATCGGGTCAGCATGGTTTCATAGGAATGCAGATTCTTCTGCCACAATAGATACTTTTTGTTTTGTTTTGTTTTGTTTGTAATCCCACGCAGAGCAAAAGGAGAATCATAAATGCTCAGAGAAATGGCAAGGCAGGAAATTACCAGTTACATTGCTAAGGTCTGAACAAATTGGATTCACCTCCAGCTGACATTCCCCGCCCAACTGAGTACCTGCTCTTATTGTAAGTAGCTTAAGGGGCAGTTTATACAGTATATAGAGTAGCTTCATATCTTTTTTCATGAAGTGTGTTTCTGATTTATTTTGCTAGTCTAGTGCAATAAACTTTTTTCTCTTCTGAGAGAGAGAGAGGGGAAGAGAGAGAGGAGAAACTGTGGAAGTTATGCCTTCATGGTCCAAGGCTGGATCCTCTTCTCTCACTTAATGACTTCTATTAGTCCCTTATCCTTTAAATCACTGTACTTTACATTCCTGATAGTTTTTATGGCATACTTACCCAGAATGCACTTGTTATGGGGCTTTAGTTGGCATATTAATCAAAGATTTGTAGAGGAACCTAAGCAAATAAACTCAAGGAAAGTGCTGTTTAGCAGCACAGGTATCATGTTGGGCTTTTAAAACCAAATTGCCAAGGCTGAAGCTGGCCATAAGCTAACGGCTTTTATCTGTCATGATTACCTGACAAACGCAGCAAGGTGCAAATAAATTTTCAAAGAGAGCATTCCAATGGGCTTATAATAAATTTCTGCTTAAAGACTTCCAAAGGGGATGTCACACCCCTCAGGATGATTTTAATATTGCAAGGGATATTTTATCACGCTTCGCTACAAATGAATGGATAGGCCTGACTGAAAAACAGTCCCAAGATATATGCTACAACTTGAGGATCAGTTTTGAATCTATATCTCACAGCATGCACTTATGAAATTATTCTGCTAGCACAGTTTTAATAAACTGATGATGCCTAACAAAAACACATAAACCATGGCCTGGAAAAATCATTTTGGTTCATCTCATCCACAGATAAGACAATTGTGCATTTGACCTGCTTCCTTTTTAGAAATCATTTAAGTTTTACTTATGTCTTTTCCCAAAGAGCTGAGGGTGAGATACAGGATGGGTCAGTTATCCACCCAGTATGATAATGCCCCTATCTCCCCAGTGGGATTTTGTTCAGTCCCATATTTGGAGCATTGCAGAGAATGAGTCATTTAAAATCTTTCACACCTGGAATACATTTGCTACTCTTGCACTCCTGTCTGGACTGTAGTATTCTGCAGCACAGAAACTGGAAGAAGTGGGTTTATCCCACACCTTCCAAGAAGGCGCTGAATAAACCCACTATCAAATTAATTTGCCACAAACCAGGGTTTTCCTGTGCTGTGGTGGATTAATGCAGGTTTGTCCAGGATGTCATCTGGACAGCCCCCTTTTTATTGTAGTAATTCCTGCAATAAAGGGGCTGTCTAGATCTACCCCATGAATCCATGACAGAGATTCCTTTTGTTGAATGACTGCTTAGAGATGAAGTGTTTCTGATCATGCACAGAGTGCTTTACAGTCATTGCAGACTCTATTTTCCCATATATTAATTCATGACATAGTGTACATCTACACATATGAGAAGAGCCTGCTGGTTTTTATTAAACAACCGCAGCCTCTCCTTTTACCAGGAGTTGCAAAGCGATAGCATATCTACCAAATATTCAAGCCTCAGCAGTTCTCTTTTGTGCACAACAATCCACACAGAATTATCATCTTTATTCCTCCAGCAACTCTTCACAAAACAGTGGGAGTTTGTTATTTGTTTGTTGATTGGTTTGCCTCTTTACAACACCCCTTCCTTGTAAAGATTAGCTCTCTGAAACTTCCTTTGTGATTGCATGGATGAAGCCTGGTGTACTACCCTTTGAGTATCTGCAGAATGCTTCACTACCCCACTTTCCTATGTGCCCCACAAGTAATTGAGAAGCAAGCTGCCTCTGAGCGTATACTTACACCCCAAGTGAGGATAAACAGTAAGTTAGCTCACTCCTGGTTTCTTGGAAAGTTCAGTAGTTTTATCTCTACACGATCAGAGACTAAGTATAAGGGTGGGGAAAGCAATTCTGCTTTAATCTGACAGCTCAGTAAGAATTCATCCACAGAAGTTCTTACCACTGAGTGGATTCAACCACATTTATTCCTTCAAGTAATCCCTAATAGCACAGAAGCTGTTAGGTATTAAGCCAGTCTGATATCAGGCAGAGATGCTTGTAATAGGGGAAGGTATTTTTCTCTCTCCACATGATCAGAGAAATGACTGTCTCCTCAATTTCCTTGCTGCAGCTTTAATAAGCTACATTAATGAGAAAGCTCATGAAAATGAATTTCAAGGTTCAAGAAGACCTGGACAGGCAGTTCCTTGAGTGTGGGGTAGAAATATTCTTCAGTTATTTGCTTCTGTTTTATTTTATTGGCAGATGCTGTAAAATTAAGAATGTCAACTAGTGCTAGATTAGAATTCCAGGACACTAGAGTTCCCACTTTGCTATGAAAACCCATTAGGTGACCTTGGGCAATTTACACTCTGTTTACTTAGAGAAAGACAATGGCAAACTATCTTCTGAATTAAACCCTTCTAACAAAATCTTGAGATAGCTTCGCCATAAGTTAGAAATGACTTGAAGGCACACAACAGATGTTGGCATAATCAAATGGAGGAAATGTCCTGCCAAAGCAACAGGATTAAAACATCAGAACTTTCTGAGTGAAAGTCTTCAAGATATTAAAGGAACAGGGAAACTCGAAATTCAAAAGAGATTATTCCTATTGCTCTGTGCCATTGATAATGGTTTGGTTGAGCCAATGTATGCAGTGTTGAAACTGGAAAAAATATTCCAGTTTCAGTAGCAACAGCAACACAGTCTGTCCCCCCACTTGGTTCCCTGTGTTCCCTTGGAGCTTAATTGTCCTTCCAAAAGGAGTTGGGCATTTGGGTAGGTAGGGACGGGAATAGATTTTTCCTAGCAACAAGATATCATTGTCAGCCATCTTTGTTGTGGTGACTTGATCTTGAACAAACATTGAAAATGCATTTTAAAAAGATCAGATTCTGGTCAAGAGTAAACTTGGTAATTGATATGGCTCAAAATCAATGCTTGCATTTCTAGGCTGTTATTGGGAATGCAGCTGCTAAGGCTGTCATGTTTAGCATGCCCTATATAGTTCAGCACTTTGGATAGGTCCTTTAAAATATGGTTTAAATGCTGGAGTGGTTTTACCATGGCACTGAAATGGAAACAGCTATCTTCCTTTATCACCGAGGTTATATTTTCCTGAGATACAAAAATAATAGTTGAATAAATAAATAGAGTTACATTGCTCTACTCCTATTTATGTGGAGGGAGTTGGGTAAGAAGACTTCTCCTGTTTTAATTTCTTGTAGACAGTGCGTGAATCATATCATCGTTTTGTGCCTTTCTCTACAATTTTCATGAGCCTGAGAAGAATTTGTGTAGTAATGTTTGACTTTTGCTGTCGTTGCTCTGAGTTTTTTGTGCTGCCCTCCTGCTTAGAAGCAGCTATTTAGCTATCAAATATACATGAGCCTTCTTTGTGATGCAGAAACATTTGTGTCTTTTTTGCCCACTACCCCATCTCCAGTGTATTCAGCAAAGGCATATCAGAGAAGCATTAACACCTGTTTTCCCTGAGGTTTTATAGCCTTTCCCTCTTTTTTTCTCAAAAGGCAATTATGCACTTTCACAGGTCGCTTCAGCTGGCTTTGATACTGTGAGTTTACAAAAATGTAGATAAATGAGTTTTAAAGAGAATGCCATCTGACACAAATTAATGTCTCTGATGGTTCCCTCTTTTAAAATATCTTAGGATATAGGCAGGAAGTCTTTATCCCATGTGCATCTAAGGCAAGGTAGCCCTGGGGATGTCTTTAGATTTTTCTCATAGAACTATGAAATGCGACCAGATGTCTCATTTGATGTGAAGTATAATCCTTCTGACTAACAGGACTGTTATTAGTATTGCTACTGACCTTTCAAAACTCTTCTTTTCCCAGAAAGCTTTTTCAATTTTACATGCTGCGTAATTGCAATTTGTGAGAAGAAAATGAATTATAGATTTGCATGTGACCTTGCATGTCAGAGAGTTCACCCAAAAGGCCACCCTTGAGACTGTGTGTTCACATTCGTTTGCATCTCAAATACAATGAAAAGTTTCTACTGTATTTGATTCTTTATTCACAGTCAGAAGTAGCCTTTGACCATGTATAACCGAGAAGCAACTACTGTGTTCTCATGAAAAAGTAACAATTAGAATTGCACCATGTGGATGGGAAACCATTTCCTCTAGGTAATATATGTAAATGCAGAAATTGCTTTTAATTTTGGGCCTGAATAAATGCGATAGGCATTGCTAAAAAAGGTTTTTAATTTGACTGTCTAGCTAATGGACCATTACCCCAGGGATCGAGACATCCTTGCTCTCTTTGTTTCTTCTCTACAGTGTGAACACATACACAATTCTAAAAGATGAAGGCAAATGTTATAGGGGTGAGGAAGCTAAAGTTTGTCTTTTTTCACCAAACGTTTATTACATTGATCTTGGTTACAAATACTTCAGACTCAATTATTCATATACTAAGTTGTGTGTCCAATAGCAATGGACACTTAATGGCAATTTCAGATTTCCCAGTGGGGGAGACAATTGGGTGACTCTTTCATATTGGGTAACTGACATGCCAGGTCAATCCCCATCTTCCGGGACTTCAAAGCACTTTAAAACAAATCTGATCCTAAAGAAGAAACTGTGGAGAAAAAAGTTGTTCACCACTTGCTCAATAGTTTTGGTGACCAAGAGCAGAGATGACTCCAAAGAAAACAAAGATTTGAAAAAGAAAGAAAACACAAACAGGAATTAGGTCAATTGTTAGGCAGCATTCATTACACATTATGGCTGAAGTATAACCTCCCTGATTTTGTAAATACATACATGACTACCTTTTTTTGCACAGCCTCACACAAGTTGCTCAAATGTACAGGTAAACTGATTTTTAGAAGACTTCAATGTATCTTACAAAAAGCAAGTGGTGGATCTATTCAGTCAGAACAAGGCACATAGACAACGAAGGCAGAGGCACTGTGTCACTTTCTGTAACATCACACAAATATGCAGGCAACGAGTTGTCTTCTGAAGGGTATTTTTCCTCAGTGGGTGGATATATACTACAGAGCTAATGTGATTTGACTCCACTTCTGTGGTGCAGTGCTACATAATCATGGGATTGTAGTTTGGTAAGGTACCCCCAGTGCTTTTTTGCAGATAAGGCAAAATACCTTGAAAAACTGCAGCTCCCAGGATTCCATAGCATTGATCCATGGCAGTGAAAGTGGTGCATTAATTCTATGCATAGATGCATCCAGGATTTCAGGAACCTGACGTTACAATCTCAGTTCAACACATCTGCTATTTTGTGTGATTGGGTGAGGGATGGGAAATAAGTAGTCAGCAGTAGTACCCTTTGTTCTCCTGCCCATTTTCATGGTAAAGCCCTCCCCCACTCCACAAGTAACTAGCAAAATTTAGGCCCATTCACAAAATATATTCTGTAAACGATGGTATCCCTGTGGAGCTTTATACTATTACATATTCATCTTCTGTTTTTCCACCTTTTTTGATGCTATCCGAGTATTTTAAGCCAGCTGGATTTCTTATCTGACAAGCAATTTTACATTGACAGGTATCTTCCCATGAGTTTATCTATACCTTGTATAGCATTTGTGCAATTCAAGAAGTACTACAGCCTACTCATTTATATTTATGTATCTTAGATATTTCTTTCAATGTACTCTTTGTACACAAAATCTCATCTTGCTGGTAGATGAAATGGGAGTTCCTTCAACTCCAAAATATTAACACAGGTCCTACTACTTGCCTTATATTATTAGGCACTGACATAGTTAGCCAGACTAGGTATCTTTATCTCTCAATGTAGTCCTTATTTTCAATTTCCTCAAGATTTTTGAAAAATACATTACAGTGCTTATAAGAACTTGCAAGCCACCTCAAATTTCCTGCAAAATGACTGACCCCAACAGAGAATTTCTGTGCTGCCACTATGATGTGGTTTTCAGCTTTTGGGTTCGACATCATAGAAACAAGATTCAGCTCAGATAGATGACAGAATTGCACTTTTGACTGTCTCCTCATCCAACAATCTGGCACTGGATTCAGCTGTTGGAAGCAGAACTGAAAGCTCAGATTCTGGCAGTGCATAGATCCTGGAACCATTTTCTTAACTTGGTGATATGCTTAGTCTTGGCTTCCGGTTGGTGTGATTTTAGAATTACTTGAGACATCACCTTTCTTGATTTTTTTCCATTGTTGTAGCTCTTTATATTTGAACACTCCTCTATTCACTTTTGATACTGTGATATAGCATAACATCAAAAGTCCATTTAATTAGTACTCCAAACACCACACTCCCTAGAGGTACAATGTTAGTAAGAGCTTTTGTGCTTCAATGCCTTTATACTATATTTTATTCATTGTCAAGGATCCCACAAGTCCAGGAAAAAGATAGCTAATGCTCAGTCTTCTTTCCAGATGTTTGAGCACTGTCTTTGAGCACTGGGATCTAATACCTCTCCAATGATCAGTAAAGTTTCTTTTGGGAAAAGGTTATTTGGAAAAAACACCCTTTACAAATGTAAAAGCCCTTCATTTATTTAGAAACCAAAAATATGCTATCTATTACTTGCTTTGGCATAAATTATCTTCTCTGGTACCTTAAAAGTACAATTTATTTAAAGAATATCAAATTGAATGGCATTAAAATTGAAATTTTGGATGGAATCATGTATCACAGTTATGAATATGTAATCTAGAGTTATATACTCATGATTATTATTCTCCTATGATGGTGAAATGCCCCAATTTCCACTTAGTGAACGGCAGCTACTAGTCAGTGGAGGTATGTTCTCCTGTTGCTCAGTAAGCAGCCAACTGTTGTTTCCACCCTCCATTACTGTGAGCAATCTCTGGCAAAAAGAGGAATTGGGACATTGGCCTGTTGCAATGGGAGGAGTTGAAATTTGCCGCTTTCACTCAATTTTGCCTGTTGCACTCAAGGGAGGGAGTGGAAATGAAAGTGGGCTGCTTCCCAAACCACAGGGAAACTGACCCCTGTCAATTGCAACAGCTGATGCTAGTAAATGGTGAATTTAGTGCATATCTCTGTATCTGCAGTTTTTATGCATATATAACAACCATGCAAGATTCTGGCCTGTATTATTATTTTATTATTACAAATAAAGCTTCAAGAATTGAACAGTATCTGAACCAAAAGAAAACTGTTATTTCTCCAGTTTATGAGATTCATTCTGAAAAAATAAGAACAGAAGAAATAAGATTAGCGAAACAAGAGTAATCTTTTGTCCTCTCTAGTCCTTTAGAGCAAGAAACACACAAAGGCCACTATAGTATTTCCATGTAGAGAATTGAGAAAAGGAAACCAGAACCAGGAATTAAAATGATCTGATATTATACATCTGTGTTTCTCAGTATATATGTTAAAGGAGAACTGTTTTTTTTTTCTAATGTGCCAGAGACCAGTAACATATCTGTGTATGAATTAGCAGTCAGTTGCTCAAATACCAACACTGGTCTACTGGCCACCACTTTAAGCAGTATTGCTATGCATAGTCTTAAACAAAAGCCAACATGCTATGCATTTTTTAGAAATAAGATGAATGAAACAACTATATGAATAAATTGTCTTAAATTATTTACTCATGATTCTCTAAATAAACTATTTCAAAATCCCCCTTTACCAATTTTCTCTATTAAAAATAAAGCTGTCAAAAGTTTGCTAAAACTTTTTTCTCATTTTTTCTGTGCCTTTTAAAAATCTCATCATTGATGGGCATGACATTAAATGTATGGCATCTTGGCAAACCATGCAAACAGTGCTGCTTCAACATCTAAAATATGAACTTGTCATGCTAGAAAAGTTGAGTGTTTGCTAAATTTGCAAAGCTGACTAGAGCCGTTTTTTTCTAGCCTAGACCAAATTTTACAATTTGCAGCTCATTTAAAAGACCAAAGAATTGGGAGTGAATGATGATGCATATCTCATTCCTCCAGAAATTCTCTGGGATTGTTTCCTAAATTCCCTGCAGTATGTTACTCCAAGGCTGAGATACTGCTGCTTACAACCATTTGCATGTTTACATTTATGAAGTTTTTTGGCTGAGTGAATTTCATACTTCTGAGAATAACTATTCCAGTCATGTTTTGCTGAACTATGATGCTGATTTGTAAGCAGCTTACAAATCATGTCATAGCAGTCCAAGATTGACCAGCGTAGTGAAGAAATTACAGTGTTTTTGAATAGTTTGCTTTCTGTGCCCTGTATGTGATTTATAAGCTATTTAGTTAGATTGGGGGTGGGTGGAGATGGTGATTATGATGGCTATCTGTTGCCTCACAGTCTGGCTTCCACCACATAAACAGACATTTCTGGGATATTTTCTATTCTGTTCTGTCTTTTTAATCCTGCTCCATTTGGAATACACTTTGCTCATCCAGAATTAATGAGGATCCTTTGATAAAGCAGATTGGCATCTGAAAATGATATTTGACTGCCAATATTTCTATCAATTTTCACCTTATAAAATTATTTAAAAACTACATTCATAATCAGTTCTCATTGACTTAAATCTGTAACCCGGTTTCAATCAGACTTTGTTTCTTTTATTTCATTTTGAATTGAATACTTGCTTTTCTCTTCAAGCAACCTAACCAAGATCTTCCTACCTATCTTTTCAGATTTCCTTCTTTAATATTTGTTACTATTTCCATTTCCTTACAATTCCCTGTTTAGATGTAATTGTTCTGAGACAAAGTACTTTCCTTTGACCACTTGCTCTCAACCCACTTCTCAGTACAGGCAGTCCCTGAGTTACAAACATCCAATTTACAAATGACTCATAGTTAAGAACAGGGGTGAGCGAAATCTACCCAGGAAGGAAATTCACCCCTGAAAGAGTTATTATGGGAAAAAGGGTTTCTCCACTTAAGCTTTCCCACCAATCTTTGTTTCCACAACAACCTACATTTTTCAAGACGGACAGAAAGTGAAGTGAAATTTTCTGAACAGGAGCACAGACAGCAAAACAAATACCTCTGGGATACTGATCCTTCTCTATGCTATCCAAAGCTAAGATATATATTTGGCTGGAGTTAGACTTAAAAAAGATACCTGTTCTAACCTTTATACAAATTCAACTTAAGAACAAAACTACAGAATGTGTTTTGTTCATAACTTGGAGACTGCCTGTATTAGAGGCTAATCCTTTCATTAAATGAGCCTGGGTAGATCTTTATACACAGCTCTTTAACCCACGCCCAATTGCAAACAATTTTATGGTCCAGAATGTAGAAGAGGCAAAAAGGGGGTCAGATATTCTTGATTACATTCTAACAAACACGGAGGACCTGATTAATGCAGCCAAAGTGGTCAGATCCTTAGGGGCAAGTGACCATGTGCTCCTGCAGTTTGCAATACAAAGGAAGGCCAAAACTAAGACAAAGTCAAACCTGCATTCTGGACTTCAGGAGATCTGGTTTTTGAAAAATGAAGGAAATGCTGAGCGATATTCTATGGATGCCAATATTAAAAAATAAGGGAGTTCGGGATGGTTGGAAGTTTTTCAAGAGTGAAATACTCAAGGCACAACTTCAAACAGTGCCAACAGGGGTTGTTATTATAATATTTTGTGACTTGTTTCATACTTTTGTAGTGTTTTTACCTGTTGTATGTTATATGTGCCCTAGTGTGTCTTGTAAGCTGCCTCAAGTCCCTTTGGGGAGATGGTGGTGGGATATAAATAGAGATGATGATGATGATAATGATCATCATCATTCACAGCTTGGGAGTGATCCTAGATTCATTGAGTCTGGAACCCCAGGTCTCAGCGGTGGCCTGTACCTTGGGAAGTCTGACTTTGCCATGGTGATCCACGCTCTTGTTACAACCCGAATAGACTGCACCAATGGGCTCTACGTGGGGCTGCCTTTGAAGACTGCCCAGAAGCTTCAATTGGTCCAATGGTCGGCAGCCAGGTTGCTCACTCCTCTGTTACACCAGCTACACTGGCTGCTGATCTGCTACTGAGAACAATTTAAAATACTGGTTTTAACCTTTAAAGTCCTAAACAGTTCTGGCCAAGACTACCTGTCTGAACATATCTCCTGTTACAAACCATTATGAAGTTTAAGATCATCTGGAGAGGACCTGCTCTTGATCCCACAGCTGTCACAAACGTGATCGGTGGGGACAAGGGACAGGGCCTTCTCAGCAGTGGCCCCCACCTGTGAAATTCCCTCCCCAGGGATATCAGATTGACCACCTTCCTCCTGTCCTTTAGAAGAAAACTCAAGACTTGGTTGTGGGACCAAGCATTTGATCATTGAATAGCGGCAAGTGAGAAGAAGACATAAGCAATTTGTAGTGACAATGAACTGACCCAGACTTTGGTCTTAACTAGCGTGTTTTAACAACTGTTTATTTAATGTTATTTTATTGAATTTGTTGAATGTTTTTATGAACGTGATGACACCAAATGGTGCTTGCTGTGAGGCCGCCCTGATTCCCCCCCTTGGGGTGAGAAAGGCAGGGTACAAGTACATGAAATAAATAAATAAATAAATAAATAAATAATATGACAAGTGCAAAGAAGCCAGAATGGATGTCCAAAGAACTTCTAACTGGGCTAAGAAACAAAAGATACATGCATAAGAAGTGGACAAGAGGAGAAATCAACAAACAAGAATTCAAACAAATAACCAACTCCTATTGAAAAAAGGTTAAAGTGCAAAATGAGCTCAGGCTTGCCATGGACATTAAAAACAATTAAAAGGGTTTATTTGCTTACGTCAATAGAAAAAGACAGAATAAGGAGATGATCGGGCCTCTGTGAGGAAAAGAGGGGTAATGCTGACAGGGGGTAGGAAAAAGCCAGAACAACTTAACGCCTTCTTTGCCTCAGTTTTCTCACAAAAAGAAAGTCATCCTCAACCTCAGCAACATGGAGTGGACGAAGGATTAGGGGAAATACAACCCCAAATATGGAAACAAGTCATCCAGTAATACCTGGCCACTCTAAATGGATTCAAGTCCCCAGGGCCAGATCAACTACATGCAAGAGAATTGAAGGAACTAGCCGAAGTCATTTTGGAATCACTGGCAATTATCTTTGAGGGTTCTTGGAGAACAGAACAAGTCCCAGCAAATTAGAGGAGGACAAATGTGGTCCCTAACTTCAAGAAGGGGGGAAAGGATGGCAATTAACATCTGGTCAGCCTCATGGAAAAGATTCTGGAAAAGATCATTGCAGAAGTGGTCCCTCTAGCTGACACTTTCATTGTGAAAACTGTCACAGCTCAGGATAGAATCACCTTGCTCAGAACAACACCACACTTGAAGGCTGTAGGTTTTGTACATAGTTTACTGAAGAAAAAGCAAAGTCATAAACATAGAAATAAGGTTGCAAACATTCAATAGCCAAAACAGAGTCTTAAATGCAAAGGCAGAGTTTCCAAGGTCCAGAGGCAAATAACATGAAGTATAATCCACAAGCATGGGTCAAACAAGAATCCATGGCAGCAAGACAAAGTCCCCAGAAGCCAAGATCAAAACCAAAGTCCCAAAGAGCCAAAGCTTGCCCCAAAAGCCGAGGCAATTCCAGAGAAGTTAACAGGGTGTAAGCAAAGTTGCACTGACAAAGGATTGACTTCAATCAGAACGTTAAATGTGTTTCCCTAGCATGAAAGCATTACATTGACCTCGAACTTCCCGTTTGTTGGCAAGCCGAGCACTTGGGCGTACCCTTAATTGCAAACAGTCCTCCCTAATCAAATCTCCATCACCTTCAAGGCCAGATAACTCATTATCCATGGACTAGTCACCCTGGGAACTGAGAGGCACTGAACTTCCAGATGGAAGGGCTGACTTCTCCACCTGCAGCTGTGAAGTTTCACTATCTTCATCTAAAACAACATTCCTTTCTCTTGGAAACAAAAATGCAGTCTCTTCTTCAGAATCAACACTGTCTGCCTCAACAGCAGGGACATATTTAGAAATCTGTAACCCATCATCCTCCTCGTCCTGAGGAAACTCAGGCTCAGAAAGCTCAGGCTCAAAGTGAGCCACAACACTAACTCTCCTTGCTGCAGAACACTGATGAGAAGTGCCAATGTGCTATTTTTCTGCCTGATTGATAATTGGATCTTAATTTTCCTATGGGGCTGAAGAGGAACAGCATCTATGGTCCAAACCATTTTTTCTTCTGGAAGTTTTTATATTGTACTCCTTAGAAAATGAGTCTGTAAGTTGGGGAGCCTGGAGTGGAGCATGTTCCTTCATCACATCACCACTGCAAAAAATAATAATCCAAAATTTTCTTTAAAGAGAGTGGTTTTAGGGTCAACAGAGACCTTTTTGGTAAGTAGATATTACTGGTTCACTTTCTATCTTTTGTTTAAAGATCACTTCTAGTTCTGAAATGGTCTGGGGAATAATGTGGTAAAACTATATCCATGAAATATATGGCAGCATATTCTGGGAAACTTGAGATGTCACTAAAAAAATCCCTATAGGGCTGCATGCAGCTTGCAGTCTACACTATGCCCATATCTGTGTAAAGTTTGAGCAGAAATTTGCATTAAATGTCTTTAGTCCATAGTACAGTGTTTTTTTTTATCTGCATCAAGACATTCTGGATGTAAATCAGAGCTTAGTCATGGACGTACTTATTGCCTAAGGTTGGAGAATGTTCAGCATTGATAATGCACATGAATAATAACAGTTGACACCAACCGATGAGACTGATTTTAAAAAGTATAGGAAGCAGCTTGACACATTAAAGGTTCAGTATAAATCATATACCAAAAAAGAATAGACTACCTTGAATTTTACAGAGTACATGTAGAATAAAGTTTTATAAATGCTTTGTGAAATTTGAAAGCAATATTTCCAAACTCATAATGGGCACAGGAACAGAAAGGTGGTGAATACAGAAAAAGGAGTACTTCTCTTCCGACAATTTTGCAAACTTTTGCTGTCCTAAAACTAAATTTTCATGCTCATCTAGAACATTTTAGGATTTTCAAGTGATTTTTTAACCTTTAAATCATGTTGAAAAACATTAAGGGAGATGGGCCTGAAGGAGCTTTGAGGAATTTGGGGATTTTAACCTATGCCTGGCCATAAGGCTGCAGAGGCTGGAAGCAAATCATGGGCCATAAATTTCTAAGCCTTGCTTGAGAAGGAATTTTGTTCTCTACAAAGGAGTGAGAGTGAAAAAAATGGTTTCCTGAGAAATTTCATCTTAGCCCATATTGAACAAAATTGGACAAGGAGTCAAATCTAATCTATAGCTTGCCTCCATGATATTACAGTACCATAATTGTTAATATCATTAACATTGGATCCAAAGTTTGCTGGCATCCTGTTCATGAACTAGGATGGATGATGATGGTGGTGTTGTTGTTGATGATGATGACTATTTTTATTCTGCTTCTTTCCCATGGGTAGGACTGAAAGAAGCAAACAATGATTGAAACAACAGAAATTACATGACAAAAAAACCCCACATCATGACCCCAAATAAAACAGATAAACAAATAACACATTGCCTAATCCATATACAACAAGCTTAATAAATATAACAAATATCATTAAAATTCCCTGAGCCTCAGGCCACTGAGGTAATCCATAAAACCTAAAAACATTGTACTGAGATCCTAGAAGTTCTACTTCTTTAGGCTGTTTAAGCATTGCCAAGTCTGAAGTATCCTTCAGTGATGTGCCTTTCTAATAGCTGCTTGGCCATTGCCTATTATAGGTTATTGGGACTAAGGGCTCTTCCAGACAGGCTGTTTATTCGGGATCAGATCCCAGGTTTTCTATTTATCCCAGATTATCTGGCATTGTGGGGAAAGGGCCTGTCTAGAAAGGTCCTAAGTCTGACTCATGCCATCATGATTCTCTTTTGCAGTTGTGCAGGTCAGATGTCTCTTCCAACCATAAAGTAATATAAAGTAATTTCAAAACCTACATTTAAGCAGTGCATCTCTTGTCCTCAACACAACCATTATTGTGTTGTCAGAGAGCTGGTTGGGGGGTGGGGGAGTCAGAAATGTCCACCACTTTTCTTGTAGTTAGATGTGTTGCAACAGGCATTTGTAGGGAAAGAGCTCATCTCTCTGGCAATACAAAGTGGGAGTTTTATGCTTAAAATGTTTTAGAGTCAGGGAGAAGTCTGGAGATATAACTACAAAGACATGAAACTCAGACATCGACTAATACGTATTGCATTTTACTTTGCTGGGAATGTCTCCATGGCTATGTCTGCTGATGTGAACTCTTGGCCATTGAGTCTGAACCCTATTTACATATGTGAAAGCATCAGGGAACACTCTGACAATTCTCTGTGCAGGCGAAACTGTCAGATGATTTGGAAAAAGAAGAAGCAGACAATAGATGAGAAAATGATTTCTTAATCAGTTTCAGCCTAGCTTTATGAGCAGCTATAGCAAATACCTTATTACAATTGCCTTTGTTGCTAACAAAGCAGATGGCCTTTTTGCCTAAGAGTATTTAATGGAAGTAGAGCAGTGACAGAGTCTCAAGTTATAGCTTGAATGATAAAGGAGCTATCCAAGGTACTGAATTCTATCTCCAACATAGATTGAACATCTTTGGCAGTTTGCTTAAAGCTCAGACTGAAATCTAGAATAAACTAAGGCTGGATCTACACTGCCTTATATACCAGAATCTGATCCCAGATTATCTGATTTGAACTGGATTATATGAGTTTACATTACCAGATAATCAAGGGTAAGCAGAAAATCTGGGATCAGATCCTAGGCTATAGTGTATATCTGACCTTATTGTCCCATTAATATGGAAACCACCAGTTGCTACTTCATGTCAGTGTGTAAGGTGCAGTCTTAATTTAAGATAGGTGTGTGGGATTTCAGACCACTTTTGACTCTGCTGAAGAATCTGGCATGATCCCCACACATTTTTAAGAACCCCAGAAGCCACCACCAATTTATTTTGATGTTTGCCACAAGTCTTTGCTCTAAACTAGGAGAAGAAATGGAAATATTGAAGTGTTCAGATGTTCATTCAAAAATAAATGGGAACATTTAAGTCTGTGATGCTCTTAACATGACTTTATGAAATTATTCTTTGCAGAAATGTGTCAATACTAGTTGGGGTGTTTTTCTTGATTGCATGTCCGTAATTCTTTTGTAAAGTAATTAATGTGGGATTCAATCTCTTTCACTCTGTGCACTATCACACATTTTAATTAGAAATGAGGTACAAAACAAGTGTTCATGTTAGATGTTCTAGCAACAGGGATTTGACATTAAACAAAAAACATTTGTGCTTTTCATAACTGCAGTTCAGCTGTCTACTTTTTATGTATATTTAGGTGGTCTTAAGAGCCTTTCAAGCCTTTGGAATATTTTAAGAATGGCTGGACTGTGTACTTTTACATTTTAATCTGTACAGTCCCTTAGCCAGACTCCACTCTAAACCTAGGAACTAAATGTAAAAGAATTCTAAGTGAGGCAGTTTGTATCACTTTCAATGCACCTGCAACACAAGTAGGGGCCCTTCCAGACAGGCCTGGATCTGATCCCAGGTTTTCTGTTTATCCCAGTTCACCTGGCAGTGCGGACTCATTTAATCCAGTCTAAAGCAGAAAACCTGGGATCAGATCCTAGGATATAGGGCCTCTGGAAGGGCTCTAAGGTGTGACAAATGATTAATTTAAGAACAGATAAAAAATCTGTCAAATTCAGCATTCTGCTCCAAAGAATGAAGCATTCCTCCTGAATGTTTTGTCTGCAGAGTTTAGGAAATTGACTGTTTTCAGACAACTCACAGAATCCCCCAACCAGATATTCCAAGCCTTGTACAACTGTTGGTTCTACCCAGCATGTGGCTCTACACACCTGAAAATATGAAGGACCTATTACCATTGGGAATCACAACAGAGAAGCAATTCATCCAAAAAGCAATTCTGTGACTTTTAACTAATGGAAAAAGACACTAGATGATAAAAAAGATGACTCAAAAGTGAGCTTTGGTAGCTAGCTAGTGACAACTCTTATCAACTAGTGATTGCTCTGGTAAAAGAGGGCCTTTATTCCAATGCACAGGTAATGAAGATGGGTGGGAGAAACGTGATAAAATTCACAAGACCCTTTAAACTCCTCACATTTCTTTTGACAAATTATATTTGTCTATAGATGACTCAAACAGCTGCTTAATGGGGTCAATCAGGTCTATTTAACCCCACCCAACCCAGCCCCTATACACAAAGACCCATCTTGTTTTGATCTGGATAGCAACTAGAATGGACAGAGAAATTCAGAGCAGAATACCAGCTTGAGGCAGCATGGGTAGAGTTAGGAACCCAGATGATAAAGAGGTAAAGGGACCTACTGAAAAAAACAACAACTTCTCAATAATTCCTGCACTCTCACCAGCTTTTTTCTGATGATTGCAGTTGTTGGTTTCGTTTTAAAGAAACAGGGGTACATATTCACACAAATGAAAGAATAATTGGGGTAAAAGCTAATTGTTGAATTATATTACATTTTAATCTGCCTTTAGCATCTAAAGATATTTTGAAATGCATTAATACATTATGCAACACTATTCTTAGTTTCCCATAGGCCCCCTAATTAAGTCTATTTTTTTTTAACAAAACAACAACCCTGAATCAAGCCTTTAGTAATAAGAGCAGCATCCTACAAAGGGACAGTTCAGCATGAATTATGTTTCAAGGCCAGTTATTTTCATATCAGGAACCTTCCCAATCTGTTCACCAGTATTTGTGTTATTACTCTTCTATGTCTTGTTAGAGTAATAAACTTAACTGAGAGCCCACAATAGATGAAACTTGCTGAAGCTAAGCAAGTTTGCGTCTGGTCATTTTCTGGATGAGAGATCGGCTGCCATTCTAAGTTCCATGCCAGTAGTGAAGGTGAGATAGAAATGTATTAAATGAAAAATAATATTTCTGTAACTTCATATGCAGTTTTGCATTGGTTCTCATTGAGTACATCTGCCTCTTGCAGCTCACAGGTGGCTCTCCACTAAAGTTTACTTGGAGAACGACTTTTTGGTTCCCAGAATTCCCCATGAACAATTCTGGCTTTCACTTGGTCTTCATGGTCCTGCTAAATGTTCTAAATACTTGTGCCTGCTTATCCTAACTTTAGTAAGTGCCCATTCACTCACAATATCAGCAACAGCAGAAACATCACAATGACACTGTATTGTTATCTTTGCCTTTTTATGTTTCATTGCACTGGTGAATTGTAATAGGCTACTGAGAGTCAGTTACTGTTGGGAAAACTAGTTGTTTTCATTTGATATGTTATTTTTAAAATCAAATTATGGTGTAAATAAGTTTGACCATATTATATGAAAGAGAGAGAGAGACACGTTGAGTCAAATCTATTAGTGAGAATATTGTCTCATAAAGGAGCTTTCCACCATCTTAAAATCAGTGCAACACTTCCCTTCAGTGTTTTTTTTTCTTTTTGATTAGAGGTGTCTAACATGTGCCTGTGGCATATGGCATTCCAGTTGCTCTTTTTCCAAGCTCTTGGAGAAAAAGTAAAATTTAAAATAAAAATACTACTGGAAAATGTTTCTTCTACAGCAGCCACAAGCTGCTGTCAACAGCAAAGCAACAAGAGGCTAAATTGGGAGTAAATTGAAAAGGGGAGATGGCATTTTCTTAGTGAATTATGATGGCATACACTAGACTCAAAATTGGTTTCAAAGCACCCTGACAGATGGCCATCCAGCCTGTTTAAAAGCCTCCAAAGAAGGAACCTCCACCACAATCCCAATACCTTATTTTGACAGCGAAAGCAGATGCATCCTGGTACTGTTTCTGGTGCTCAGGAAACCACAATACTTCTCATGTTATTGGAAATTTCCTGCCTGATGAAGTTGTCTCTCATTAATGATAATTCTGGTCCTGATGCACCTTTTAGCTAAAACTCCCTATCTCTGGAGGCCTTTAGGAAGACAAGAGCTTTGATCGTATTTGGACTAGATGGTTCCAGTAATCCTGTCCAACAATGAAATTATATGATTATATGCTCCTACTCAATATCAGTAGCCAAACTAAACTAACTTGTTTGTAGTTCAATGCTTTAACAACAACAACAACAACAACAACAACAACAACAACAACCACATAATGACAAAAAAGCAAAATGAAGTTACAAACTACTGTATAATGTGTTAACCTTTCATATGGGCTCAGCATAGACATTTCTTCATTTTAGTCTCTAGTGTAAGAAGAAGTGAGTAGAATTCAGTGAGAGATACAACAACTTTGAATACTGGTTGGGTTTTTTAAAAAAATGTTATTTATTTAGGACACTCATCTTCTTTCTCCTGCTGCCCAACTAAATCAATGTCTTCGTGATCTTGAGAAACATGGGGCCTGTCAGATGGCCATTATCCAGAGCTATACATCAACTGAAGATATCAAGACCTTCACTAGCATTCCTAAGCTGTAAGAAAAATAGCCTTTGTTTTATATAACATGTGTCTTGCTAAGAGTCATTAGCAGGTTCTGCAACACTCTTCTATGGGCATATCCATCATGAAGAGGATAAAGATTTCACTTCAGTCTACACCCCTGCCAATCTAATTTATAGAGGTAAATTTGTTTATGCAGATAGATAAAGCAAACACTTTCACTCCCATATACAGAGGATCAGAACAGAGAACATTGTTAGCTGTAAATCAGAAATGGGTGAGATCATTAGAAGTACTGTATATAAGCCTCTTTTTTTTCTTCAAAAACAATGCATTTCCAGGAACTGATTGCCTGGAAGAGAGTAAAACTGGAAACAGAATTAAAACTGTTTTAATTGGCTATTTAATTAACTTCACTACTCTCCGGGGCTTTAAAAGTTGCTTTTTAAACTTAGCCTAGGGTTACATACAAGCGACTGTTTTGTAATTACAATCTCTACACAGCCCCTGGTTTAGGGGATATATAAGGACAATGAAAGTTTCCCTGTTATTATATGACTAACCAGAGGCATCTTTGCAGCTAAAATCTTTAATAATTTTTATGGGGGGTATCTGAAGACTTTAGTTATCTCGGGTGAGCAGGGGTTGAAGGCTGCAGTGTGGGACTCCATGAAGCGCATCCCTGCACAAACTATTATCATTATTATATCCTATTATCATCATTATTAATATCCTGGGACTCAAGGGGGAGGCCACAACTGCACAACCCAACATTCAGTGGGTGCCTTGGCCTTGAGCTCACTCCTTGTGAAATAATCAATTAGTTTCTCACACACTGAGTCAAGGCAGACATACAAGTAGAAAAGCTGACTGCACTAAGAACCACACTGGAACATCCTCCTGGGCAGTGCAATAATTTATGTGATAGTGTTTTGCCCCAATAGGATCCCTGCTATACACTAAATTATAAAATTAATAAGTATCATATATTCATAGCTTACATCGCTAGCAACTTTTTTTATTTTCTATTTCAGATAACACCCAGCTGTGCAGTATTTAAATTGCCTAATTATATTTGGAGGTGGGAAACGATGGCCTAATTATTACTGGAATTGAGCTTGTTAATATAAAATCATTAAATAGCATTTTAATGAAAAATAGTGGAAAGGCATGCTGTCAATGTGGAATGCTCTCCAATGTTGCCATTTAAAAGAATCCCAGTCCAACCACAAGGGCCCCCCAGTCCAACCTCCTGCCTCACAATCAAAGCACTTCAGACAGATAGCTATCCTGCCCCTGCTTAAAACCCCCCAGAGGAGACTCCATCAACCTCCAAGACAGCATATTGCACTGTTGAACATTTCTTACCATTGAGTAGATCTTCTTGATGTTTAGGGGGAATCTCTTTTCCTGTAGTTTGAATCTCTGGCTTCATGTTCCTAGCCTCTGGAGCAGTAAGAAGCAACATTGCCCCCTCTTCAGTGGGACAACCTTTCAAATATTTAAACATGGCTATCATGTCCACACTTGGCCTTCTTTTTTTCCAAGCAAAACATGTCCACTTCTCTAGGCTATTCTTCACAGGGCTTGGCTTCCAGCCCTTTGACCATTTTGGTTGCCCTTCTCAGAACATGTTCAATATCCTTCTTGAGTTGTGGTGCCCAGAACTGGACACTATTCCAAGTGTGTCAACACAGAATAGAGTGGGACTACTACTTCCCTCAATCTGGACACTATATTCTTATTGATGTAGCCTAACATCATATTGGGTTATTTTGGCTGCTATATCACACCATTGGCTCATAGAATTGGAAGAGACCACAAGGTTCATTCAGTCCAAACACCTGTCAGGCAGGAATACACAAGCAAAGCACTCCTGAAAGATGCCCACCCACCCTCTGATTTATTTGTAAAACATCTAGTTGTTTGTTATTTATTCAAATAATTTTTATATTCCGTACTATTACTATATGCAACATAGTAATTCTACCTGGCCTAGAGGAAGTGTAAACAATTGTAAGAACAAAGATAATATGTAGAAATGCAATTCTTGTTTAATTACCAAATGAAATATTAAATAAGAAATAATTTAAAAGTTTAAAAACATTTAAGCAAGGGGCTTGCAATATTATTCTCAAGGTGAGTTAGCAGAGTCAGGCTTGAAAATTCTGGTCTAGTAGTTTAGGAGTGGGTGGTTTCCTCATATTTCATGTTGAACCAAAGCAGGACAGGATGAATCATGGATCTGGATAAGTGTTCTGACAGCTGTTTTCTAAAGCTGAGGGTCTGCAGAGCTGAAGACTGTATTTTAAAAGCAGGCAGTGGGTGCCATAAAACATGACTAGATAGTGAAGAGAAATTGCCCGTAGGTTTGATTCATAAACTATCAGAGTGGGATCTCCAATTTCACTGGGTACTGTCCATGCAGTTCTATTTTTCAAATTTCACAGGAGCAAGATGATATGAGAAAGCAGCAACCACACTGTTTGGGTAATGCATGAATCCACCCTCAGGAGCACAGGCACATGAAGTATCCAGTGTCGTGGTCCCTGTCCAAATTAGTCCCTGATTTCATTTGTCTGTATCAGGTAGGATGAATAAAGAGAGTCATTTGGAATATCAAATTTAGTCATCCTTATCATAGGATGATGATGATGATGATGATGATGATGATAATAATAATAATAATAATAATAATAATAATACTTTTATATCCTGCCCTCTTCCCAGGAGGACTCAGAGCAGATTTCAACATACAAAGACAAACAAAGGATGTAGTTCTTGCCAGGGTTTACAAGGACATGTTCCTGTCTGTGTCAGGTGTGTGTGTGTGTTGGGGGGGGGGGATTCCCCCTCTACATACAGATGTTAGTGGACTGGGAGCTTAATCAGACTTCAGCACTGGAATGGGAACCTATATCTCACTATATCTCAGAGAAGTTTACTACACACCAAGATCTGTCTTCCAGTGATGCTTTGATTGTATTTTAAAATATTATAACCTACCATGAGCATTGGAGGAGAAGTGGGTAATCATCATCATCAACAACAACAACAACATGGTACATTGAGATCTGTCCTCCATTATCTTAAGTCTCCTCCTGCATCCCACATCCTCAGCATACCTCATTCCTCTACCTATTAACAGAGTTTGCAATGGTTGCTGATAATATGTTGATTGTCTAAGACTAGTACAGAGGCAAAAATTACATCCTATAACAGAGATAGCTAACTGTTTAGAAAGTAATCTGGATACCGTTCCTAGAGCCAAATGTATTGGTTTGTTGCACAACCTAACCTCCTGAGGCTGTGACTGTTCAGTCTTATATATTTGGACAACCTTGTTTTCTGTGAGTGGGAAGAATTGTCACAAGGAAATTGAGAGATCAAGTAATGTTCCTTGATAGCTGAGAATTTCTGCTTAGTTTTTGTAATATAATAAACACAAAAGTTTGGGAGGGTGCCATGTTCTAGCTACTAAGAGTAAAGGAGTGGAGAAATGATCTGAAACCAATCTTACAATCTGAATTAGAGAGTTTAGCTGAAGCCAAAGCAAATCAGGGATTCTCCGGATTGGTCTATAGTAGTGTGAATGTTTATGATATACCTACTTGGCTTTTGAGGAGAAATTCTCAATTTCCCCATAGACTGGCAACTGAGAACAGCAAAATTCCCCTCCACAACAAATTCTGAATTGGCCAGTTATCTTTCATGTATTAAAAGAGATAGAAACCCACAAAAAGAGAGCATGATAGTGTATGTCCTTTCGCTACTCATGTAGTCTCCTACCTGGATAGCACTAATGTAGCTTTAGGGCTATGAAACCCCTGTATCACAATGAGCACTGCACATACTTATGCATAAATCATTTGTTTTTACCCCATGTAATTATTCTTAATCGTTTTTGAAATATTATTTTTAAAAATACCTGAAAGTAGTCACATCACTGCTTGCTTGCTCTTACACCTTTTGAAATCCAACTTGAACAAGTGCATAGAACTTTACAATGAATGCCTTCAAGATACTGACACACAGATGGATGTGTGGTGTAGAAAATGGAAAAAGATTACACCTGCAGAAAAACCATCTAATGCACTGGAAGCATATATGTTGTGTGTCTTAAACAGTTTTTTCAGAATGTGAAGAAACTTCTTCAGATTTCTGCAACATTGCCAGTGTCAACAGCTACAAATGAAAGGCAGTTTTGAATTCTTAAATGTTTGAAAACATATATAAGAAGCACAATTCTGCAAGAACAATTGACTGAACTTGCTCTCAAGTGTCCACTGAAGTTTATCAATGGAGTCCGATTTCTGTCAACTTATATTGAAACAGTTTTCAAGTGTTTCCAACAGGCGTTGTGGTTAATTGATTATATAGTATGTATGATTTTAAATATGTTTTTAACTTTTATATTGTATGTTTTATATTTTGTAAGCTGCCTTGGGTCTACTGTGGAGGAAGGCAGGGTTAAAATATCATAAATAAATAAATATTCTTTTGTAACCACTAAATTATCAATTAAAAGTCATTTTCAGTTTTTTTAGACTTGAAACTTTGTAGCTAAAATATAAATTTGATTTAATCAAGTCTATAAAAATATAGGCTGAGTCATAGAATTTAAATTATTTTTTGTTATGGATGTTTCATGATTCACTAAAAATGGTTCAAACCTCACTCCCTGAATTTTTTTTCTGGCTGTGGGCCTGTATAATAGTATCACATCCTTGGCCTGTTAGAAGCCAATTCACATTGCTTCCCATAGCAGATATAATTAATTTGCATGCAGGTCCTTTGCACAGAAAATTTGGCTGTAGCTGCCTGTGACTTATCTTTAGATTGCAAGAGAGGAGACTGTGACATAGATATTGTTTAAAGTTTTTGGCTGGATGTGTATGCTGTACAAAAAAAGTATTTGAAATAGACAGTGCTTGTTTTTCATCTTCAAAGGAAGGATTTATTCAAGATTATACCCTTAACTGAAATCTTAACTTCAGAGGGTCTGATGAAGAATGTTTTATTTGAATTATATTCATCAGATTTTGAGGACACAAAAAGTATGTGTTTTTATTATAATAAAGGGGATAAAATTTCAACACCTAACAATGCAGTTCTATATCTGTCATTGAAGTCACTGTATTTAGGATTGCAACTTTAGACAGCTGTCCATATAATTCATGGGAGAAGTCCAAAATAGCTTTCCTGCAAACAAAAGCAGTTCTCTGTTTATATGAGTAAAGTAAGATGTGCTTCTTTGGTTGAATCCTATTGTATATAAATAGTTTTATGGAGTAGATTCTCTGCAGGGTGTCAAGAGAAGTTTTGTAGAGAAACTAGATGTGTAGATTTGTACCTCCAGTAACTCAACTGGCTGGAGCTTTTATGAATGGTCAGAAAATAGTGTGTGAAATCCCATTTGTGGAGATAGTAAAGATTTTTTTTTTTTTAGGAAGGGTTGGAATTCATGAAAAATATTTGCAAAATATATAGACGCAAATAATCCTATAGGGAAAAGACAAGGGAAATATTTGAAGAAGCCAATGGGACTGCAGTGAACAGTAGACTCAAGGAGGAAGTAAAGAGAAAAAAGGACATATATAAAAAGTGGAAAACGGGGCAGCAGAGCTCTTTTCCCAACTATGCACACAGAAAGATAAGGAGACAGTAGGGCCCCTGCTCATTAAGGGTGCTAAAATGTTAATAGATCACAATGACACTAATTTTTCTTTAGTTTTTCTCAAAAAGTGAGCTGCGAGCATCAAGGCATCTGCAGAGATCTCTTCAAGATTGATAAGAAGATGACCAGGATTCACCTACTTATGGTAATTTAAAGGAGTTTAAATCTGACTGACTATATAAACTATATTCCAGAATACTGGAGGAACTTGTTAATGTCCTATTCGGTTGTCAAATAACTGGAAAAGAGCAAATATTGTCCCTCTCTTCAAAAAGGTTAAAAAAGACCACAGAAAACTGTAGACCAGTATTAGAGCTGATTATACCAATGTGCATGTATCTGGATGACAATGCAGTGATTTGTAGGAGCCTGCATGGTTTTGTCAAAATAAGTCCTGACAAATCAATCTTATATCATTTTTATAGGATCACTAGTTTACTAGAAGGTAGGAATGCAATAGTAGTAATTGGTCTGGATTTCAACAAATAATTTAGTAAACTCTGTCATGATATTTTAATTAGCATAATAATTAAATGTTGAATAAATGGGAATAGTGCCAGATGGATCCATAATTTGTTGGAAAACTATATTCAAAAAGTCATTACAAATGGTTAGACTTCATGCAGGAGGCTTCAGTAGACTGCAGCAAGGTTCTATCATGCAGCCAACAGTTTTATCAATAATTTCCATGACAGTCCTTATCATGTTTGTAGATGATACAATCAAAACTAGGAATCTTAGCTGGAAGATAAAAACAGAATTCAAAAAGTATTTAATAAGTTAGAATTTGGGCTGAAATGTAGTACATGTATTGTGTACCTTGCGAAACCTACAAGTGTGTGCATGTGTGTGTGTGTGTTAACGGATTTTCTTTGTCCTCACTGAGAACTTTATGATACTATCAGATACCATCAGATCTGGTGTAGAATTGTGCTTTCCTCCTGACATTGGCTGCAACTCCCAGCTCTTCTAGCCTGGGATGACCAATGGTGAAGAGCAATTCGGCATCTTGTGGAAAGCAACCCAACTGCCATTCTTACTTCTAGAAGTAGCCAGGAGGTTTTACAACTGGATTGTTCATTGTAATATCCTCTTGCAGACAACATCTTCTTGCAGGCAAAATTTAATTCTCAGGCATGATAGGCAAGTTCCACAGAAGCAATATTACTTTTCTGGTATTTGACATGCATATGAATGCTACATGGCATTTATTATCAATGAGCTAAACAGATGACTTTTGAAATGGCAGATGAAGCGAAATGATATTTATAAGTGTCAGCTCAGGGCTTTGCAGCATTTAAAGAAAAGTTATTTTTGTCTTCAGTCTGACAGGAACATAAGGTAATCTAATTTTAAAGATAATAATCATGATCTGTAATCTTAGAACCCAAGAATACCACCTGGATCTTGAATTTTTAAAACATCTTATTTTTTTAAAAAAACCCAACAACAACTAAGACTTCCTTAGGAGATCTAAAAAGACATTGCTTTGATTAGCCATTCTATTTCTTCCAGGCTTTTAGTGCATGTCAGTTACTGTTCATTAATAAATATATTGAGTTTTTGAGTTGCACCATTTCCCAAGTGTTCATTTTAATGAGTATTTGCTATGTTTCAGCATTTTGTGTAATTTTTAATATATTTGTTTCAATATATGACATTTTAATCATGCTACCAGTGAAATCAATTCATTTTTCCAAAAGGAAAAGGTCATTGGGCAAATCTGATGCTTTGCATATTGTGAGGAGGACATGTCATATGTATGAGATGAATTTGCACACCGGTATATATAACTACAGCTCCAATGTAGCTAATGAGGCTCTCTCACAAATCCTGCAAAAACAAACCAGGGATGAGCTTGCAGCATTGCCTAGTTTTGAGGAAGTCAACAAAGTCATCAGCCAACTAAAAAAAACAAAACAAAAAACAAAACAAAACAAAAAACCACAAAAAAAACCCCAAAGCCAGTGGACCTGATGGGATCCCTGCTGAAATCATTAAAGAGGGTTGACTTGAACTGACCCAACAACTCCACCTGCTCATTGAAAAAGTGTGGGCAACCCAGAAAATCCCAGCAGACTTCAAAGATGCCACTATCATCACCCTTTTCAAAAAAGGGGGGAAGAACAGATTGTGAAAACTATTAAAGTATATCCCTTCCAACCTTGACTGGGAAAATCCTCACAAGAATCCTTGCAAACTGCCTTCTACTTATCTCAGAAGTCATCATTCCAGAATCTCAGAATGGCTTCCTCCCCTCCAGAGGAATGGTGGATATGATCTTCACAGCATGACAGCTCCAAGAAAAGTGCTGGGAATAAAATCAACTTCTGTACATTCATCAAGCAAAGGCTCCCAAAGTGACCCATTTAAGGTGGAATCAGCTGTCAAACAGAGATGTGTTATTGCCCCAACCTTATTCTCCATCTTCATCATTACGATACTGCACCTTGTTGATAGGAAGCTAGCCACCAGCACTAAAATCATCTATTGGACAGATGGCAAGCTATTTAACCTCAGCAGACTGTAAGTCAAAACCAAGGTCACAACATCTGTTATAGAACTCCAATATGCTGATGATAATGTAGTATGTGGTCATTCAGAGGAAGACCTACGAGCTACTCTAAACACTTTTGCAGAGACATATGAGCTGAGGTCTGTGAGTGCAATATTTTTCTGAATGAAGCAAAGAGTGTTTGAGGATCTGGACATTTGTAGGGATACCAAAATGCTTGTTTATAAAGTCATTGTCCTCCCAACCCTGTTATACATCAGCAAAATGTGGACCATCTACAGATGTCACACTCAAACTTCTGGAATGATTCAATCAGCGTTGTCACCGAAAAATCCTGTAAATTTCTTAGGAAGACAGGTGGACAAATGGCAGCATGCTGGAAAAAGCACAGATCACCAGCACTGAAGTTATGATCCTTCACCATCAACTTTGCTGGACTGGCCACATTGTTCGAATGCCCTATCACTGTCTCCCAAAGCAGTTACTATACTGGGTGGTTGTAGGTTTTTTGGGCTGTATGGGCATGTTCTACAAGCATTATCTCCTGATGTTTCACCTGCATCTATGGCTGGCATCCTCAGAGGTTGTGACCTCACATCCTCTGAGGATGCAGGTGAAACTTGAGGAGATAATGTTTCTAGAACATGGCCATACAGCCCGAAAACCCTACAACAACCCAGTGATTCCAGCCATGAAGGCCTTTGACAATGCATAGTTACTATACTTCCAACTCAAGAATGGAAAATGGAATATTGGTGGACAGGAAAAGATATTTAAAGATGGACTTAAAGCCAACCTTAAAAGCTATGGCATAGTCACCGAGAGCTTGGAAGCCCTGGCCCCCAAGCATTCTAACAGAGGTCAGCTGTGACCAAAAGTGCTGTGGAATTCAAAGAGGCATGAATGGAAGGAGAAAGGAAGAAATGTGCCAAGAGGAAGGCACGTCAAGCCAACCTTGACCGGGACTGCCTTCCAACTGGAAATCAATGTTGTGTATTTTATAGAAATAAGTTTAATTTGTATCTTTTATAGAAATATTTTAATATTTGTATTTATGGTATTTTTACAATGTTTATGTGTTTTAATTATTCTGTAACCCACCTTGAGCTACAAGGAGAGGCAGATAAAAATAAAATAATAATTAATATTATACTTCATTCTCATTAAAGTAGCTGGAGTTATTTACTTCTAACTCTAAAACAATTCAACCTTGTTTCAGTGACAAACATAATTTCACAAGCACCTACTTTCTGGTTGTTCTTCTCAATTTTAGCATCTTTAAGCAATAGTATAGGGACTAGTATAAATCCTATGGTTGCAAAATAATGTGTTTTGTCTAAATAGTTTACAGAAATATGCAAAACTCATTATGTAATCTCTGCAATATAAGTTTAGGTGAGCTCCAGGCACAATTACGCGTGCATGCACACATGTATTTTTATATTTAGGTTTGCATTTATTTATCTATTTAATCATTTATGTCTCTCCTTTCTCCCAGTATGTGACCCAAAGCAACATACTGTTCAGTCCAATCAAATTAACATGCATACCTGTGAAATATTATATAATATTATTTTGACTGGTAATATGAAAATAATGAAGGAGCAGAAAAATATTTTACTAGGGAAGTATTTCTTATGGCTGCAAATCTCAGACTTCTAAAAGCTGAGGGAAAAGTACACTCTCCACCTTTTACTCATTTTGATCTTGGTTTGTATAGTATATAAGACTTTCTGCCCCCTCAAAAAACTCAGTGTCTTGTTGCTTCTGCATGAGATTTATTGTCCAAAGTGTATATATCTAGACTATGTATGAAGGCACTGGTTAGCCAAATCAAGGCTAAACTCTCCCTGAAAGTCAACACGATGTACGTGAGACTGTAGTATTTTGGACATAACATGAGGAATCTTGACTCATTCGAAAAGACAATGATGGTTGGTAACTAGATGGCAGTTAAAAAAAAGAAGACTGCTTTACAGCTGGATAGACTCAGGGGCCATCTACATGGGCCACAAACTGTGCTCACCATGCATCACCACGGTCTGTTTGGTGCAATATGCAGTGTGTCCCTAAATTAGTAAAGATGGCATTTCAACTTGTGGAAAAGGTTGCAGATCTGATGTGTAGATTAATAAAATTGTAGCTCATCATTTCTGTTTACTTAACTGTGTCTCATGTCTTCATTCTGGGATATACAAACTATGGATTAACACTGGTTAGGCAAATCAAGTCAAATCTACTACTACTTGCTTACAGCAGAAGCTTGGAATGTGCTTCTGGGTATACTAGGAAATAAACAATGGTGTTGCATTGCTCATCTGTTTTTGACATATAACATATGAAAACCTTAATTAGAAGTGAGTATATTCTTTGTCATATGCCAATTTGACAAAAAATGTGAAAAAAGAGGATTTCTCAAACCTGTAATCAATAAGAGACCTGACTTTGGCTACTCAAGGAAGTAACTGTAAAATTTCACAGTATTATTGATTTAAACAATTACTATAAATAAGCTTTTTGCAACCTTGTATTTTCCAAATGATTTGGACAAAAACTCACAGCATTCCCTACTGACTGGGCATCCTAGCTATAGCAGTCTAACATATCTGGCTGGCATTGGGTTGCAAATATGGATGATACAGTCTGCAATGCTGTACTTTGGGTTAGCTTCTGAACACAGAACAACAATCAGTCAGTATTATAAAACAATCCTATTCCTTAGTCATTTTTATGTGCATTCCAAAATTGAAATAATTGATTTCTGGAACTTCCAAAATACTAAATAACAATAAAAATGCACAAACGCCAGAAACGACATTGGACCTAATCTGTTATATTAGTGAAATGTCACTTTTTGAGGAAAAGATATTTGAACAGGGCTGGTATGATTTTATGTAGTCTCTAATTTTCCGTGTGACTTTTTCAAATGGAGGAAATAATGAAAGTCCAGCAAAATGAACTTCCTTTAAGACAAACTTCCTTTACAAAGAAGCCGTTTCCCCTTTATTTATGCTAAAGGCATAAATTGTGCATTGACAGTGCAAAAGCATTAGATCATCAGCAGTTGCTCTGAGCATTGACAGATCTAAAGATAGATGATAGCTACCAGCTTGATTGAATCTGAGATACTGCGAAGCAGGAAAAGCACCAGGGGGCAATGAAGGGATGCATGCATTACTGAGAATGGCAAGAGGTGTCTCTGAACCTGTAGTGCAGAGTTTCTAATTGGACAGATTTGGGTCTTGTAGGTTTTTCTTTGACAGCCTTAATCTGTACCAACGATGCCCTTTGGTGCACTACATTTACCAAGGAAATCCTTCCATTTCTGTTTAGCTATGGGGAACTGTCTCATATTAGAGCACAGTATTTGTCTGTCACCAACCTAGTGGTAGAGCAGAAGTTGGAAAAAATGCACTAAGGGTCTCAAAATCCCCCATTCCTTGTTGGATGGGGGATTCTGAGTGGTGGTTCAAATATGTAAGTTTTCCAAGTATTTGGCCAACCCTTCCTTTAAGTGGAGAGTGAAAACCAACATTAGAAGTGCTGAAAGACAGGGAACATCCCCTTTATGTCTTGAATTAGTCTGCTGTCTTCAGATGTAGTGGAGGGTACTGGCCCACTGTTAGAGTTGAAAGTAAGATTCAACTGATAGTTTAGTCAGCTTCTTCATATCTTGTATGGGTTCAGTTTCCTTTACCTGAAATGCTTGGGCTCAGAAGTGTTTGGGGTTTCGGTTTTTTGAATACCTATATTTGTATATGCGTGCATCATCAGTTATTGGGAAGTGGGACCCAAGTCTTATGTTTCATATTCACCTTGTAGCTATAGCCGGACGCTAATTTTATACACAAGAATTCTAGTAATTTGGGGCATGAAACAATTTTTTGTAAACATTTGTATACAAGAAACCATCAGAAACCAAAACTGTCACTGCCTCAGCCACCCATATGGGCAATTCCAAATTTTGGAGTATTTCAGATTTCATAATTCTGCATAAGGGATACACAACCTGTACTCTCCCATCAACAGTAAAATGACATGGGGACCAGCCATGTTCTTGCTTGGTTTTGTTACTTGAATTAAATTTCTGCAGTACAAAGATATATTTTGATTACCTGCCAAATGATCCTTTAACTGGAGATGTCAGGGTTGAGTATGTGGGCCCTCCTAATTTCAAGGGTTTAGTGTTCAGCCATGCATCACCCTCAAATCTGTGATTTTTCATTTTTTTAAAAAATATGTTTTACATTACTTTCAAAGTTGTGGAAAATTGAGCATTTATGTTTTGTGTTCCTTATCTTTTAAATAAAACTAATGGCACTGTCTATAGTAGCTTAAAAATCAAGTCTGGACAGCTGAAGAAGTAAGGATTGCTATTGGCCCTTGTCACTCTAGTCTGTGAGCATTCTGTAGAGCCACTCATATGCAAAACCTCTGCAGGGAAAATTCAAGTAACAGTGCACAGATCATATCTATCTTGCTTGTTATGACGACTGCACCAGAAACCCACTTTAAAAGAAAGAGCAAGTAGCCATTAGTAATTCATTGCACTCAGCAGGCATTTCCCCTAAGAAATTCAACCTTGGATAAACTGTGGCATTAGCTAATTGACTGGCTGGCAGAGTGGGGGAAAGGGAAACCAGCAAAGAAGGAGAAAAGTACTTCTATATTCAATTCAAGTATAGTCAAGAGATCTTTACAGGAGGAAAGTTCATGGGTGTGTGCTTTTTTTCCGTGTCATTACTCACTGGAAGGGCATAGATTTTCACTCACCCCAGTATTATTTTAGAATTATAGAGCTGGCAAGGCCTACAAATGGCTTAGCAAGTATCCATACTCCAATATGTACCAATCCATCAGCCTCTCACTTCCAAAAAAGGGGGGAAATGACCCACTTATTTATATAGATGTGTATATTGAGAAAGGTTTCTTTTAGATATTTATTTGCTTTTATCATGGTGTTTTCCCCATATTGCATTCAAGATGTTCTTTAGATATATTTATTTATTTGCTTTTTATCACAGTGTTTACCCCATAAAAGACCTAAAGTTAAGAGAAAATAACTAAAGCACTTGCTGGCATTGTGTTAGAGGTTTATGGTGCTGTATGTTGAATTTATGCCATAGCAACTCACTTTTTTCTAACCAATGACCAAAATTTCCACAAATTCACCTTGTAACTACTAAAGCCTCCCTCAAAAAATGGTGTCAAAAATGGGGTGATCTGTGGAGATGCATCCAACTATTTCCCTTTAGTTGAATGTACTGCAAAGAGGTCATCCGCAAGGATGCTACAAAGACCCTGGAGATCACAGCAAATGTCTGTTACACCAGGTCAAGCTGCAGGAAAATAGGTAGATGCTCCCCTTTGGATCACCTCTGGCTCTGACATAGGCCAAAGTATAGTTAAGGTCATTGCTACACACAAATGTTCCTTATGCATGAGGACATCATTTAAAGATACTCTAGAGGTTGGAAATTACCATATATGTGTGCATGCTGAAGCACTGATTACAAGATGTTCATATTTTTTTAAAGAAATGATAGCATCAGGAGATATGGTTATGTAGATACAGCTACATTATACTTATATATCTCCTGATACAGTATCTCAGATGTGTGGTAGAAAAACTGAAATGCTATTGAACAATCAATTAAATCATCAGTTTAAAAGCAATTAAAACCACACTAAGTACACTTTAAATATTTAAATGCATCATATTATATATGTGCAAATTTAGAAAAGTAGCCCTAATTTTTATATGGACACATGAATTAAGAAATAAAAAAGGAAGGCAAAAGGGGTCTTCCTGTTACCTTTAAACCAAGCCAATATCTGAGATGATCAGCCTTTGTGGACTAAATCTAGTGTTTAATGTAGCCCAGAATATTAGTAATGAAATAAATTGGCTAGTCTGAAAGATGCCTCCTTCCTTTGTTTTACTAAAACAGAGTAGCATAGGAGCCTCCTCAAAAATTTAGAAATAATAGCTATATACCATATATACTCGAATATAAGCCGGGTTTTTCAGCCCTTTTGGGTTTAGGGAGGGAGAGAAGTTATGAAGAGAAGGACGGGAGGAATGGAGGGAGGGAGGGAAGGAAGCCAGACGGAAGAAAGGAAGGAAATGAAACAAGGGAGAAGGAGTAAGGGAGGGAGGAAGAGAAGAAGGAAGGGAGGAAGAAGGAAAGAAGGGAGAAGGTAAGGAGTAAGGCAGAAGGTCCTTGGATGGACTTCAGAGGTCCCTTCCATCTCTCTTATTATTAATATTATCAAGATTAATAATATTGTTATCATCTGTTGGGGGTGTGTTGATTGTGCTTTTCCTCCATGAAAGCAGAAGGGGGTTGGTCTAGATGGTCTGTAGAGGCCCCTTCCAGCACTATTAATACTATTATTAATATGAATATTATGACTCTTAATAATATTATTATCTGTTGGGGATGAACTGATTGTACTTTCCCTCCACGAGGGCAGAAGGGGGTTGGACTAGATGGCCTTTAGAGGTGACTTCCAGCACTATTATTACTATTAATATTAATATTATTAAGAGTGGATGGCCATCATCTGTTGGGGGTGCATTGATTGTACTTTCCCTCCATAAAGGCACATGGGGGTTGTATTAGATGGCCTTTAGAGGTCCTTTACAACTCTAGGGTCCTATGAAAGGAGTCTTAGTCGACCATGAGCCAAACATGAGCCAACAGTGTGAGATGCTGCAGCTGAAAAGGCCAATGCCATTTTAAGCTATGTCAATAGGAGAAGCCTGAGAGAAAGCATAAGGGAACTGATATGACACTTTACCTCGGCTGTGTTTTAATTGCTTTTAATGATAATTATTTAATGCGACTGTTTATTTTAACTTCTTTTACAATGTTTTTTGCTTATTTTGTTTGTTTGTTTATATAGGCATTGAATGTTTGCCTGTTACAATGGTGGAAGCCACCCACCCTGAGTCCCCATGGGGAGATAGGACAGGGTACAAATAAATTATTATTATTATTATTATTATTATTATTATTATTTTATTTAAATTCAAACTTATATGCCACCACTCCTCTGGGGCTCGGAGCGGCTTACAAGAACAGGTTAAAATCTAACACAATTTAAAAACAATTTAAAACAATTTAAAAACAATTTAAAACAACAATGTCAGAGATCAAAGGCCTGTTGAAACAGATATGTCTTACATGCCCTGCGGAAAGCTGATAGATCCCGCAAGGCACGGACTTCAGGTGGCAGAGTATTCCAGAGTGATGGTGCCACTGCTGTAAAGGCTCTGCGTCTGGTTGCTGTTAGACGCAAGGTCTTGACACTGGGAATTTCCAATAGATCTTGGTCCTCAGAACGGAGGGTTCTCTGGGGTTGGTAGGGGGTGATACCATATTGTTTTTATTTACCCTCCTTTTCCACTTACACAGCTAGTTTACTCCTTTTCTTGGAAATATGGTAAATATTCAAAAACATTTAACCTACTGATACCTCAATTAATGTAATGTTATTAGTATCTATTTTTATTTTGAGATTGACCAGTAGCTGCTGTATTTCCCACCCTCGGCTTATACTCGAGTCAATGCGTTTTCCCAGTTTTTGTGGTAAAATTAGGTACCTCGGCTTATATTCGGGTTGGCTTATACTCAGATATATACAGTAATTTAAATGGAGAGATAAGTTGGAATTCTGTCATCTGCACTTTTTAACCCCTTTTGAATTGTTGCTGATGGGATGCTTAAAGACTTCTGTTCTGGTGTTTATAGTTCTATAATATTTGTACTCACAACATCATGCCTCTTGTTAGGCAAAGTAAGATAGATATACCAAACAGCAGATTTTGGGTACCATGAAAAAGCATCAAATTTTTAGTAGGAGTGTGCAATTCAGCTAAAACCCATGCCATTTTTGGTGCCATTTTTGACTGACCCCCATTCTGTTTACCGAAAAGTTCCTGAAATCAGGAGGAGGAGGATTCTGTTTTCATTCTGGAAAGATTCAATCCATTGTTGCCAATAGGGACAATTTAGAGGCTCATTTCTCTGTCATTGTTTGGGCTATTGGCATGAAACGCACCCCACTTGTAGACCACATTTACTACTGCAAGCCTGCAAAGTTTCAAAACGTTTCACCAATCCACTATTTTTTTTAATTTTAAAAGTTTTTACCATAACATTTTTTTAAAAAATCCCACAAGGAGGGGTTATGAGAATTGAAGTCCTAAGTGTACGCCGCAAGAGGGGAGGAGAATAGTCACAATCAACCATGTCTCTGATTGCCTGAGAAAGAAAATGAGAAACACAGATAGAGAAAAACCTTAATTCTGTCAACTCCCATCATGCTCCAGGAGGGAACACAAGGCTCTTTCAGTGCCTTGTGCTGCTGGGAAAGTCAGGTCCCATGTGCCTCAAGTGGGCATGGGGGAAGGGATGGAGGAGGCCCCGGGAAGGGATGGAGAATGCTGCCAGGGAAGAAAAAAGAGAAGGAGCCACACATACTGCCCACATGCTGCCTTTCCCTCAGATAGAGTGCCACACAGCGACATTAGACCCAATTAGCCAGAAAGATCCCACTGCTGTGATCTGTATCAGCTAAGGCTTCGGCTGCTCCCTCACAAACTCGTTTTCAGCAATTTGATAGATGAATCCTCTGAATTGGCTGAATCTGAAATACTAATATAGTGCACAACCCTAATTCTTAGTGAATGATTCTTATAGGTCTCTTTTTACTAGAAAGGAGAAAGGTGTTTCTGGCCTGTTATGTCTCTTGAACGTTGGCTTGACTTGCATGTGTGTATGTTGGGGATTTTTCTGATCTGTCTCAAAGAGCCAAATGTTTTGAGTTGGTCCTGTTAGCTAAGCTGTTGTTATAGTTCACGCAATATACAACAATAGCAAAGTACAGTGCTTTTACTGATGATATAGGTGTCCTGCCTTGAAAATGACTGCTGATATTATGAAAGGAGTTTGATTTCTCATTAAAAAACTGGTTCTACTTAGGAATACTTGAAGACTTCAATCTTTGCAAAATCTTTTACAAATCTCTTGACTAGCTTGATGTTTGGAAATTACTATCTACCAAAGCACACATTTCTGAGTTTTGAAATGCAGTTCTCAGCTGGTTAAAACTAAAGGGATATTTAAACATGGATTTTGAAAGAAAACACATATTTAGATACATATTTTGAGGATATTCCCTATTCCCTCTTCTCTGCATGAAACTAAAGAATCAGTGCAGGAATGGAATGATGTGTAAATCGTGATTGTAGAAGAAGAGAAATAGATTGGCTTTTTCCTAAATTATAGGCCATTCTGTGAAAAATGCTACATGCTATAACAATAATGCTTGTTTTCGTCCCCCCCCCCCCATGTAATAATCTTTCTTCCAGTCCATGGTAAATAATAGGGGTGTGCAATACTTTTGTTAGTCATCATAAGTTATATCAAATTAGTTAAATTCGTATTTACAATGCAATATCCAATGTGTGGGCATGGCCCATGCCAAAAACTTAAGAATTAAAACTTACCCAATGCTTTTTCATTTAGATTTTATAAATCTCACATGTTTTCCAAAGTCATTTTTAGCACAAGGAAGCAAAGCAATGCAGAAAAGACTGCCTTTTATCTTTAAATTAATGGCCTCTCACCATTAGGAGAGGGAAGCAGGAGGGAGAAAGCAGAGTTCACTGGGAAAAAGACTAAGAAAGCACAGAATCATGGGAAATGTAGTTTGGGAAGGGGAGGAGCCCTTTGCAAGAAAATTCAAATGGTCCTGCTCTGGGGCTATGAAGGCAATTCCATCTTGCCTCCAGTGTCATCAGTTAGGAGCCCCCGCCCCCTCCAGCACCAACCGCTGCTCTGAGATCAGAGTGAAGAGAGGGGCCAGGAAGGCAATTCCATCTTGTCTCCTGCACTGTGCTTATAATAATATAATATAATATCATATCATATATTGTATATACATATAATATTGATAATATTATAATGTAATACAATATAATACTACTACTATTAATATGATATTATAATTATATATTTTATATTAAATGTAACATTACTAATAATATTACAGTATAATGTTATAGTACAATGTAATATATAATATTAATATTGTACTATGGTAATAATATAATATATTGTATTTACTTTTTACTTGTAAGCCGCTCTGAGTCCCCTTCAGAGTGAAAAGGGCAGCATATAAATATCGTAAATAAATAAATAAATAAATAAACTAATTTCCCAGAATTCTGCTCAGCATCAGAAAGCTCAATCAGGATAGCGGAAAATTTGTCCCTTGGTAGCAACAGCCAGCCAGAGTTCCAATAAATTGTTGAATCTGCAAAGAGAAGCACTGAGTGATAATTCTAGTAAGTAAATCTATGTGCTGAGTTGGGAAGAAATCCCTAAATGGAAGTTCTATTGGTAATATGAGAGACATTCAGTGAGATAGCTGTTGTGGCTTTTTAAAAATAACATTTTTCTAAAAGCTTTTTAAAAATTCCCTAAAATCAGTAGATATATGAATATTTCTGAAGGTTGGGGGAAATGATCTCCTGTTATCTTGTGTCATTGTATAAAAAATTCAAGGAGATAGCTCTTGTAGTTTTTTTAAAATGTTGTTTATAAAAACTTTGAAAATTCTCAAAAAATCTGTGGATGAGTAAAACGTTCTGAAACTTGATGGTTGAAATGCATTGTACCGTTGTAGCAAGTGTTACCCCAATATGTAAGTTGAACAATTCCTACAACAAAAATAATGATTTTTTGCTGTCATTATAATAATGAAATGTTCACTAGCGACACTTTAGAAACATTTTAGAAATGAAACACCAGCACACCCTAATTTTGTAATGAGTTTTGAAACATTTTTTCATTGATTACACAGTCCTAGTAAATAAGACAAGGAGAAAAATCTCAAGAGCCTATGTCATGTAGTTGCTAGCATGTTGGACAAGGATTTGGAGGACTCTGGCTCAAATACCTCCTGAGCAATGAAATTCAGTAAGTGATGTTAGGCCAATCACTCTTTCTCTCAGCATAACCTATCTTACAAGTTTTTTCCTCTCTCAATATGCATTAAATGATCAGTGTAGCTGGGGACATGGACACAGCACAAAGAAACCAAAAGAAAATCTTTCCTTCTAAGTTCTTCTATATGAACAATTGTCAGCAGCTCAATTTGCCCGACACAGATGCCAATAAGAATGAAACGGCAGATATTCTGCCTCCTTCCAATGGTGAGTACATTTAGCCTATCGGGTTTTAGTTGAGTTCTATTCCCATCCCTCAGCATTGGCTAAGACTGATGGGAGTTGTGATCCAATTGCACCAGGAAGACTGCACTTTGCTTTTCCCACCAGTTTTGATATATGGGATAAAATGTGTCTGAGGCCAAAATTCCAGGAGAGGGATACAAAAAAATAACAGCAATGGAAGGGACTAATACTTTTTAGTCTGTAGTTTTCAGTCTCTATGGCCTGGTCAACAGATTTGCAGGAGAAGAAGCATGTGAGGAAAACTGGTAAAGTATAAATTAAGGAACATCATTCCTTTGCTTGCTCAACCATAAACGTAGCAGTCTCCGGTGGATGGGAAATGCAGCTGCCCTGTCAGTCAGTTGGCTAGAAGGCCTTTTTCCCTATTGTCTGTTTTTACATGCAAACACTATCTTTTAATGAGATCTCAGCTATTAGAAATCCTTACAGGTTGTGCTAGGAATTTGGCTCTTTTAATGTGTTTCACTGTTTCGATTTACTTTGGCTCCATCAGTGTATTGAATTTTTTTCAGCTACACAGGAGAGCTCCTTGGGAAGAGGAGAATTATGATGACTGTTCTGCAGGCATTTTAAAAGTGAATAGCACTGGGAAGCAAAGTCAGCCCGTGTACTTATCAACCCATTTCTATTTAAAGACTGCAGCAATGGCACTTACTTCAGCACAGCAGTTCCCCAAAACAGAACTTAATGCAGAAGACTTGCATTCAAGATGCTCTTTGCTTAAAATATGCCAGAATAGATTCCAATATTTCTTTTTAAATTAAATAATGTCTGCTGTGGGTGATCAACAGCCATTAATTGATTAATTCCATTTAAATGCAGGTATCTGATGTGCTGTGAATTGAGCAGCTTGGTGTGGGAACCTAAAACATTTTGAATCATCACCATCATCATCTAATATTGGAAGTCAAGGTGGTAGATTATATGCATTATTTTTTAAAAAAAAAACATATACAAAAACAGACACATACACTATATATATTCACATGTGTGTATATTTTTATATAGTACTAGTTGAGGTACCTGTTGTTGCCTGGGTTAGATATTTTGTAATGCTGTTTATTCAAAATAGCCATTGTTTTAAATTTTATGGATTGACCCAGTAGAAAATGCATAACTTTATAAAGGGATCATTTATAAAATTGGCAAGGCGATGGGTGCAACTCCAGTCAGCTAAAAACCTGGTCAGACTGCAACTCTGATCAGGTCCAGAACTGGACAGCTGCAACTCCCATTATTCCCATATCTGGTGGGTGCAATTCCCATTATCCCTGAATCTATGCAGAGTTAAACTCCCTAGATCTGAATGTGTGGAATTCAAGGGTCTGCCCCTAACTTGTCAGAAGACTCAGCATGTTTTGTCAGGGTGTATCTCCCATCATTCCCACTCCCATCATTGTGTAGAAAAGAGTTAAGGATATTGAAACCTGGAACTGATGAGAATTGCAACCTGACCAGTGCTTAGGATGATAGGAGTTGCACAATTTTTTAAATTATTCAATTATACTGTTACACATTTTCTAATATCCAATGTTTGCCCCACCGATGAAATTTTGTAGAGATGTCCTTCTCTATGACCCAGCAGTGAGGGATATATTGCAAGGGGGAGGGACTTCTCTGCTGCAGCACCTTGGTGGTGGAATGCCTTCTCCTGGGAGGCTTGATTAGTGCAAACACTGTAAAGTTAAAACATGACTTTTCATCAACATCTTTGACTGCTAGGGATAAAGTTCTGGGTAGGTTATAATGCCTTCATACAAAATCCATTGTATACAATGTTTTAAATAATTTTAAAATAATTTTAGATTCTTTTATATTATTTTTAGACTATCTGAAATGGTTTAACTTGCTTTTCAATTGTTATTTTGATTGGTGGACCCTGTGTTGATAGCTTTTAATATAGGATGAGATCTGTTTGTTTGCTTGCATAAGTCGCACCTCATCCTTCTCTTGAGATGAGACCCATAATGACTATCTATAAATAAATATTTAAAAGCAGTTTAAACATTTTAAAACTCTTTTCAGTTTGTGAAACCCGAGGATGTGGACAAGATACTTGGAGGAATGAGGCCCACCACGTCCATCCTAGACCCCTGCCCATCCTGGCTTCTGAAGGAGGCCAGAGGGGGATTGGCTGAGTGGGTAACGGTGGTGGTTAACGCCTCCCTCCGGGAAGGCAAAATTCCAGCGAGCCTAAAACAGGCTATTATAAAACCGCTGTTGAAGAAACCATCACTAGACCCCACTAAATTTGACAACTTTCGGCCGGTTTCCAATCTTCCCTTCTTGGGCAAAGTCATGGAAAGCGTGGTGGCCTCACAACTCCAGGTATTCTTGAGAGACACGGATTATCTGGATCCAGCACAGTCTGGCTTCAGACCGGGACATGGTACCGAGACGGTCTTGGTCGCCTTAGTGGATGATCTGCGCCGGGAGCTAGACAGGGGGAGTGTGTCCCTGTTGGTGCTCCTGGACCTCTCAGCGGCCTTCGATACCGTCGACCACGGTATCCTTCTGGGGCGCCTTGCGGAAATGGGTCTTGGGGGCACTGCCTTGCAGTGGCTCCAGTCATTTCTGGAGGGCCGTACCCAGAAGGTGTTATTGGGGGACTCATGTTCAACACCACAGCCTTTGACCTGTGGGGTTCCACAGGGCTCTATATTGTCCCCCATGCTGTTTAATATCTACATGAAGCCGCTGGGTGAGATCATCCGGAGTTTCGGGGTGCGGTGTCATCTGTACGCAGATGATGTCCAACTCTGTCACTCCTTCCCACCTGCTACTAAGGAGGCTGTCGAGGTCCTGAACCGGTGCCTGGCCGCTGTAATGGTCTGGATGAGGGCGAACAAACTGAAATTAAATCCAGACAAGACAGAGGTACTCCTGGTCAGTTGCAAGGCCGAGCAGGGTATAGGGTTACAGCCTGTGCTGGATGGGGTCGCACTCCCCTTGAAGGCTCAGGTTCGCAGCTTGGGTGTGACCCTGGATTCATCGTTGAGCCTGGATCCCCAGGTTTCAGCGGTGACCAGGGGAGCATTTGCACAGCTTAGGCTCGTGCGCCAGCTGCGCCCGTACCTTGGGAAGTCTGACTTGGCCACGGTGGTACACGCTCTGGTTACATCCCGCCTTGACTACTGCAACGCTCTCTACGTGGGGCTGCCCTTGAAGACGGCCCGGAAGCTTCAGCTAGTCCAGCGCGCGGCAGCCACGTTACTAACAGGAGCAGGACGCAGGGAGCATACAACGCCCTTGTTGTTCCAGCTCCACTGGCTGCCGATCTGCTACCGGGCCCAATTTAAGGTGCTGGTGTTATCCTACAAAGCCCTAAACGGTTCCGGCCCAAAATACCTTTCGGACCGCATCTCGGCCTATGAGCCTACGAGGACCATGAGATCGTCTGGGGAGGCCCTTCTCTCGATCCCGCCTGCCTCACAGGCACGTCTGGCGGGGACGAGAGAGAGGGCCTTCTCGGTGGTGGCCTCCCGGCTGTGGAACACCCTCCCTGTTGACATCAGACAGGCGCCCTTCCTTATGTCCTTCCGTAAGAGCCTGAAGACATGGCTATTCGAGAAGGCATTTAATTAAGTGCTACAGTAACTGGAAATGACAACTGGAACGGAATTTGACTACGAGACCGATTATGATTCTACTATAAGACGAAGCGGATTTTTTTAGTGTAATTAGATGTTTGTGTAGTAGTGATATGTTGGTTTCTGTCATGTTGGCTCATTGTAAATTGTCTTTTATATGTTTGTACACCGCCGCGAGTCGCCCCAGGGCTGAGAGCGGCGGTTAATAAATGCAGCAAATAAATAAATAAATAAATAAATAAATAAATAAAACTCTGCAGTATCCAGTGGATTTTAAAAAATCTGCTCATGCATCTAAGGCATCCCGTTTTCATGAGTGTGCTATCATCCTATCCCCTTCTTTACAATTCTGTCTCAAAGGAAGTTGCCGAGTAATAGACATCCATGACTTAACTTGAATTTTTAGATGTAATATTAAACATGATTATGTATGCCACTCCAGTTAAGGATCAAAGAGCCTCATATGTAACAAATTTAAGCCTTTTGATCTAAAAATCCCACAGCTGCATGAAAAGCAGGTTCATTGCTTCAGGAAATCTCTGCAGGGCCTTTTTACAAGAGGCACTTCATCCACTTACTTTACATATCCCTTTGAGGACACCAGACAAACTCGACATTTGGCGTAGAAGAAGTCTCAGAAGGAGATGAGGCATTGATGATGGATAAAATAAATTTCTAATGCCATTTCCATGGATGGAAAAAAATGTCTGTCTCCTCATTAGAATTAAGCAGGTATTTTCTTCAAGTACCATTTCTGACCATTCTCGTGTTTCTTTTGCCTGCTTCTTCATGAGCTTCACTAAAGCATTCATCTTTCTAAGTTAAGGGCTGAATTTGCATTCGTTTTCCACTAAAATGCAGTGATTCTCAGGAAGAAAAATTTTAAGCAGTCAGTTCTATGTAATCCATGTCTCTCTGAATTGCAACTGATTTAAATGCTATCAGCTCCATGACTATGGATAATACTGTAACTAACCTGTCACTTATGAGCTCATGACATACTCCTGGTATTGCTTCCTTCACATGAAGTTTTAAAGAAGTATAGTGAAAGGATTTTCTTCTTTGCTGACCAATTTGATGGCTTTGATGGCAGCATCATGAATTCACTCTAGGATTCCTTTCAGTGAGCTACACAAGGTGCTCAACCTCATCCCTAAAAGATAAAATGGATGAATGTTAGAGGAACCAACTTTATCAATCTCATCCATAACAGATGAAGCAGTGTTAAAGGAGCCATCCCAGGTGCTGAACCTCAACTCTAATAGATGAAGGGGATTCGTGTTAAAAGAACTCTCCAAGGTGCAGAATCTTATTCCTAATAGCAAAAGGGATAAACTTTAAAGAAATTACTCAGGGTGCTGAATTCCTTTTACCCACCATCCTGTTTTCATTTGAGCCACCAGCTACTACTGATTGCTGTGACAGGCTACAACCACAGACCAGATACAAAAGATGAATTCCTGTTCAAAGATCTTGAGCAAACTGATATCTCCATTTTCAACTGCCATCTTAAAATATATCTAATTGTTCCAAATGAAGAAGAAAATTACTTCAATCACACCAAGATCCCAATCCATATGAGTCTCCTCCACATCTGTTTGTTTTTCTGAACATCTGAACAGTTGCTACTAATGTGGATGCTATCGTGTTTAACTTAGTACTTACAAGTTTGGAATGACAGGTTTCTTCATTACTTCAGAAATGGAAGTAATGAAGAACTGTCTGTAGAAAAGTGGAACAGTGAATATGAACATGAATGAAAAAGGATAGTATTCATAGAATCATAGAATCATTGAGTTGGAAGAGACTTCATAGGACATCCAGTCCAACCCCCTGCCAAGAAGCAGGAAAATCGCGTTCAAAGCACCCCCAACAGATCGCCATCCAGTCTCTGTTTAAAAGCCTCCAAAGAAGGAACCTCCGCCACACTCTGGGATAGAGAGTTCCACTGCTGAACAGCTCTCAGTTAGATAGTTATTCCTCATGTTCAGGTGGAATCTCCTTTCCTGTAGTTTGAAGCCATTGCTCCATGTTCTAGTCTCCAGGGCAGCCGAAAGGAAGCTTGCTCCCTCCTCCCTATTGACTTCCACTCACATATTTATACATGGCCATCATGTCTCCTCTCAGCCTTCTCTTCTGCAGGCTAAACATGCCCAGCTCTTTAAGCTGCTTCTCATGGGGCTTGTTCTCCAGACCCTTGATCATTTTAGTCGCCCTCCTCTGGGCACACTCCAGCTTGTCAACATCGCCTTTCAATTGCAGTGTCCAGAATTGGATACATTATTCCAGATGTGGTCTGACCAAGGCAGAATAGAGGAGTAGCATGACTTCCTGTATCTAGACACTATACTTTTATTAATGCAGGACAAAACCCCATTGACCTTTTTAGCTGCCGCATGACATTATTGGCTCACGCTTAATTTGTTGTCCATGAGGATGAAATCACTGCAGAATTTACCTTCTAGGTGTGGAAACTAGAGACAAAAATCAAATATTTTTTAAAAGTCCCAGGCTTTTTTTTTGTTGCTTCACATAGATCATTGAAATCTACTCAGTCCCAATTTCCATATTTGTTTGAATTAAGTTCTTATATTCAGAGGCTTCTAAAATCATGGAGTAATTGGTGTGATTATGATGATGGTTTAGGACTTTATTCCATGCCCCTTCCCCATTTCTAAGCTCTTCTTCGGGAGAGTTGAAGAAGGGTATAAATAAATATAACAACAATAATAAACACTTAGAATCCAGTGAGAGTATGATTGAGAGTCCTTCCCATGATGCTGGTGGACTTCCTGTCAGCGCCCATAATGCTTCATCCCCCCCCTCCCCAGGTTTTCATTTTTTTTTAAATGGAGTGGGCAGAAACTACACTTGCTCATGTGATAAATCTGAAAATGGATGTCTTCAGGAGAAAATGTAAGGAAGAATGACATGTGATAAGGAAGGACAAACCAAACTATGTGCTTTGTAACACTTCAGGACTAAACATCACAGTAATAACACTGCCCCCCCCCCCCAACACACACATGGAATTAATTTCTTAGGCTAGGGATCAGAAACTCCTTTAACTATGTGGGTCCATTTTGCTCCCCCAACTCATATCCCTTCTATGAAAAAAAGGGAAGTAATTTTCTTTTTCGTGAAAACAAGGCTTATGGTAACCAGCCACATTATTTGTTCTGGGTGGTTTGAAGAGTGAAACTGCACATTTTTTAAATTTGGGAGAGGAAATGATTTAGGTAGGTGGCAAAACTGGGTGAATGGGCCATGTTACCCAACATTGTGTGGCAAACTGATGGCAAAAGTGTCTTCACTGTAGCTTCTGTTTATTTAAGATCAGCTGATGAGGCTGTACTCCAAGTATTCATTTTAAAACGCTGGTGGATCTATATAGAGAAAGTACATTACTTTTGTGGCTTCCCTTACTTCTAATCTTCCCTTACAGAAACTTCTTAAGCCCACTTTATATGCCGTTTTACATAATCAGTGAATCCCATTTTATTTCAATAGGTTCAGAAGTGGAGACTGTTTGTGTTTTAGAATCATAATACCGGATAGCTGGCTAGAATATTGTATTACAACTCTGCAGACTAGAGTTCAAGCTCTCAATCCGCCAGTGGGTTTCTATGGTTGATTGTTAAACTCTCCAGTGTAACTTTTGGAGAAGTCACATTCTCTCAGGGCTCTCCTACACTAACCTTAAACTGAGAGGAAGTGGGTTAGTCCTGACTGCCAACCCGAACCCTGGGATTGTAGGAAGTACTATTTATTGTTGGCAAGTTGTTTAATCTGATAATATGTTGCTACCTTGCAGGCCCTTTAATGTCATGCTTTAAGAACAACTTTTAAAAAACTTATTCCCTTTTCTGACCTTCATAATAGTCTCCTTCAAAGAGATATACTTTGCAACTCAAACTTATTGGCATGTGTAAGTGAAGGCTTCTTTTCAGCCATGCCTGTAAGATTGATTTGCTTGGTGGGTCAGCAATTACTGATATATATATATTTTAAAATGTTTAATAGCTTCAAAATAATATGTGTGTTTCATATAATGCAATATCAAGACTGGCTGTATTCCAAATCAATCTAAAATCCATTTTTGTTGGTTCAAGCTTTCACGGTGACCTGGAGAGGATCTTGAAATGGAGAGCAACGAGGAGATTGAGGCTAGCTCAATCTCCTTGTTAACTAATAAGTCATTACATAGTGTGTGAGCATTTGTAGGTTATTGAAATGATAGGTTATAGTATTAAATAATTTATGTTATATTAATCTCCTGCATGTCAGATTAAAATATGTAATAGGACTAAACAACTCAATCCATGCTCTCTTTTAATCTTCATGTTTTATCATCATGCTTGAGAACTGTCACAGTCGCCTGTCAAAAAGATGTCTGATCGAAATTTCATGGGAATATGTATGTTATTACTTGTTCACTTCTTTTTTCTGACAAATGGTGTTAAATTTTATTACATATGCTTTTCTGTGCCCTGAATTCTGCCTTACTTTTTTGAGTAGATTGATATAATTTTCCTTAGCAATGTCTTAAAATATATCTCAAATCTGGCACCAGCATCAGGAACAGTGAATGTCTAGACAAACCTGTTATAGAACTGATATTCACTCTGAAGTGAGAAGATAATGAATTGTTTTGTTTTATTTATTAACTATAACCTGCTTTTGCGACACTCAAGATGGCTTTTTTGACCCAGTTCTCCTTCTGCTTACAGGATTCTTACAACAATCATGTGAGATAATATTTTAATGGGTAACTATCAGTTTACTTATTACATAGGGAGAGATCCGAAGAGATTTAGAATCACTATATCTATTAAAATCCTCCTGAATTCTACGAAATTCTCACACAAAAGTGTTCTCAAAATCTGGCTTGAATTTTCTCATCTTTGTTGCCCAAGAGTCAGGTAACTTCTGCAGATACAGTTTTGGAGTAAATGATGGGGGAGGGGGGACTTCTCTTTTTGGTCCATTCTAAAGTTTCAATGGCTAAACCTGCAACATTGTGCTCCTTGTGCATCCACTTCTACTCTAATCTCTTCTGTAGACAGTTTTTAGTCAGGAATTGATGGGGGTGGGAGAATAATTTATTTTTTATTCTTGATATGTTTGAATGCTTCAGTATTTTCCCTTTGCTCATAGCAAGGTTTTTAAGTTTACTAGGAATTGCATGCCTAGATATTTCCATCATATTTTTTTTCTTACCAGCATTGAAGGTACTGGCCTAAATCCATATTGGAGTTGGTCTCCATATTTCCCATTGGGAGATAAAGGATCTTGGGGTTTCAGTTGAAAGGAACTGACCTAACCCGAAGGCTGCCAACCCATCTTGCAAAATGAGTCATTATATTGTTTGATTATAGGATTGTTCCTCTAGGTCAGTGGTTCTCAAGCTGTGGGTCCCCAGATGTTTTGGCCTTTGACTCCCAGAAATCCCAACAGTTGATAAACTCGCTGGGATTTCTGGGATTTATAGGCCAAAACACCTGGGGATCCAAAGGCTGAGAACCACTGCTCTAGGTGCTAACTGACTCTCTTACAGTTTCTTTGGGAAACATAACTAATGGTGAATGTTTAGAAGAGCTGCAGCCTGTTATTTCAGCCTGGGCCTACTACTGATCTAGCTACCTAAATTTTGGCCTTTGTTCTATGTCATTGCAGATTCCATAAGCTGTAACAACAAGAAAAGGTAATTAGTAGTACCCCCAAGTGTTATTCCAAAATTTAAAGACGCTCTTTTCTGTGCTGAATGTATTTGGTGGATAGTAGTCTGCATGTTGGACTTGCCTTTAAAATGCAGACACATCTCTGAACCCCCTCCCATGGAAGCCGTCATCTGTCATTGATAACCAGAATTTGAAACCACAATACAATTTTCAAAACCCCACTGCCAGAATGTCCTTTCAGTTTTGAAAATATTGCAGGCAAAAAAGATTACTTTCCCAAGTAACTGTAACCAGCCCTGGCAATTTTTCAAAATATGTGGTAATCTTGCCCCCCATGCCCTGCCCTGTTCTGTCCTGCAGAGGCAATGTTTGCTTCATAGACTTTCAAAATTTTTGTTTCAATCTATCTCTATCATGTTTAATTGAGTGATACTGGAGCTATTAATGCTTTCTGGATTTATTGTAATGGAACAAGAAGTCATTTCTACATGGTGAAGATAAATTATCCCTAGATCACATTGCAAGAACAAAGGTGATGGGCATCTACTACCAACACAGGCAGAAAAACACAGGGCAAAAATGCAAGGTTTTCTAACAGTCAGTGGAGCATATTATACCCTATGTACCTTGCTTTTACATGCCAGTGGAAATAAAAGCATTTTGAAATTGTCCTTTCATTGTTGAGCATATGAAAATTTTCCATTCAATCCATTGCATATTTATTTATTTATTTATTTATTGCAGTTACTTATACCCCGCCCTTCTCACCCCCGAGGGGGGACTCAGGGCGGCTTACAAACAAAGGCACAAATTCGATGCCTGTCAAAATATACAGCATATATAAAACAGTATAAACATTTAACAGCATTAAAACACATCACTACATAATATAATAAAAACAATTTCATGCACAGTGAGATTCAGAGTTCCGAAATGTCCATTCATTCCAACAATTCCTGCTCATCAATGGGTCCTTATTTTAGCTGCCAGAATGTCCAAAAGCTTGGTCCCAAATTCAGGTCTTCAGCTTTTTTCTGAATGACAGAAGGGAGGTCGCTGATCTGATCTCCCCGGGGAGTGAGTTCCATAGGTGAGGGGCCACCACCGAGAAGGCCCTGCTCCTCGTCCCCGCCAGCCTCACTTGAGATAGAGGCGGGGTCGAGAGCAGGGCCTCCCCAGATGATCTTAAACTCCGAGGTGGGATGTAGAGGGAGATCCGTTCGGACAAATACACTGGGCCAGAACCGTATAGGGTTTTGTAGGTTAAAACCAGCACTTTGAATTGTGCTCGGAATTGGATCGGCAGCCAGTGGAGCTGATGTAACAGGGGGGTGGTGTGCTCCCTGTACGTCACTCCGGTGAGCAATCTGGCTGCTTCCCGCTGGACTAGTTGTAGTTTCCGAGCAGTCTTCAAAGGCAACCCCACGTAGAGTGCGTTGCAGTAATCCAACCGGGATGTGACAAGAGCGTGGACCACCGTGGCCAGATTTGACTTCCTGAGGTACGGGCGCAACTGGCGCACAAGTTTTAATTGTGCGAAAGCTCTCCCGGCCACCGCTGAGACCTGAGGTTCCAGGCTCAGCGATGAGTCCAGGATCACTCCCAAGCTGCAAACCTGCGTCTTCAGGGGGAGTGTAACCCCATCTAACACAGGCTGTAACCCTATACCCTGTTCGGCCTTACGACTGACCAGTAGGACCTCTGTCTTGTCTGGATTCAGTTTCAATTTGTTAGCTCTCATCCAGTCCGATACAGCAGCTAAACACCGGTTCAAGGTCTGGACAGCCTCCTTGGTGACAGATGGAAAGGAGTGACAGATTTGGACATCATCTGCGTAGAGATAACATCTCATTCCGAAACTCCGAATGATCTCTCCCAATGGCTTCATGTAGATGTTAAATAACATCGGGGACAGAATTGAACCCTGTATAAAGCTGTGAGACATTTCTTGTTTCCTCTGTTGATAAAGATATGAATTGGAATGAAAGGATTCTGGCTGAAGAGAAAAGAATAGCATTCACATTTCTCAATGTGACTATCTGAGGGAATTTACAAATCCCTGTAAGACCCTCCCCCCTACAAAATGCACACACATTTACAACATTTTAAAACTATGTTTCTGTCCTCGTGTCCAGCAGTTCCAGGGCCCACTTCACACCCCAAAGCCTTACATTCATTTGATCAGCAAGTCAAGTCACTGAGTCTAGAGAGTCTATGGAAGAAGAAAATGTCAAATCCTTAATGTTTCCAGAACTTAAAAGTTACATATTTGGTTTCAACTGATTCAAAAATTAATTATTTTAAACTGTGATTTCTGCAAGTACTGACTGATCTAGAGTTTTTATTCTTCTGAAATTACAGGAATTCTGGTGCAGCATTCTGCTCTGTTCTGTATCAAAACAGCTCCAAGACCTGACCTAGCACACTACTATGACTGTTTCTCTGCACTAAGTCCTGATTTCATTCTGTGAGGGTTGTAGTTCAAAGCTTTGAGTCTCTGACACACATTTGCTCTCCAGGCTGTGCTTTGAAAAAAACATATTACATTTTCAAACTGCACTACTTTGTACCTTGAAAATGTATTTCTCTTGCCACATAATTCATTTATTATAGCTGGTGTTCCTGTCTGGCTGGCCTTTGTTTGAGAGTGCTTTCAAAACAACTAGTTATGTGCAATTTCCCAGCAACATCTGGTGAATTCTCTTTCCCCTTTAGTTTTGCCTGTAGCTTAGTGTTTGTTTCTTTGGAGAATATGCATGATGCACAACACTGATTCTAAGGAAAGAATGCTGAACTGACAATCTGTTGTGACTCATATAATAATGATAGAGAGATCATGACCTTCTCACTCTATATCCCAACCTTTTTCAACTGCATGCTTTCAAGATGTCCTCCCTGAGAATGATAGGAGCAAATTATACCCTATGTACCTTGCTTTTACATTGCAGTGGAAATCTGTAATCCTCCACATCTGAGGAGCACTAAACTGGAAAAGCTACTGCGTCCTACCAATATACCTTCCGATATGTTTTAGTTACTGATTATGTGATTCCTTCTTCTGTGCTGGCATCTCCATCTAGTTAATTGCCCATCAAATTAAGGGGAGGACAGCTGGGCAACCTGCTTGCTCTTATAAAGCCTACAATCATCTGTGTTCTGTAGCTCCAAGAGTATTGTCTAGTTATGGAGTATAAATGATCAAATTATACTTCCTTCGGATGCAGGTAGCAGTTTTCTTAGGTATTATAGCTCTGTCACTTAGTAGAGCAATTGTTCCATGTCCAGTCACATTTCTTTTCCTGCCATCAACAATTAAGTAATGTGACACTCAGAGGATTCTAGGTGGAAGCCATATTTCTTCTGTGAGATCTTCATCCAAATAGAAATGTATTTCCATGGCCAATATCTGTGATGATTCTGATAACTGGATAGCTGAGGCTTCTTATGCCAAGGTAAGGATTCCATAACTGCAATGGAATGAATATATTACTCTCTCCTCCCCTGTGTGTGTATCCATTTATTTATCATCTATCTATCTATCTATCTATCTATCTATCTATCTATCTATCTATCTATCTGAAATGAGTCGCTTCAGTCCTAAATATTTTCTAATGAATAGGTAAGCCTTTTCTCTTAGAGTGCACTAGAAAGCTGAATGTTTGTCTCTTGTTGTTTAAAATCTGGGTATTAGAGTTGTGTGTGGAACAGTTTTCCTTTGTTTCATCCCTTCTTTCATTACTTTTGTTACCTTCAGGAGCCCCCTCTCGGTACAAAAAGCAACTTGATACAAAAGCAAGTGGGAGCCGATCCCAGCTCCTTGACTGCTTTTCATGAGCATGTGATGCTCCATGCCTCCTTGTCTTGGAAAGAGAGTGCATGTGTGTGTGGCATGCAGGCCCAGAAAGTGTGTGCACCTGCCTTCAGCCAAGTGCCTACTATAAAGTAAGAATGGGAACTTGCCTCCTTGCCTTGGCAAGAGAGTGCATGCATGTGTGATGTTCAGGCCCAGAAAGTGCAGGTGCCTGCCTGCAGCTGAGTGCCTCCTCTAGAATAAGAAGAACTTTCCTGTTGCCTCTTCACCTTGGAAAGTTAGTGCTGTGTGGCATTTAGGCCCAGAAAGCATGTGTGCCTGCCTATAGCCAAGTGTCTCCTCTAGCATAAGAATGAGAAATTGCCTCCTTGCCTTAGAAAGAGAGTGCATGCATGTGCAGCATGCAGGCCCAGGCAGTGCAGCTGAGTGCCCCTCCTGTATAGTAGAAACAGTTAAGAAGCCTCCTTAAATTGCACACCTCCCTGCAGCTGATTGCCTCTCTGCTAAACAGCTTCAATGCCTAAAATGATGAGAAGGAGAGCCTGAGAAGCCCTCCCACAAAATGAGCCAATAGAAAATGAATTGTTCAGCACCCCAGAGCTAAAACAGATATCTGCCCTCCCGATTTTGGAAGGCTCCAAAAAAAAAACGAAAAAAAAAACGGGGTCCCCACTGAAAACTGGGATACGAAATGGGAGAAATGGGAAAAAAACAAGATGAGCTCAAACTCTTAGCATGACAAAACAGTTATGATGTAATACCTGGTGCGAAACCTGGTGCGAGTTCTATAGGAATGGAGGGGTATAACCTATTTCAGGAAAATAGACCAAACAGAAGAGGGGGTGGAGTAACATTAATGTCAAAAATATTTAAATCTATGAAGAAATGCAAGATTTCAATCCTGGAAACCAAGTTGAGAGCATCTGGATAAGAATTAAGAGAACAAGGATTGAAAAGGATGTAGTTGTGGGGCTCTTCTACCTCCAAGCCAGACTAAAGAACCTCCAAGCCAGACTAAAGAACTGGATGAAGCCTTCCTTGATCAGATGACCAAACATGCAGAAAGAAGAGACATAGTAGTAATGGAATTTTCAACTACTCTCATATTTGATGGAAAACAAACTTTGCCAAGAGTACAAAGTCCAACAAATTCCTCAGTTTCCTTGCAAACTTTTTTTTTGTCCAGAAGGTAGAAGAGGCAACAAGGGTTCTGATCCTAACCAATACTGAAGATCTTGTCAATGGAGTGGAAGTGGTGGGATCCTTAAGTTTGAGTGGCTTCCCAGGCTCCCCTTCTCATCAAATTGTTCCTGGAGTTTGTGATACAAAAGAAGGGTGAAACTAAGAGAAGTCATACATGCATTCTAGACTTTAGGAGAACTGATTTCAGGAAATTTAAGGAAATACTGAGCATGAGTCCATGGACAGGAATACTAAAAGAGAAGGGAGTTAATCATGGATGGGAGTTTCTTAAAAGTGAGATACTGAAAACACAATTGCAAACAGTGCCAGCAAGGAAAAAAAAATAGAAGTGTAAAACAACAAGAATGGGTGTCCAAAGAACTTTTAACTGAGCTAAGATTTAAAGGAGATATGCACAAGAAGTGGAAAAGGGGGGAAACCGCCAAAGAGGAATTCAAACCAATAATTAACATATGTAGGGAAAAGGTTTGTAAGGCTAAGGCATAAAAATGAGTTCGAGCTTGTCAGAGAAATTAAAAACAATAAAAAGGGGTTCTTTGGTTATGTCAGTAGAATAAGGAAGAAAAGTGAAATGGTAGGGCCTCTGCATGGAGAAGGTGGTGAAATGCTAACAGGTGATATGGAAAAGGCAGAGTTGCTCAACACCTCCTTTGCCTCAGTCTTCTCCCAAAAAGAGATCAATATGGAGTGGATGACATAATAGGAGAAATGCAATCCAAAATGTGTAAAGAAGTAGTCTAGGAATACCTGGCAGTGGCTACTCTAAATGAATTCAAATCTCTAGGGCTAGATGAACTACATCCAAGAGTATTGAAGGAACTAGCAGAAGTCATTTCAGAACCACTGAAATGCATGCAGAGTTTTTATGAGGCCCATTAGGACAGTGGAATAGAATAAAACAGATAAATTATACACAATGATAATAGTTACAAAAACATTTAGTATTGTTGTTGTCAATTGCTGTCAGGTTGAATGAATGAGAGACCTCCAAGTCATCCTACTATCGGCAAGCAGCTCTGCTCAGGTCTAGAATGTGGTTTTCCTGTTTTCCTACTTCCTTCTACCTTACTAAGAATTATAATATTTTGTAGTGAGTAATGTCTTCTCACAATAAGTACAAAGTACAACAGTCTTAGTTTAGTTATCTTGATTCTGGCTCTGAGATCAATTTCCAAATTGAAAAGAATATGAAGCACTCGAAAGAGGTTAGAGCAAAATCAACCACAACCACGCCCCCGGTGCGCAGTGGGTTAAACTCCTGTGCCGGCAGGACTGAAGACCGACAGGTCGCAGGTTCGAATCCGGGAAGAGGTGGATGAGCTCCCTCTATCAACTCCAGCTCCTCATACGGGGACATGAGAGAAGCCTCCCACAAGGATGATAAAAACATCAAATCATCCGAGCATCCTCTGGGCAATGTCCTTTCAGACAGCGATTCTCTCACACCAGAAGCGACTTGCAGTTTCTTAAGTCGCTCCTGACACGACCAAAAAACCCAAAAAAACCAAACACAACTTGAATTTGCTGTGATTTTAACTTGAATACATATTGAATATGTTGAATGGTTTTTAACTGTATACTGTTTATGTATAATTCTGTTTTAATGTTTGTATATTTGTATATTTTACATTGTGTAGTAATACTTTTATGTTAGGCCTCTCTGAGTCTCCTTCAGGAGAGATAAAGTGGGTTACAAATAAATAAATAAATAAATAAATAAATAAATAGAGTTCAGATTTGATTTGCCATTTATTTATCTTTTTAACAATCTATGGTATTCCAGAATTCTCCTTTAACACCACATTTCAAATGAGTTTTTTCCCTGTTAGTTTTCCTCACTTTCCAGTTTCACAATAATACACTGAACTATAATATAATGATAGATTTTTTACATGTACCTGTTCTTCCAACTCCTAGTCTTCTGATTAATAGCAGAACCAAGGAAAAAAGATCTGTAACTACTTTAACATTGTCATCCTCTCCTCTATTTTAGTTGTCTGTAAACGACATTGTTTTTCTCGTGTTCAACTGTAATCCAGTTCTGTCTTTGCTGTTCTTCTTCTACATCTGGAATATTGTGTCCAATTCTGGGCACCACAATTCAAGAGAGATATTGACAAGCTGGAATGTGTCCAGAGGAGGGCGACTAAAATGATCAAGGGTCTGGAGAACAAGCCCTATGAGGAGCGGCTTAGGGAACTGGGCATGTTTAGCCTGAAGAAGAGAAGGCTGAGAGGGGATATGATAGCCATGTATAAATATGTGAGAGGAAGCCACAGGGAGGAGGGAGCAAGCTTGTTTTCTGCTTCCTTGGAGACTAGGACACGGAACAATGGCTTCAAACTACAAGAGAGGAGATTCCATCTGAACATGAGGAAGAACTTCCTGACTGTGAGAGCCGTTCAGCAGTGGAACTCTCTGCCCCGGAGTGTGGTGGAGGCTCCTTCTTTGGAAGCTTTTAAGCAGAGGCTGGATGGCCATTTGTCAGGGGTGATTTGAATGCAATATTCCTGCTTCTTGGCAGGGGGTTGGACTGGATAGCCCATGAGGTCTCTTCCAACTCTTTGATTCTATGACTTTCCTTAATAGATATCCCAATACTTTGCTAATTTTTGTTAGTAGTATAATGTCATCTGCGCATCTTAAATTAGTGATATTATTTCCTCCAATTTTTACACCTCCTTCCTCACATGCTTTGGTCCTATAATATATGTTGTGAAATGTCAGACTTTTCTATAGAACACAGGCAGACAATTATTTACCTTTTTGTTTCTGGCTTTGAGATCAAATTACAAATTGAGAGTAATCTGAAGCATATGAAGGAGGCTAAAATAAAGCAGGTAAAGAAAGGTGTAATTCTTGTGAATTTGGAAATCTCACCAAGCAAACGTAAAACATAGCTCAATTCTATGCCTGTCAGCTTTCAAGTGTGTCAAGGAAACTCCAACTCAGAAATAAGACAGAGCACAACAATTTCTTGATCTGTAAAGCAGAATTTAACTGCAGATAATATTTTTCAAAGTTCATAAAACAGTTGAGTTCCATGAAACATCTTTCTGAATGCAAAACAGAATTTAGTTCCTAATACAGCATTTTTAGTGAGATAATGGCACAAAGTTTTGTAGAGCTTTTGCCCACCAAATATATATAATATTAGCTTAAATGGACCAGTGATCTGACAGTTTCATATTGTTATATGTAAGTATCTCACTTCTAAATATGTTCCAGAAACTCAAGCAGCCAGTATTCAGTTTCCTACAAAATGGATCAGCAGAGATTGGTGGCATTTCTGTGGTATTAGCTTTATGTACACTAATATAAGAGTAAAGAGTAGGGATTCAAAGCATCAATACTGCCATAGGTTCTTGCTTCCCATGAAATCTCTGCAGGATTTCTTGTAGAGCCATAGGATTTCCTGTGGGATTTGCAGATTTCATACACTGGTCTTTTTAGACCTAGTTTCTGCACAGTCTCTTTTTCTATTGTTCTTACAGACCTGTGAATTAATGTGCTCTTATAAGAATTGTAAGAAAAAGGTAAGCCCTCCAGAGGAGTCTACAGGAGAAAAGACACTATCAGTTTCTCCATCAGTTACTTCCATTTCTTTCACTCCTAGTTTTCATGGAACTACATTATCTGAATGTTGTCAGGTATGAATGCATCACTGTTGGCTATTAAAAAGGTGTTGCATCCCTACGTCATCCCTGACAGTGATGTCGAACACAGACCACCAGGTCCAAATTTTAATATATTCAGGAACTACCACAGCAGAAAATTCTGCATGTGGCAGTAGCCGGGAGTTCTGTGAATGTTTGCAAGACTGGAGGAACCCGACAGCAGCTGCCAACGATACTTTCTGCAAAAATCTTTCCCCATTTGGTTATTTTTATCATATTTTAACCCTTCAATAAATGTGCACATCTCTGTGTTACCCTCTATATTGGCTTCTATGTATCTTTTTTACTCTTTTTGACTTTCTCTTCCCCTCTCACTCTCGACAGCTGGCCCTACTAACTTCATGGCCCCCATGGCTCATGAAATGGAACTCTCTCCCTTCTTTCCCTCCCTCCCTCCTTTCCTTCACCCCAAATGTGACCCTTTGCACCCTTATCTCCTCCCATGGATGCTCAGGCCTCCAGAAGCATCAGGTCTCTCTCGGCATGCATGGATCCCCTGTGTATGTCTACCCCCTCCCTATGGATACCAGGCCTCTGGAAGCGTTGGATCCCCCTTGGTATCTGTGGGCACCTCGTGTGGGTATATGTTTAATATACTATATTTTATATCTTGATAAAAAAAAACTTTAGTGACCTTTTGTGAGCAACTCTTGACCTAAAAGCCCCTCCAGCACTTCCTGGTCTTCATTGCAAAGGTTTCACACAACCATCATCTCCAAGGTCAATCCATCTCTATTAGCCCTGTAAACCCAGCTGCACAGAGAAACAACAGGATCCTGATTCTGGACCACCTCTCTTTGTTCTTCCCTTGTTGGGACAATGGTGACTCAATCATAGTACTTTGCATAGTACTTTTGTCTCCTGGATCAGCCTGCTCCCCATCAGCCACTGGAGAGCAGAAATCTGCACTGGAAGCAATGAATGCTCTCTGATTGGCTGGTGGGCACCGCAGTCCTGCCTATCCAGGGTGTCCCTGCCAGCTGGCCATGATGTCAATGGAGCTCCGCCAATCATGCCAAAGCCTGGTACAGCTGGGGTGGGAGTGGGAAATTCAAAGGATTTCTGTCTATTAAAAATGTAGCACTGCTTTCTTTGGCAGATTACCGTGAGCTGGTATCCACTTCAGCTGACTTGAATAAAATACCTCGGTGGCTCCTTCTTCAACTTGGTGAGATTTCTTGATTGGGGAACATTGGATTAGCTTCTTCATCTACCCAGGTGCATGGATCCACAGGCAGGGCCGTAGCCAGAAAAAAATTTCGGGAGGGGTTGAAATTTTCGGGGGAGGGGAGTTGAAAATTTTGCGGGGGGGGGGGGGTTGGTGGTGGTGTTGAAACCTGCCTTCTAGCTCACACTGAAGCAAAGAGCACAGCAGGGGGCAGAGCAGCCTTCAATAGCCTGCAACTCCGCCCCCGTCAACCACCTCCACCAAGTCTGGCCTCCTTAATGAGAGCATTCAACACACACACACAACCAACTTGGTTGCTTCACTACATCGGCTATTCCTGCAAGTAATGACAGTGTGAATAAATTGTCAATATTTAAGGCCTTGCATGGTCTGGGGCCGATGTACCTGAGGGACCGACTCACCCCCTACCAACCCCAGAGATCCCTCTGTTCTGAGGACCATGATCTATTGGAAATTCCCAGTGTCAAGACCTTGTGTCTAACAGCAACCAGACGCAGAGCCTTTACAGCAGTGGCACCATCAATCTGGAATACTCTGCCACCTGAAGTCCGTGCCTTGCGGGACTTATGCCTTGTAAGACATATCTGTTTTGACGGGACTTTGATCTCTGATATTGCTGTTTTTAAATTGTTTTAAATTGTTTTTAAATTGTGTTAGATTTTAGCCTGTTCATGTAAGCCGCTCCGAGCCCCAGTGGGGTGGTGGCATATAAGTTTGAATAATAAATAAATAAATAAATATTTGCTTGAGATAGTGTTTGCAGTTCTGGAAGTACTCTTAATTTTTTGCATCTCATAGACTTAGCATGGGGATTTGGTTAACCAGTTAAAATTCATGAGTAAACTGGGTTTTTTTTAAAAAAATCTGAAACATTTGGGGGGGGGGGGTTGAACCCCTAACCCCCCCCCCCTTGCTACAGGCCTGTCCACAGGCGGTCTGCTGTCGGTACTGATATCCACTTAACGAGATTTGGTATCCATGCTTCAGGTTTTGCTATCCACGGCCAGTTCAAATTGTGCTATTTCAGTTGTTCTAGTTACAAAAAGTTAAAGAGATCAGAATGATAACATTGGAAGATATACTGGGTTAAACCTTTGAAAGATAATTTCAACAAATCCCAAATGTATCAAAATATGCTCATGCCATAAGGTTCTCTCATTTCAATTCTAAATTGTGTACATTCCATTAAAGTCAGTGGCACCTGAGAGGAGAAATTGTCTTTATGAACATGTATTCAAGAAATATAAAGGTTTCTGATATCTGAGGGAAATTCAGACTGAAATTAAGCTGAAAATAATGTGCCAGTTTAAAAACATTTCCATGGATAGGACACTCCCTTAATCATAAGACTGGGTTAGCTTGAGCCTTTTCCTCATAGACATAACATGCAACCTGATTACAGAAAAATTGAACAGAAAATAACCTTTTCCACTTACTGCTTGACAGTGTTACAGCTGGTCGGCAAAGAAAGTAATTTCTTCTGCCATCAGATTTTTTGTTCCTAGCTATTCAGAGAATTCATACTTTAACAAGTAATGAGTTATTGCAAATGACATTCCTTTCTAATGTATTGGTTGATTTCTCTACACTGGCATGGCTGGCAATGTTAACATAAAGACAGTATCTCATTACATGTGTGGGTTTTATGATATTATGACTGCACTATTGCATGCCAGCTCCCTCACAGAACTAAAGAGACTACTAGAGACATCATTTTTACAATATTTTACAGACTTGGATACTTTTACACTCATTTTAACTGAGAGTTATATAAAACCATGAACGACATGAAAAAATATATAAATTATATAAAACTGGGGGTTAGACACAGGCACAATTATCCTGGGACCAATCTATAAGTCATTTGGACAAATCTATAGTAATGAACTTAAAATCCATTGGTTTCAATAAGTCTAAGTTTGTTCTTCTTTAGAAATGTCTCTCATGGATTGGATAGTGGGATGAAATTCTTTAAGCTTTTTAAAGATCACATTTTGTTTGAATTTTAAGTATGAATAGTCCCTGAATCTGAATTTTTCCATCAGGTCAACTAAAAATGTTATTAAAACATAAGAGGTCTCTTGGTATGCTCCAGTTTACAGATATTGGTCACTTTCAATTGTCACCACTTTTTATCAAGTATGTGCTTATTTTTCAAAGATGAGGAAGATGTTTGAAAAATGCTATTTGCACCGGCTAAATCCAAAAGTTATAGCCACAGTTATAGTCCCAGTATAGAGAATCAAATGTTTTTCCTGCTTGCCAGATTTAAAGTCAGGCTTTTATGAACTAAGCCCTTAGCTCATGCTTAAATGTGGAAACCTGCCAGTTTTGTGCCTTCCACATTCAGATTTTTTAAAAAGCCCAAGTTCTTTCTTTTAAATTTATGAAGACATCTGCAAGATTATTTAGAAAGACACAAATAAATTGTGCCCTCATTCATAGCTCTGAGACACATTAGAGTATTCGTGTTAATATGAGATTTTTTCCAGTCAGAGGCCACTGTGAAAGTGACATTGGACAAATGTTTGTGCATGAGTGAACCAGTTTTCTTATGGCAGTGATTTCAGTGGATTTGGAAGCCCCAAGCATATAATGAACTGTGAGGAAAACATTTGAAGCTGTATTTTGTGACTCCTATCTTCCATTAATAGAAGATTCAGATAATTTTCTTGTAAGAGGCAATATAATCAGTACATGAGAATGTGAATCAATGCCCCAAATTCCCTATAGAGAAAATTGTGCATAATTACTGATTCATCTTGGGATTTTGAAATTACAGTGATATTTTTATGTGTGTAATTCTTTTTCTTGTCTAAAAGCAAAGTTTCAATGATAGAAATTGTATTTCTTGATTCCCAGCCACTGGGTAATGTCCAAAGTTACTTCCCTAAAACAGTTACATCTAGTGTCACCACAAGCCTTTCTGTAATAAATAGCCCATTGTGAATGGTTTAGTTGAGTTTACTTTACTTTTCCATTTTCTTTTATTGGCATATATAGCCATTAGGCAATATTCTTATTTTTAAAAAATGGTTCTAGGAAAAGATTTCACATGTTCTTATGGACTATATTGCATTTATTACATGTTTCTAAATGGCTAAGACATCCAAAATGAAAATGTTGTTAGTAATTGACTGGTTCTCAACTGTCTTGCTGGGTTGTTTGTCGAGAATATTTTGTTACATTTTAGCTGACAAACCAATCAATTTGCAAGTCTGAGTACCATTCATCCCAAATAAAGGTGGATAGCTTAAAAGAAAGAATGTGTGGGTTGTCGTAAGTTGTTTGGGCTGTATGGCCATGTTCTAGAAGCATTCTCTCCTGATGTTTCACCTGCATTTGTGGCAAGCATCCTCACAACCTCTGAGGATGCTTGCCACAGATGCAGGCAAAAAGTCAGGAGAGAATGCTTCTAGAACATGGCCATAAAGCCCCAAAAACCTACAACAACCCAGTGATTCCAGCCATGAAAGCCTTTGACAATACAAAGAATAAGTCTCTCTTTATGACCTTTGATAGAATTTCATATCGAAGTTTGACCTTTAACAAAAGAAATTTGTTTCTCCTTTAAAATTGGCGTTCCCTCACTGTAACTCTCCAGTTTGGCTTTTTTATCTGCTATATAGAAAATAAAGGGGGGGGGTTGAAATGAAAGAGGGCTGCATTGCTTGTATGAATACAACTAATCAGAGCAGCAGTCTCCCCATGATTAGATGGACATTTGCTTGCTTGTTCTAAGAAAAGCAAACTTGCATTGTGTGCATGATAGATCTTTCACACCTGAAAAGTCCCATGTGTTCTACTGAACAAAATTATCAATAAATAGTATTTAAAATTACAATTAAGAGATCCACTTCTGGAATTGTGGAGTACTTCACAATGAATTTCAATGTCACCAAGTGGAGGATATTTCAACTTTCTCCTAATGGGAGCCACTCTACTGTCAAACTGCACATGACTTGCCTGCTTTGCTGCATTATGGTTTTTCCCTTCTCTCCAAAATGGGACATTATTTGTTTCAAGCAGTTACATTAGCTGCATCAATAAGAACTGTAACCAGCAAATTTATTGGAGAATACTTTTGTCTCATCCTTTTTTTTTTTGTTTACCTGAGGTTAAGGAGTATAACTACATACTAAAGGTGAATTGCTATCTGTTTCTGCTTGCCAGTTACCAGAAACCACCATATTTGCTTTTCAGCACCTCCATTCGGCACGTTGCCAAATGGCCATTTTTGTTCAACATCCAACTCCCTTTTCCATTCTTGGGAGCCTTTCCTTTTTTTCCTTCAAGGGAGTCTGGATGTCAGCAACATGGTTAAGAAAGCACCTTTCCTGGGACCTTTCCCTTTTTTCCTTCAAGGGAGCCTGAGTGTCAGCAACAGGGCTGAGAAAGCACTCTCAGGCCTATTATTGGAGGGACTTCCCACAAGCTCCCCTTCCATATCCTTCATTAAACCCTGGTTTTTTTTAAAAAAAGCATCAGTGTTACCTCTCTTAATATTCTGGACTTTTTTTCCTTCTGTTTGTACAGGAGGAGATCGGGCTTACTGCTTCTTAAAGCTGTTCTACTCTAGAGGAAAGGCAGGTATCGGTGCTTTCCTTTCTCCCAGCACCAGCAGCTTTAAGGCACTTTAAAGAGGCCTAGGGGAGGAAGAGCGATGACCTGGAGCTCAGTTGATCTATCCTTCCTGGACTACCTTAAAAATTCCCTCACTTGCCTGCAAGGCTGCAATTATTATTATTATTATTATTATTATTATTATTATTATTATTATTATCTTTATTTGTATCCCGCTAGCATCTCCCGAAGGACTTGATGCGGCTTACAAAGGCCAAGGCCTCAATACACAACATAACAATACACCTAAAAAAAATTAAAACAATTAAAGCAATATTAAAACAACAAAACAACAAGCAGTAAACAATACACCAAAACACAATAAAACTGGGCCGGGCCAGAGTGAAGGGTACAGAATTAAAAGTGCTGATGTGACAGGTGATATGTAAGGCTCATAGGGCAAGTGCAATCACCTTTCTGCTTGGGGTTTTGCTTCCTTAAAGCTATTTTCTACTTTCTACTCTAGATAGGCTTCTTCTTTTTGTTTGCTGGGATTACTATTATTAATCATTATTATTATTATTATTATTATTATTATCTTTTAGAAGTATTTTCTGAAGGAGAGGGAGGGAAAGAGAAAAAGCAGGTAAAAGGGTAACTCTTCAATCCCCCAAACACACGTGCACACACCCCACCCGCCGTCCCTTAGGTCCCCAGCTCCCACTCAGTCCCACTAATTAAAAAGAATCTGGAAAATAAAGGAAAATCAAAAATATTCAACTGGGATGCTGAATAGGGGAGGAGGAGCTGAGATCAGTTCCCGTTTGCTTTTGTGTTGGGCGAGTTTCCATACCAGGAGGGCCCTTACTGTTATGAGTTCCCAAAGTATCCAAGGTACCAGAGGAAATGGCGGAAACGGAGGATGCAAAATCCATGCATAAACCTACTGCATACAAAGGGAGCAAAATGTGAAAATATTGTTTGCTATTGAATAGACTGAAAAGGTGACTATTTTGAAAAGGTGTCTACACTCTAGATTTATCCTTATGCATGACTCTTTGGGGATTATATTCTCCCATTACCCTGCATAGCTTATGTTTTTATATCATTTAGGTTATATTGTAACTATATAACTAACTTCTCTGAAAAGGAATTTATGAAGTTCTCTCCCCTTAGACAGTACTAGAACACAAATCTGTACAATTTAACTAATTAAAAATAAAAAAGCCTCCTTTTCTAAGCTAATTGGCTACTGCCAAGTTTTATGTGGGATATTGGGGTTTCTGCTCAATTCCTTGTCAAATCATCGGTGGTAGAGATGTAATACTTTTATATTTGTTCTTGAAGGAATCAATTTTAAGAATGTTTTTTTCTGTTGCAAGGCATTTTTGAGAACTGAAGTTTTTGAAAACTATTCAAAATTTAAACTTAATCTGCAAAAATATATATTGTGCTTTGTTTTTGTACAGAAAGCAGCATTTTCAGTCCAGAAAGTATTATTTTCTCCACCAAAAATGCAGTGTTTTTTGTTTTGCACAAAACAACCATATGAAGATTTGCTGCAGAATAAGCTCCCAATTACAGTATTTTCTGCTGCATAAACAGCATTTTTGTCTAAAAAAAAATGGTAGCGAAATACTAGTTACATTGCAGTAAATGTGGTTTCTTGCACAGAAAAATGCTGTTTTTTTTACACATTACAACTATGTGCGATTTTTGTGGATATCAGTTCAGGATTTCCTCATTAGGGTTTCTGAACACACAAATAAGTTTTGACCATGTTTTGAATATTTCTAATTATTCTTTCCATTTCTAATATATTGTTAGGACTTGCCCAAGACATTTACCTGCTTGAGCCAGAACACTAAATGGCCCACTAAGCCAGGTCAAGAAATAGCATCCCTTGTCAGCCAGGACATTTGCTGTCCTGGCAACCCTTCTTGTTTTATTTTACTGACTAGAAATATTGAATTTAAAATGTTTGAGTCTATTTTAATATATAATTAGTAATCGCTTTGGCGCTATATGCGGGAATGTGAGATAAAAAAGATACTAGCATAGTGAAGTGTGTTGAGCATTGGACTATGACTCTGATGACTTATAGTTGGAATTCCTGCTTGGCCATGGAAACCTACTGGGTGACCTTGGGAAGTCACACTCTCTCAGCCTTAGCAAAAATATTGTCAGAAAATCTCCATGAGTTCCCACAAGGTTGGAAAATAGTATGAAGGCATGCTATATATATAGGACACTTTAACAAATTAGAAACAGTAGAAGCAAGATATAGGCAGGTTAAGTGGCAACCATTCCTTTCCTTATCAATTTGGTCAGTTGAAGGTTTTGAACGGTCGAGGTTAGAATAAAATAGCTTCTCTTCTTTCTCCCTTTATGCATTTAATTTTGTGAATTGCATATTGTACCATAGTAATAGATGTTCATTATGTCCGTCAGCAGAAACAGTTGCTTTGGGGAAAAAGCTGTGGGGATCAGATTAATAGAAGGCGACAAGCTGACCAAACAGGAAGTGGCAGGGAGGCTGGCAGGACGGCTCAGTGGCTGTGACAGGCAATTAGTGAACAGAGCAGAACAGATGTAACAGGAGGCAGCAACAATTTACTGAAGGATTGGTTTGCTCAGTTTGTGGTTGCGCTTCTGGAGAATATTTGGGATACAAATAAATACTAATACATACTTGGTGGGGAAGACAGTTTACACAGGAACACGTAGTGCCTTGCAAAAGGGAGAGAAAGCAAAGACACTTCATTTCTTTCTTTATCCCAGTCTCTCTTCTCTAAAAAGACTTTTTGTGACCTTTAGAAACCATTTTAATGAAGTTTCTGGGTGTCACAAAGGATAGTGGGTTGAAACTGAATAACCAGTATTCTAATCGCACAATGCCCATAAAGTTATGAGCATTTACTATTAGCCTAATCAAAGAGTTGGTGGGATAATAAAACATAATGAAAAAATACTTGATCATTGTGGAGGCCTTCAATATTCCTAAAAGAAGCTGGATTTCCTATGTTTGTGAATATAAGTCAGCTGTTTATTATGGCTGCTAAAAGACTCATCATAGCTTGTAACTCATCGTAGGTTGAATCAAATTCATCAGATTCATACTTAGTAAATTGCGTAAATGTCGTCTCTGTGATGCCATTTTAATTCACAATCAGGGCTGAGGGAGGGGGGGGGGTGAACAGGTGGAGCCTCAGCCATTGCTCTTTAACTTCCCCAGTGCCTTGCCACACCCTCCACTCGCGCTTGGGAAGAGAAAGAGGGAGGAGCTCCGTATTGAGTTAGCTTTCCAGGCAGGCAGCCAGGCACAGGGCACAGGGTTGCATTGGAGAAGAGAGAAGACTATTCGCTGTTTATTAGCTTATAGCTTACTGTAGCTGAGACTGACTCTTCGTGCTGGGGAAAGAGAAGGAGCAAGAAGCTTTGCATGCTGCAGAGATACTGAGACAAGCACTGGCAGGCAGGGGCTTGCTTAAAGCCTTTTGCCTTATGACTTTTATATTTTTGTTGCATTTAAGGGAATCTTTGAGAGTTACTGCCTGGATTGCATTGCTCTGTATGTGCATAGTGTCAAAAAGCACACAACCATGTTTTCACCCAGCCACAACTTGCCTTGGCAGAATTTTCTAGTGCTATTGTGATCTCTGCATGCATAATCCAGCAAAAAAGAAGACAATCACTTGATTAACTCAGGCACAAGTTGCCTTGGTTGTTTTGTGTAGTGCTAGTGCTAGTGTAATCCCCGTGGGCAGCCCCAACCACCTCACTCCAGCCAGCTACAGCTGACATATATATATATATGACAAAAAATGCCCCAATATCAGGAGATGTGCTAATCTTTTTTAAAATTTGGGGAGAATGGTGTCCTGGTTATATTGTGTAATTGTAGAGAAATTCCAGGACGTAGCTCTTGCAGTTTGTTTTTTTTAAGTTTTTTTTTGTAAAAGCAAGAAAAATCCCAAAAACCAACAGATGGGGGTGGGGGGGGGGGGTAACAGTGTTAAATGTGTTCTACCACTTTAGCAAGTTTTACCCTAATAGTTGTAAAAATGAGATAGAAAGAAGCCCTAGAACCCCCCCCTCCTTGCAATTACTTTAACAAAATACTAACCAAATGTTGTTACTATCATAATAGTAACATTTTTTTTACTAACAATACTTTAAAAGCACTTTAGAAATGTAACGCCACACCACCTAATTTTGTAATGATTTTTGAAAAAAGTTTTTAATCGATCACATAGCCCTCCTGTATATATCCACATTTTCTTTATCCACAGATGCAACCATCCAATAACAGGGCCACAATTTTATTACACAATTATATATAATGGGATGAGCATCCATAGATTTTGGTATCCATGGGGTGTTTTTGGACTAAACTGCAGTTACTAAGAGCTCACCGAACATTTCCTGTTATTTCCTGTTATTTTACTCATAGCACAAATATGTGTTTTACCTTTTCTAAAAGGATGTTAGGGTTATCCAATAAGGTTACTAGAGTAAAAATTGGAAAAGGCTCCTGTACCTTTAATGGTTGTGAAGAGGAGGGAAGTTCAACACACAATCAGGTAACAAGCAATATCTTTGGAAAATTTTAAAAATATAACCTTTAAGGGTACAAGAACACTTTTCCTTTTTCACTCTGGCAGCCCTAAACAATAAAACTGCACCATGAGGTCAACTTATCTGTGGGAGTGTTCGCCTTACAGTGACCCAACTAAGAGAAAGTTTGGATGTCAGTTTCTTCAAATCAGCCTTTACAGTTTTAAAGATAAAACCAAACACACAGTTTTATACATTTCCTCTTTCATACTCAAGTTTTAGAAACTGTCCTTCATTTGGTCCTCTACCTTATATTGATAATGAAATGCTCCATAAGACACTGTTTGAAATTTATGGAATCTGGGTTATTAGGAAAACAGCATATGGCCCTGGCGAGAAGATAATTATAGCTCCAGTATCTTACCTGGGGGCATTTGTTGAAAAGGAAGCAAATGAAAGATTTTAAAACAATTTTTGTATCCTGCTTACTAGTGATGGCTTACTGAGAAACTTGTGTGGTTGATAGATTGGAGATATAAAATGAGGTGTGTGCTTTTAATTCTGCCATATATATATATATATAGGTTTAGTTTTCAAGTGAAAAATAAAGGAATCCCACCTTTTCACAATAACTTTTATTTGCAGGGTCATTGAAGGTTACAAAGCTCCATGGAATAAATTATTCCAATTAAGATTTGCAATATGTTGAAATTGTTATCTCTTTATATGACGTGCAAATATTGATTTAATGGATGGGATCTGCCAATCCAGTTCAAGGTTTCCACTCGACCTTTTCTTCATATTTGGTAATATCATTCTGTGTTTTCATTCTGATGGCATTAGAGTTTATACAAAAGTTTCACTGTACACTTGAGTACATTGATTATTTGCCTTGGTCTTTCATTTTGATTCTCTGTAGTGAATTTTCAACAAAGGCAGGGTGGCACAATGATTTGAATCTGGTTGTTTTATATTTTATCTGATGTTTTTAATTGTCTGTGTTTTATTTGTAACTTTTTGGGCTTGTCCCTTTTAAGCCGCCCTGAGTCCCCTTGGGGAGATGGTTGGCGGGGTATAAAAATAAAGTTATTATTATTATTATTATTATTATTATTATTATTATTATTATTATTATTATTATCTGGGCTAGGGCTCTGGGAGACCATTAGCATGTCACACTTGAGTATTAGAAGGCAGCAAATGCAAATCTCCTCTGAAGAAATCTGACCAAGAAAATCCTAGGAGAGGATTGCTATAAGTAAGAGTCAGCTTATAGGCATACATCAAAAAAAGGAAATTCTGGTTAAAAATTCCACTGAAAAACAATGGTAAGGAAAAGCTGGTAGGTGTCTAGACATTTTTTTATGTATTTGCTTCAGAATGTTTATTTGTGAAATACATATTTCTCTTATATTTCTTTTAGCTTTGTGAACCTAGTCCAAAGCCTTTGAATGCAACTTGAATAAATATCATTTCCATCCAGTTCATCTGTTGTGCTAAAAGTATTTCTGGAAAAGACTGTTTTCTGCATTTCAGTATCCAGATGCAACCCTACATAACCCTCAAAGGCTATAGCCTCAAAGCCCTATGCATATGCTGGGGTTTCAACAAAGACATGGGTTTCTCCCTCTTTTATCAGCTGCAAATATAATGCTTCATTTTCTAAGTTCATCAGTGTGTAACCAACACATAGAAAAACAACAACATTCCACAATAGCCCTCCAAGAAAAATGCATACTTCTAAAGCATAGAATTTTACCATTAATTAGCTAGCTACCATAAAGTACATGGCTTTAGTGCATAGCTATTATTACAATTTGAAAAACAACTATTATATTCTCTCTTTTTTCCCTCAGAAAGAACTCAAGTAGTTATGTATCACAGTAGTTTGAATCATTAGATAATTTTAAGTAGCTGAAAACTTCTGGAATTCAGCAAGTCATTGGCTTGTTGTCCAAGACATAGTGTCCCACTATCCATCTCATTATAAGATCAACAACCATAAAAGAGCCAAAAAGAAGCAGCATCGAGCAGTACTTGAACCATGCAATATTTCTCCATTATATTTCTGGAATTATACAAGTAATTCAGAAGTAATTTTAAATATTAAATCACAGAAATTGTGAAGTTATCAGTTATTAAATTACATTTGTCATGTAATATAACTCTACTTTCATTATTTAAGAAAATTAAATGGAAGTTAAGTGCCTTCTTGTTTCTAGTTACAGACAAGCTCTGACTGACCCTAACAGTAACTTGGAGAAATGGAAATAAGCACCTGTATTGAAATATTGATTTCCTTCATTCCCACCACTTTTTTTTCAGTGCTTTCTTCACTTGTATAGTAAGGTTAACAGGCTTTCTGGAAGAAAACTAAAACTCTGCCAGTCAAATATCGACTGACATTTTTTTATTCTAGTAAACACTATAAATTGCAATTGATGGACCATCTATGGATTCATCAAAAGGTTTGAACCTGGCAAGTTGCCGATATATATATATATATATATATATATATATATATATATATATATCACCTTTTGCTACTTCCTTGGTAATCTTCCAATTTTATTTTTATTGACAAAAAGCAACTTTCAGCAGGAAATAGACCTTTCCCCATACATTTATACTGCAAGTCACCAAATTGTAGAGATGATGACATATTTCAGAATCCTCCTTGGATTATAGAGAAAGTGTCTGAACAAAAGAACTAAAAGTTTACTCTTAAGGGAAATGTTTTTAGAAAGTGTAAGCGCTGTTGCATTCTTGGCTTTTTTAGAGTGACAATGTTAGCCCTGAACATCTTAAATTCAACAGTCAAGCACTGTTGTTGCAAAACTGTGCACCTAACTATACAAAGCTGTTTATTTTCTATCTCTGTAGATGTAGGGTGGGGCATGAGAACAAGCTTTAACTCAATTTCTACAAGCTTTTTTGCCCCTTCCCACATATCACTAAATAGATTCACTGAGTACATATATTACTTGAGCCACTTTATTTCATGAGAAAAACACATTAAAAAGACAAGATTCCAAACACAGCATTTGTCTTGTACCCCAAATGGATCTCAGATGATTCATAAAAGGGGGCCAAATTTAGATCTTGTTAGATTATAGTGACTTTTTCATATAATGTTTGACGTGGAGAATATTTGGGGTCGGGGAAAGTCCCTATCTGTGAGCTACTTTAAACTAAACAGATCTGTCACATAAATTATTTTCGACTCGACTTTTGGGCCAGGAAGCACATGTACAATTGGAAGACTATACTGCTCACAGAATTAGAAGGAAAATCCTCTTTCCTTTAATATGTGGTGTGCAGTAGGAATAATGGGTATTACCTTCTGTTCAAAATGCTGCATCACATTTGGCTAAAATCGTGAAGTGAGAAAGAACACATTTGAATAATTGCTATGTCTGGAGGGAAGAGCACATTAATGAACAGATTAAATGTAATTAGGATAAATTAAATGTTCTGGATTACACATTTAATGATACTATGTTCTTATAAATGGCTTGATATTCGTTTGCAAATCTGTTCACTGTCTGGTCCAAGGCTCTGTTTTAGAAAAGTAACATCAACTGCCACCACTGTGGCAGTTTTTGGTGCTACAAACATGGCATACAAAAGCCATATGAGAAATTTCAAAGTGCAAGTATGGATGAATGAAAATACTGGTCCTTTGTCTGAAAGCTGCTGAGCCTGTACGAGCTTTGCAAGTAACATCATGGCTTGGGGGCAGTGGTGGTGGTGGTGGTGATGAGAGTGAGAAGGGATTTCCAGGGTCAACCCTTTGACAAACCAAATCAATCAGCTGCCTCAGGTATCAAGTGATGTTGAGGTAATATAGAAAGACAATACATGGCATTCTGTCTGTTTGGTGTTTCAGTTTGCTTGTTGCTTTGAATGTTAGTGGAAGACCCTGCCCTACTTCCAGTACTGAGGTTAAGTGCAAATGCCAGTTCAGCTGCCTTCTGTGTTGCAATGAGGTGTGTCCGATCTTATTATTTGCTGCAGAAAGAAGTATGCCTCTAGTACCATTTAAAGCAGATGTCTCTCCTCTGCACTGCACATCAGTCTAGAAACTTATCTCGAGGCTGGGATGATAAATATATATCCTTGTTGCATCCATGGAGATCTTGTTTTCTCTCCAAAGAATGAGAACGAGACCACTCGTTGTTTGTGTAGGAAACAACTACATGTTCCTACACAAAAATACCACATATAATTTTTTTGCAGAACAGGTTCTAAACTGGAAAATATTATCCTTAGTCTAAAATTCTTATAATCACAATTTCTTAATTCTTAACACTTGAAATCTTTTAAAGCAGAGGTATCAAACTTGTAGCCTTACATATGCCCCAACTCTCAGAAGTCCTAGCCAGCTTGTCCAATGGCCAGGAATTCAGGGAGCTGAAGTCCAAAACACCTGGAGGGTCACAATTTGATACCACTGATTTAAAGAGTTAAGAGTCTTCCAGCATGGTAGTTTCAAAGGATTTTCTCTCAGGAAGAATGTGACAGAATTTGGAGCTGGCAACAACCAGAACTTCACAAGGAGCTCCATGGGTGGCCAGGAGTGGTTACAATGGGGTAATGTTCCAGTGGGGGCAATGTGGTTTTGACCTGCCTGGGACTTGTGGATAATAGTGCCATAGCAGGTTTGATTGGTGTAAAGAAGCGCTAATCCCACTAGATGCCACCAAAAATTATGTGAGGAAGTATTAATCTTCTTTAATGCCACCAATATTCTGTGAGGAACCTTCTTTTAAATATCAATTAAGCTGCCACCAATATGTTTAGAGACGCTGGTTTATGTCTCTGTTTATCTTTAGTTGTGTTGTGAGGTGACTTTGGTAGTGTGGAATGCACCAAGCATAAAAGCAATGGAGGAGGCAGGTTTGAAATACAAAGAGAACAAGTTTTATTGTTAACAGAACGTAATTGTTGCAGTTTTGAGAATTTGAACTTGGCACAAGGCTTGATGTTACAAAATGGCTGGTTTGAGATACATTCAGGCTTCTGATGTTACAATTCTACAAACTCCTTCTTTAGTGAAGTGCTTATACTACTTCAGAGTTCCCTATTGTGAATATCCACACTGTTTGCCCTATACTCGGAACAAACCACTGATCACCAGTCTTTCCTTACTGGCGATCCTTTAAACCCCCTCTGTTAGATTCTTTTAACCTAAGCAATCTAACAAGGTAACACCTTCAGCTCTCTTGCTGAAGAAATATTCACAGATTCTAAAAACTACTGAATTCTCACAGCTTCACAACCTAGAGCCCTAACTGACTCTGAACCTCTTCCCCGGGTCTCATCCACCGGACTAAACTACTTTCCCCAGAGTCCTTTCTTGACTCTGCTATTTCCCAGAGCCCTTAACTGGCTCTGCTCTTCTCCTCAGGGTCTCTTCCTCCTGACTGAATATTAACTGACGCTTTCAAACCTTTTATTCCTTAAACTCCGCCCACCTCCTCTGAGGCTTTGTTACCATGGCAACCTATCTCTCTCAGCTAGGCCCTGGCAACAAATGTAATACATAAATACAGATTCAAACACATTATAAATAACACTTTATAATAAACATATCTCTACAATTGGGTTCATCCAGATGCTTCTGAGGTCAGTCCAGATTATTTTTATTCCAGGTTGGCTTAGATAAAATAATCAATTGGGCACAAATTAATGCAAATAGAATGGGCGGGGGGGGGGGGGGGAATTGGTTCAGCAGTATTACACGCATTATTGTTAAATATCAGTGATTTCCAAAGTGGGTTTTACTGCCCTATGGTTGGCACTGCAGCAATGGGTGGTGGTGGTAATGGCCACAGGTGCATTTGGGGGTGGTGAACAACTGTAAGGGGGTGGTGAAAGCATAAAAGAAAGAAGATTTAGAAAAAATGATTTCCAGGGGGTAGGCCAAATAAGTTTGGGAACCACTGTTGAACATAAATTGAACTTAAGTCAGCAGTGTGAAGCTGCAGCAAAGAAGAGTGCTATTTTAGCCTGCATTAATAGAAGCATAGCTTTCAAGTTAAGAGAAGTAATAATCCAATTATATTCTGTGATGGTCAGACCTCATCTGCAGTATTGCATCTTGTCCTGAGGCCTTCATTTAAAGACAAGTTAGAGAAGGTGTAGAGAAGGGTAACAAGGATGAAAAGAGACGTGAACAAAACATATGAGGAAAAGTTGAAGGAGCTGGGCATATTCAGCTCAGTGAAAAAAAGACTGAGGGTTGGCATGGTTTCACACTGTTATTACCTCAAAGGGTGCCCCAGAAAGGAGGGGGCATGACTGTTCTCTGCTGTTTTAGAGGGTAGGAGCAGATCTAGTGTTTTTAAGTTGCAAAAGGATAGATTTCCATCGAACATTAGAAGGACTGTGTTGACATTGAGAGTTTTGGAAGTCTTTCAAAAACAGGCCAGATAGCTACCTGGAGGGGGTTGAGATAGATCAGAGGTATCAAACCTGTGGCCTTGCAGATGTTTGATAACTCTGATCTAATGGTCAGTAATTCTGGGAGCTCAAATCCAAAACACCTGGGATAGACAGACTACTGACAGTACTGGGCTAGATGAACTATAGAATTCCTTTCAACTATATGATTTTATGACTCTCTGTATTTCAAGTACCATGAATGACAACTTTATTTTAATTTCATAGATTTATAATATACTAGCCATCCCCTGCCAGGAGTTGCTGTGGCCCAGTCTGTGTATTATTTATTTATTTATTTATTTATTACTTGCACTTATTAACCGCCGCTCTCAGCCCTAGGGCGATTCGTGGCGGTGTACAAAAACATAGAAAAGACAATTTACAATAAATCAAGACAGCACAACAACATTCTACTACTACTGTATATGTGTTTTGTGTGTATATATTTGTGTATATATGTGTTTGCGTGCGCGCGTGCGTGCGTGCGTGTGTGTGTGTATATATATATATATATATATATATATATGGTTTTGTGCATGTGTTGTAATGTGGGTTTTTTTTGCTTTTTAAGTTCCTTCTGCTGTGTTTTTTAGTGTTTTTATGACTGATGGTCACTCGTTGGCCTGATAGGTGTATTGCGTCCGAATTTGGTGTCAATCCGTCCACTGGTTTTTGGATTCTGTTAACCCCACAAACGAACATTACATTTTTATTTATATAGATTTGGGTTGCTGTAAGTTTTTTGGGCTGTATGGCCATGTTCCAGAAGCATTATCTCCTGACGTTCAACCTGCATCTATGGTAGACATCCTCAGAGGTTGCGAGGTTTGTTGGAAACTAGGAAAATTGGGTTTATATATATGTGGAAGGTCCAGGGTGGGAGAAAGAACTCTTGTCTGTTGGAGCTAGATGTGAATGTTTCTGCTGGCCACCTTGATTAGCATTTGATGGCCTGACAGTTTTTAGGTGTGGCTTGTTACTGCCTGGGAAATTCCATTGTTGAGAGGTGATTAGATGTTCCTGATCAAGCATCCTCAATGGTTGTGAAGTCTGTTGGAAACTAGGAAAATTGGGTTTATATATCTGTTGAGTGTCCAAGGTGGGAGAAAGAACTCTTGTCTGTTGGAGGTAGGTGTGAATGTTTCAATTTATTTCAATGGAAGAGAGAAGTTTTTGGGGACGTTACTTTCTGAGATGTTAAATTAACTCACCTGCCTTTGTGTAAGATAGGCTTTGATTTGGCAGGGAGTAAGTGTTTGCTTTCTTTGGCTATTTTATACCCAGGCTTGGGTACTATGTATCTTTACTTAAGTAAGGGAGATTTGCATTTCTCTCATAAGCAGCAAAAAATATTTTGTAGAGTGTTCATCACTTTATTTTTTGTCATCTACATTGGGCTTGGAGTTGCCATGGAGATGTTGAAAGCCTCAGACCCACCTGATAAGGTAAAAGGTATATCCTTGTTGAGTCTGCTGTTTGAGCAGCTTCAATGCTCCCATGGCAACCAACATGTCACCTGTCCAACTACGTGACCTTAGAATAGATTAACCCATTTCCATGTCCTGAAAATGCATTCTCTTAGAATATGCTTGAAGTATGAATGACTAGACAATTCCCACATATTCAAATGGTTGCAGGAAATGTTTTGGACAGAAATGAGGCGCCCAGAGGCATTCAGAAGAAAGGAAATGAACAGAGGAGATGCTCTCTTTCGTTTGCAGGAAACAGAGCCACTGAAACTCCTCTGTAATCTATCAAATCAAAAGAAACACAAAGCTCCACTTGTAAGCAGAGATTAAAGGCAAAATGTTCATAGGAAAGCTGAGAAGTAAGAGAGAAAAGGAGACCAGGAACCGTCAATCAGAGCATGACAACACAGCACCGACACAGCCTGGAGGATGAATCAAGAAGTGAATCTATTCAAATAGGAACTGAAAGCCCACTTTATCTTAGAAACCCTACTTATCAAATCTGAAGAGGAAAAGTAGAGAGAGGTCAGATGCCAGAAAACTTCAAGTCGATGTGCAATGTGCCATATGTTCTCCCTCCCCCTGCTCTGTATATTTAAGGGGTTTTATTGACAATAAAGGAAAACACTCTGAGACACTGCAGTAGCAAGCATTTAGCAAAAAACACAAAATGGGGAATGCTGGATGCTGTAGAAACCAAAATATTACAAAATCCCTCTGCAACTCATTATTGGTCTTTTTGACAAGACTTTGGTCATTTTACTAAACATTAATGGCAGCCTATTTATGCCATTTTTATAAAATGTGGAAAATGCAAGGAATGTAGCAATATTCTACCATACATGTTTAAAAGAGCAAAAACACAAAGAATGGGAACTCATACCAATATAGCTCTTTAAAGCCAGTGATTTGCCTCCCATACCCACTCTGAACATACCGGGATTTTATTTTATTTTTGAAGCTAAGTGAGTGAGGTTTGCTTAGTATTTGGATAACAGATCATCAACCTGGAACAGGTAAAAATAATCTTGTCTTAATTTGTCCACTGGAGTTGAAAGTACTAGGCTAAATGGCTTAATTCAGTATAAGGCAGCTTCAGACATTGTTATTCTTCTATCTTTGTTTTGGCTTAATTGGATGTAATTAATTAATTAAATAATTTTTGTTTACAATAATAAATAAAAGACAGTTTGTGATTAGGATTTACATGTAATAGATGGTACTTTTCAAATACTACTTCACTTTAAAGAGACTAGTTTTAGCACTTGCTAGCATTTTCATTTATAATAGCTGAAATAAACCAGGACTTGATACATTTCCTCAACATTGATAACTATTCTGTGCCATAACGACACTATCCACTTAAACCTGTATCTATTTATTTAGTAGGGCTTACTCCATAGTATATAAAACTGCAGCTGTACAACATGATCCTATAGTTATTTTTTGAAAAGTATATAACATGGGAAATGAGTTTAAAATTATACCTAATTTTTCTTAAAATTTGCTCTATTTATTATGGAAGTTTAATTTATAAGCTGCCCTTTACAAAGAATGGATAACAACAATGGTTTGAACAAACAACAATAAACAATCATAACTAAACATTTAACAAACTCAATGAATGATTTGCAGAGAAAAAGAAACCAACAGTGAGACCAGCTATATTCAACAGAACACCGGGGACCTCAGCAATGTTATGGCAGAGAGAGTAAGGCTGTGGGGTGACTTGAGCCACCCCAAGAACCGCACGCTCACCACCCTCCCTCCTGTATGATGGGAAGGGAAGGGTGGAAGAATTGCTATGAAGCACGGGGTGCACCATTGCTTCCTCCCATCAGATGGGTGAAGCATCAAACAGCACTAAAAATTGACAGAAATTTGAATGGCCAGCCATGTGTCGTGTGATGAGATGCTTCAGTGGCCGTAAAATTTCTCAAAATAAGTGGAGACCAGTGTGAAATTGGTTGGAAAACCCCATGTCTGACAAGGTCACTGGTGGCAAAATATCACTAAATTCCATGGCAAGCATACCTAGAGGAATTACATTCAAAGTTACATTGGTCAGTCAGAAAGGTAGGTTCTTGTGTCACCACCTGAAGTTGTGATGAGACTATGAGATAGGGCTCTCCCATCAGATCTCTTAAAGGGAAGACCAGGGCAATTTCATCCTCATCCTAATTTTATTTGTTACCCGCCTATCCCTATGGCTCAAGTTGGATAACAACATAATTAAACGGACATATACATCACCATGAAAAGGTCATCTGGGCAACGGTTGCCAGTCAGGTTCTGGCTGGCTGGAATAGACACCCAAAGCATCTACCAAATAAATTGGTAGAATAGAAAATGCATTTTTCATCAACTACTTAATTGCTTTATGTTTAGTTTAAAGACGTACCCATGCTATAAATGTTCAACAAACTCTTCTTAGGTCATGAATGGGTGATATTTTCAGCTTTAAATTTCAAAGGGTTGGTAACTCTAAAAGTTTTGATTCATAAGGATTCAAAATGTTAAAATCAAGGATTTAATATGTAAACAGAACATGGTCTAACCATGAAAGTGCAAATATAGAAACAAAACCTAATAAATTAATACATTCATTTTGAGGATTCGAATGAAAGATCTCCATCATTACTGTAGATGCCCAAACATATGAAGTCTCTTTTCCATTTTCTCACCTATGTCACACAAATTCTGATATTTAGAAACCATTAATGTTTGTCCTAACGGGCTCTCAAAGAGTCTATTGAAGAATAGACATTTACACAGCTGTGCCTCCATCACTAGCATTTGCATGGCATAAAACAAAAGGAAATTACCTTTTTTGATATTTTCCCCTTGCATTTCTAGTGGCTTTTTAATAATGATTAATTTGGAGTCTGGCTACATGCTATGGATTGTGGCCAATTATTCATATCCGCTCTGCAAAAGGGGAACAACTATCTTTTGAAAATGAATTTAAAAGTTGGATGAACTATACATTCTGCTAAAAGCTTGGAAATGCTATTTGCAGCAAATTAGCAAAAGAAAATCTGGGAGAGCAAGAGAGAAAGAAAGTTTTAATCTTTTTTAATTATTACACATATTTTCCCACTGTTGCACTGGAAATATGTAGTTAAATAGAGTACTCTGGAAGAGATTAATAGAATCTGATTTTTTAAAAATGTAACAGACAGCTTAAGGTTTATACTTTCCTGTACTTTCCCATAGTTATAGTTGCTCCAGTTCTGCTTGAATTTTAGGGTTTCTGAAAGCTACAGATACCACAGATCATGCTTCAAATTCATAAATAATACCTTGCATGTTAGGATGGCATCATCATGCATTGTCAGCAAGCAAGACATCTGGCCATGTATGGCATTGCCTATATTATCAAGAAAAAAAGTTCTTTTGGGAAATGTGATAGTTGTGTAGGGACATCCCATCGCATTGTGCTACTTGATGTAAAGGACAAGACAACATCTTGACCTTTTCCATAGACAGAAATTGACTAGCCTGGCAGCTGATGGGATGATATCCTCCACTATGACTGACAAAGCAGGCTTCCTTATAGGGAAAAGAACAGGCCACGTGGCATACTTTTTCCCAACCAACAGAAGTAAGGAGGAAACTGCCTGTAGAGTGCTTATGTTGGGCACCAGTATTTGCTACCCAACACAATTGCTTTGCTTTCGCTTATAGTAAGGCAGTCCTGTGTCTGCTGATGTAGAGCTATATGGAAAAAGTGAGATTCAGCCCCATTGATTCCGCATCTGATTATTCAGTAAGTATTTTGCACCTAAGCAGAGAAAGTGCTGAAGTATTATCAAGTCTACCAACAGCCTCTGACTGGTTAAGAGGCAGAGAAGGCAGAGAAGGAAGTTTAGGTAGCCAGAAAAAAAACTGTTCATTTTACAAAATACTTCTATATGTTTATGTGCAATGGCCCAACAAGCAAGACCATCCAAAACTAAAAAAATAAATAAATCTGACTACAAATGGTAGTAAATTCAAACAGTCAATTTTGCATCTGTAGCAAAGGCATTTATTTCACATGCCAGTAAGGCAATGTTCAAGAGCCAACAAGGCAGACTCCTGTAATGCATGGAGAGAGAGTTGCCAGATGTACAAGCTCGGTTTAGAAAAGGCAGAGGAATGAGAGACCAAATTGCCAGTAGCTGCTGGATAATGGAGGAAGGTACAGAGTTTCAAAAAAAAACTATTTCTGTTTTATCGACTATTCTAAAGCCTTTAACTGTTTGGTTCATAATAAATTGTAGCAAGTTCTTGGTGGTATGGGGATACCAAGTCACCTAGTCTGTCTCCTGAGGAATCTGTATAACGATCAAGTAGCAAAAGTAAGAACAGACAGGATCAAGATTGGGATAGGACTATGGCAGGACTGTATACTTTCACCTGACATATTCAACTTGTATGTAGAATATATCGTGCAATGTGCCGGGCTTGATAAATCCAAGGCTGGAGTTAAAATTGTTGGAAGAAACATTAACAATCTTAGATATGCAGATGATACCACTTCTGATGGCTAAAAACGAGGAGAAGCTGAAGAGCCTTACTTACTTACTTACTTACTTACTTAGGCGATCCCTCGTTGGACGAGTAAGATGGTCTTCCATCATGGGTTTCCTTGTGGGTCCGCATGTGGCTGTGGAGCCCTATTCTTGCTCTGCATCTTCTTCCGCAGTGAGGGCATTGGTTTCCAGGTGGAAGGCGGTCCCGGTCGGGGTTGGCTTGACGCGCCTTCCTCCAGGCACGTTTCTCTCTTTCACCCTCCACTCGTGCCTCCTCGAATTCTGCAGCACTGCTGGTCACAGCTGACCTCCAGCTGGAGCGCTCAAGGGCCAGGGCTTCCCAGTTCTCAGTGTCTATGCCAGAGTTTTTGAGGTTGGCTTTGAGCCCATCTTTAAATCTCTTTTCCTGTCCACCAACATTCCGTTTTCCGTTCTTGAGTTCGGAGTAGAGCAACTGCTTTGGGAGACGGTGGTCAGGCATCCGGACAACGTGGCCTGTCCAGCGGAGTTGATGTTGGAGGACCATTGCTTCAATGCTGGTGGTCTTTGCTTCCTCCAGCACGCTGACGTTTGTCCGCTTGTCTTCCCAGGAGATTTGCAGGATTTTCCGGAGGCAGCGCTGATGGAATCGTTCCAGGAGCTGCATGTGACGTCTGTAGACAGTCCATGTCTCACAGGCATATAGCAGGGTTGGGAGGACAATAGCTTTATAGACAAGCACCTTAGTATCCCTACGGATGTCCCGGTCCTCAAACACTCTCTGCTTCATTCGGGAAAATGCTGCACTTGCAGAGCTCAGGCGGTGTTGTATTTCGGCGTCGATGTTGACTTTGGTGGAGAGGTGGCTGCCAAGGTAGCAGAAATGGTCGACATTTTCTAATGTTACACCATTAAGCTGTATCTCTGGCATTGGAGAGGGGGCGGCTGGTGACTGCTGGAACAGCACTTTGGTTTTCTCGATGTTCAGTGACAGGCCAAGCTTTGTGTATGCTTCTGCAAAGGTGTTGAGAGTGGCTTGTAGATCTTCTTCTGTATGCGCACAGACGACATTGTCATCAGCATACTGGAGTTCTATAACAGATGTTGTTGTGACCTTGGTTTTGGCTTTCAGTCTGCTGAGGTTAAATAGCTTGCCGTCTGTCCGATAGATGATTTCCACTCCGGTGGGAAGCTTCCCATCAACAAGGTGTAGTATCATGGCGATGAAGATGGAGAATAGAGTTGGAGCAATAACACATCCCTGTTTGACACCCGATTCCACCTTAAATGGGTCACTTTGGGAGCCACTGCTGTCCAAGACTGTTGCCATCATGTCATCGTGGAGGAGCCGCAGGATGTTCACAAATTTGCTTGGGCACCCGATTTTTTGGAGGATGGTCCAGAGAGCGCTGCGATTCACTGTGTCGAATGCCTTTGCAAGGTCGATGAATGCCATGTACAGAGGTTGGTTTTGTTCCCTGCATTTTTCTTGGAGCTGTCGTGCAGTGAAGATCATGTCCACGGTTCCTCTGGAGGGGCGGAAGCCGTTCTGGGATTCTGGGAGGGTGTCTTCTGAGAGGGGCAGAAGGCGGTTTGCAAGGATTCTTGCGAGGATTTTCCCAGCAGAGGTTAGAAGGGAGATACCTCGATAGTTTCCGCAGTCTGTTCTTTCCCCTTTTTTGAAGAGGGTGATGATGGTGGCATCCTTGAAGTCTGCTGGGATTTTCTCGGTCACCCACACTTTTTCTATGAGCTGGTGGAGTTGGTGTGTCAGCTCAGGTCCTCCCTCTTTAAAGATTTCAGCAGGGATCCCATCCGGTCCGCTGGCTTTGTTGTTCTTTTGTTGGCTGATGGCATTGCTGACTTCTTCCAAACTAGGCAGTGCTGCAAGCTCATCCCTGGTTTGTTGTTGCGGGATTTGTGAGAGGACCTCTTCGGCCACACTGGAGCTGCGGTTTAGGAGGCTTTGGTAGTGTTCTTTCCAACGTAGTGCAATTGACTTTTGGTCCTTCAGGAGTTTGGTTCCGTCTGATGAGCGTAGAGGCTGTATGCCATGGTTTCTTGGCCCATAGATGACCTTTGTGGCTTTGAAAAATCCTTGAGCATTATGGGTATCTGCCAGGTGTTGGATTTCTTCAGCCTTCTTTGTCCACCAGATGTTCTTGAGTTCTCTTGTCCTTCTTTGGACCTCAGCTTTTGCACTGGCATAGATCTTTTTCTTAGCAGCACAGTTGATGTCTCTCTGCCATGTTTGGAAGGCTTTCCTTTTCTTGTCGATTAGCTGTTGGATCTCGATGTCATTTTCGTCAAACCAGTCTTGATGTTTCTTGGCTTGGTATCCAATAGTTTCTTCGCAGGCTTGGATGATGGAGGTCTTCAGTTTGTTCCAATGTTCCTCAACATTTTCGGGGTGTACTGTGGGTAGATGGTCCTTGAGTGCTGTTTGGAGATGGGCTCGCCTGGAGGGCTCCTGAAGGGCTTGGGTGTTCATTTTGCGCCTTGTCTTTCTTCCTTGGAGTCTGCGCTTGGGGGCGATCTTGATAGCCATCGTGGATCGGATCACCTGACATATTCAACTTGTATGTAGAATATATCGTGCAATGTGCGGGGCTTGATAAATCCAAGCCTGGAGTTAAAATTGTTGGAAGAAACATTAACAATCTTAGATATGCAGATGATACCACTTCTGATGGCTAAAAACGAGGAGAAGCTGAAGAGCCTTATAACCAAGGTGAAAGAAGAAAGTGCAAAAGAGGTAGTGAAACATAACCCCCCCCCCCCCAAGATTATGGCAACAAGACTGATTGATAACATGCAAGGGGAGAAAACGTGGCAGTGATAGACTTTGTGTTTCTAGGCACAAAATTACTGCAGATGCAAATCAGAAATCAGAAGACATTTACTTCTTGGGAGGAGAGCAATGGCCAATCTTGATAAAATAGTGAAGAGTAGAGACATCACACTGGCATCACATCTTTTTTTCCTTCCATTTTCCCTACCATCATTATCTATACAGGATATAAGACCAGTACCATGTCCATGTTCTGGCATTCTTGAAGTATTTGCATTATTTTGAAAAGAAGACTGCCTGAGGCCACATTCAGTCTGTTGAGACCCTGATTTGCAGACTCTTAATATTAGTTAAATCTTAGTTGAAGGCAAAGACACTAAATACTATAGCATTTCCTTCAAGCTGTGTTATCAACTGTAACTCAGCTTTAATCAAATTGTTTTCCTGCTTCACCTCATCTTTTCTTCAGGGCCTGGATTATTGGGTGGTTATGCAAATGTTAGTGGTCATGAGATCTTGACACCTGCTAGAAAAGCTGTTTGCTGCTGGGATGGAAACTGCTCATAGGTTTTCTTATCATTAATTACCTTTGAACCACTGAAGTAACAAGTGTGTCTTCTACAGGGAGTGCATACATGGAAAACTTCCTACTGTGAAATGGCTGTCATTGGTACCCTGAGTAATGAACTAGGTAGTAACTAAGATGGGAAAAGCTAAAAGAATAAATAAGTAAAGTAAACAGGCTTTTAGGGAAATATCTCCTCCTCTCTCCCACTTCCACCTTCCCACATTATATTTTTTGCACATTCTGCAGATAATGTTAGAAAATCCTAATGTTGAAGCCAAAGAAGTCTCATTCTTTAAGATGGAAACCTTAATAGGAAGGGAATACATGTATGCAAAAAGTCCCAGGATCAATCTTTCATGTGTATGGGAAAGGCTTGGAAAGGACTCCATCTGAAACCCAGAGAGCCTTTGATTAGACAAGGATGGGCAATGTCTGATGTAGATATGGGCATACTACTCTATCTAGTGGGGAGTACATTGTACCCCAACATTTTACTGATGTTTACAAAAATTCTCCACAATTTCACTTTAAGGCAAAATGCACTGGAAGAGCACCTTTTTAACACATTCAATTTATGCTTCTTGAGATGCTTCCACAAACATTTTCAGGCTTTAAAATAAACCATGTGTTGATGATACACTTTGTTTAAAATATAAACAATTTTGCAACAATACTGTGTCTCTGTTGTGGAAGTTCACACCTGGTAAAGATAACACTGAGCTAGATAACCCAATAATGTGTGCTGCATAAGGCAACTTTCTATGTTCCACTCTAACCACTTTGGAAGAAAAATTGAGTTGACATACTTTGCTAGGTCTGTTCTTGTTTTTGGAGAACTTGTTAATGTTTTTATGTTTAGAAAGTGTCCTAAATTTGATTTAGTGATTAGTTTGCACATATATAATTTCAGAAGGCAAAAGGAATCTGAAGTTTATTTCTCCTAAAACAAAAAAATTCAGCATATTTAAAATTATCAAATATATTTAAGAAAACATGTACATGTTGGTAAGTTAATTTGAGATCACATCTGTCAGGCTTGCCTATTATCATAATAAGCTCTATCACCACTTCAAAACAAGTGAAAAATACTAACTTTTGTATGCATGTGACAGCATGTCAAGTGAAAATAAAGTAGATCTGGCATAGGTTGTTACCTACACCTTTGTTTTTACTGACATTACATTCTAAGCCTTCCTTGGAGATGTAAACCCAGTTTTGATGTGACACGCTGTGAGTACTTGTATTTTACAAATACTAGAAGGCTACAAAGATATTGACCTGTAGAAATCCAGGCAAACCTCTGGAGGGCATGATGCTTTAGAGGAAAAAAAAATCCATTGTCCATATGACAGATATGAAAGAACACAACAAATACAGCAAAGCTATAAAGATTAGCTCTTATTTGTAGGTTTTCTCAAATATCTTAAATGCCATAATGTACGAGACATAAGAGGAAGACTTCTTCAAACTGGTTGTCTCTATGTGTGTTGTATATCAAGTCCCATCATCCCCAACCAATACGACCATGGGTCAAAAAAAGTAAAATAGTAATTGACAATGCTATCACAAAAGGTAAAGCGATCAAAGCCCAATTTTCATATGTTGCCAGTTTCTGCTGGAATGGGAGATCATAATGACATCCCATTGTAAGTTTGTATTTTGGTTGTGCACAGGTTTTTTTGCCACTCGGTATGTCATTATCATGGGGATAAGAGTGATTTGGAAAAACTGTCTGAGAGATAAGATTCTGTTTTCAATATATGTATGGAAATTATACACAATCTTCAAGAGGCCCTCAACTAACATGACTAGACTATTCATTCTGAGTTGTTCCTTTGTTTTGGAAGGCCAGAGGTCACAGAAGGATGGCTCCCATATCTCAACAAAGCTACTAATTTGTGTGTTTTTAAACTGTTTAATAGGTGTTAAACCTTTGATCACAATTAAATAGTTTAGATCTTATGAGGAGAGCCAGCATGTTGTAGTGGTTTGAGACCAGAGTTCAATTCCCTGCTTGTGCATTGAAATCCACTGGGTGACCTTGGGTAAGTCACATACTCTCAGTCCCAGAAAAAAAAACCTGAATGCCTTGGTACTGGTCATATAAGCAAGAAGGCCAAACCACCAATGACCATCATTCAGGCATGCTCCAGCCCTTTGAATGGGGTAGATAGGAAGCAATCTGTCAAGGATGTCTCAGAAATTCTCTTGGAGGCATTATCTCCCTCCCTTGCTCTCAGTCCTGTGAGTTATGTGCCTCATTTAGATGTCTTTTAAACACATTTTAGCTGGATTGCTGTTTATGTGATTCTCCAGTCTTAATGCTTGAGACATACTTCCTTCATTGTGAGATCACACCGTTTGTGTATTAAAACCACTGGAAATGAGGAGCAAACAACTAGGATCCTGCAAAGTGAGAGCCCATTTAAAAAAAGACAAGGTAGACAACAACCTCTTTGACCACCTAGGATGATTAGAATAAGAAGCAAAATTCTGCCCAATCCTGCTAACATCTGTAAAGTAATGAGCAACTAACAGCAAACTTCCTGGAATAGATTTTTTGAACCAGTGTAAATATCGAACCTCTTCTCCAAAGGCTCAAGCAGGTATTGTATCAACTGTAAGCATAAAATTATTACTTCTTAAATATAAGAAGTACAAATCAGCAACTTAAAACATCCCTTCCCTGAAAGCAAACATGAATTTGGCACCTGAAGACCTAGCCTATTCATATATGCTCTGTCCATCACATAAAATAAAGATGTGGCATTTAGAGAAGAATATGAACAAATAAGAAGACAAAAATTGTTTATGCTCATTTCTTCTAGGTTATTTGTCCTTCACAGCTATAGCCAGAAGATGGATAAGCTGTTTGAAAAATTAAAAAGACTGAAATCAGCACTTCACTTTCTTTTATATATCCTCACAATATACTATTTGCACTACAACAAAGTTTGGGTACCCTGCTTACAGAACCAGTTCCTGTTCTTGAAATGAACCTCTTTCTGAAAGCAGTCTTGTGTATCTGCATCCAAAGGTTTCTTACCTAGATTTTCTGATTAATTGAGTTACTTTGCAAATGTTCCCTGTTGCTCTAGGTAAGTTGATTTAGTTCATATGAACTTCTAAGAGAAGCTATGAGCACATATTTCAGTGTAAAACAGCTGGTTTACATTACAAGCTGCTTCTGCTCTCAGACAACCGCTCATCAACAAGAAAGGGCCTAATACCAAATCTAGTAAGAGAACCCTGTAGAATTTTTTGAAATAACAAGGTTTATGTAGGGCTCAAATAAGAAGCTAAAGAAAGATCTCTCTCCCCAAAAGGTCCTGAAACAGTGATCACTAAAACAGTGTATTTCATTGATCCTCCAGAGTGTCCTAGTTTAACAGCATTTCACAACTACAGCACATCAGATTAGATTATAGTCTCCCAGTTACAATATCAGCTACATGACCATGAAGCCATAACACATGATAATGAGGCATCCCAACCTGCTGCAATGTAACCATTTCACTTAAATGTAGCTTTCCTTAAAAGAAAGAAACCCAGCGGGTATTTTATATATATTTACAGGATGATTAATTTTCTATAGAGTTCAATATCTGTACATCCTCATGTTTCCACAGGGCATTTTATTTGCCAGATGTGCGGTTGTACACGTATTTTCAAAACATGCTCAACTAATAATAATAAAAGGGTTAGCAGCTTGGAACTGGATGGATTGTGGAACTGGATGGATTGTGGAATCAATTGCTCTGATCCAACAGGATATTATAAGCAGATAAATGATTGCAGAATTTTGTAGCCATGTTCAAAGGGAAGGGAGGGGTGAGCAGATGTAAAGAGGCAGTTATCTTTCTCAGAAAGTGATAGCGATAGCAGTGCTCTGAGTCTACCTAGGCTTTAAAAAAGCAGGGTTCAAATCTTCTCATGGGTGAATGTTGATTGTTGAATGGATTGAAAAACCACAAATATCATGTTGTTCTGGGTCATTCTGTTGAAAAAAACTTCCAGGCTTTATTTTTCATTCCTCTCTGTCTCAGCTGAAGGGCCTAGATTTATGCTTTTGGTTATAGGAAACAATAATAGGATTCTTCTAAAAGCTAGAAAATGTGTTAGTGAAATCAAATACAAGAAATCATGTTCCATCTGAACACTAAGCAAAGCTTCTTTACAGTTAAGAGCTGCTCAATAGTGAAATAAAAGGATGGTGGGCTCTCCTTCTTTGAATATCTTTAAAAGAAGCTGGAGGAGCGTCTTTCAGAAGTGCTTAGCAGTGTATTCCTATGTGACAGGGAGTTGGAATAAATGTCCCTTGCGACCCCTTTAGTTCTAAGAGTCTATGAACTGCTGCTGCTCCTGCCACAGGGGTCCTGAATCCTTCCATCCAGCTTGGCTGCCCTGGACTACTTGTGAGTAGGAGAAGCCCCAGGCCCTTTCCAACTGGGTGCGACTCAGCAATCCTCCAAGGAGGGAGGGACTATAAAGCTGTGTTGCACCTGCCTTGGCCTAGTCTCAGACTGCTGCTGCTCCTGCCACAGGGGTCCTGAATCCTTCCATCCAGCTTGGCTGCCCTGGACTACTTGTGAGTAGGAGAAGCCCCAGGCCCTTTCCAACTGGGTGCGACTGAGCAATCCTCCAAGGAGGGAGTGACTATAAAGCTGTGTTGCACCTGCCTTGGCCTTGTGTTGCCTGCGCAATTTAACCGGATAGAGACCAACTGGGCCGACCGCCACCGTGTCGACCACCTCCGGAGGTCCATCCGCTATCTTACATCAATCGTCTGTTTTACATCTGAATCATAGCACTTGTGCCAACTGTCAATCTCTTGTTTACTGTGTTTACATATTGCCAACATCGAACATTATAGTTCCATCCTAACTTGCTGCTAATGTGATAATAAGAGCATAGCATAGCACTTTAAAGGCGCCTGCCTCTGTCGCCAACTGTTCTTGCACTTTGTCCCTTCCCCGAGTCCCCCTGCCGCACTTTAGTAGCATTGAGGGCCAAGTTTTGGGCTTGTTGCACTTTAATATCTTGTCGCACTTTAAGTTCCTGCACTTTAAGAACTACCCTTGTAGCCGTGGATTTTGCTACTGTTACTACTGTTGCACTTAAGACTCTAGCACTCTAGGGACCACCCTATTTTGCGGTTGAACGTTTACCATCTGTATTTACCATCTACCGAAGTGTATTGTTCCCATCCATGTGGTCCCCCACCCTCCTATGTATACTGTCTCTGATACTATTGACTGGTGGAAGAAGCAGGGGAGGAAGTTGGCTGGAGCCTGTGAAGAACAATGAGGAAGGGAGGGGGGACAAAGAAGACCAAAGTAATTGGCAAGAAAAAACGCCAACATTTCAAACATCTGATGAAATAGAGATTAAGACCCTGGTCAGGAACTGCGGCATGGAGGAGGGGAGGTGTTCCACTAGCCGAGGGGCCCCCATAGAGGTCGTGGTGGGAAGGAGGAGATGCGGGAAAAGGAGACCTCAAATTCGGCCAAATTCGGACCATTTATCCAAAACATTAACAATTCCAACTCGGTCTCCTAAGGTAAATTGGTGTAACCAGGTGAGCGGACCCTCTGGACTGAAGGTGGTGCTGTTGAACGCCAGATCTGTCAACGGAAAAACGACCTGGATCCAGGACCTAATCCTGGACGAGCGGGCAGATCTGGCGTGCATCACGGAGACCTGGTTGGATGAAGCTGGAGGAGCAAATCTGACCCAGCTTTGTCCTCCGGGCTTCTCCGTGCAGCACCAACCGAGATCCGGAGGGCGGGGAGGCGGGGTCTCAGTGGTCTATAGAGATTCCATCCATCTGACCAGGTGCCCCATCCCGCAGACCGCAAATTCTGAAAGCGTCTACCTGAGGGTGGGTGACCGGGACAGAATAGGGATTCTGTTAGTGTACCGTCCACCTTGCTGCACTACAGTCTCCCTACCTGAGCTAGCGGGGGTGGTCTCGAGCCTGGCGTTGAAGTCTCAACAGCTCCTTGTGCTGGGAGACTTCAACATCCATGCCGAGGCGACCCTCACAGGTGCGGCTCAGGACTTCATGTCTGCCATGGCAACCATGGGGCTGTCCCAACAAATATCTGGCCCCACCCACTGTGCTGGACACACATTGGATTTGGTTTTCTGCCAGGGATGGGAACAGGGTGGCGGTGTGGAGGAGCTGTCCATCTCTCCGTTGCCATGGACCGACCACTTCCTGATCAGATTTAGGCTCACTGCGCCCCCTAACCTCTGCAAAGGTGGAGGACCTATTAAGATGGTCCGCCCCAGGAGGCTGATGGATCCGAATGGATTCCTGACGGCTCTTGGGGATTTTCCCGCCACCTCGGTAGGTGACCATGTCGAAGCCTTGGTGGCTCTCTGGAATGGGGAGATGGCCAGGGCTATTGACATGATTGCTCCGGAACGTCCCCTCTCAAGTAGCCGAGCTAAACCAGCCCCTTGGTTTACTGAGGAGCTGGCAGTGATGAAGCGAAGGAAGAGGGAACTAGAGAGCGTGTGGCGTTCGGATCCGAGCGAGTCAAACCGAGCACGGTTTGTGTCCTTTCTTAGGGCATATGCCGCGGCAATAAAGGCCGCAAAGAAAACTTTCTTTGCGGCCACTATTACGTCTGCAAAGAACCGTCCGGCGGAGTTGTTTCGGATTGTCAGAGGTCTTTTAACTCCCACCACTGCAGGTGGGAGCCCTGACAATTCGGTCGCACGCTGTGAAGCATTTGCTCGGTTCTTTGCAGACAAAGTCGCCTTGATCCGTTCTGGGCTGGACGCCGCGTTAGATGCAGACTCCGAGAATGTAACAAGAGCACCTGCTTGTCCTATTTTGATGGATTCTTTTCAGTTTGTGAAACCCGAGGATGTGGACAAGATACTTGGAGGAATGAGGCCCACCACGTCCATCCTAGACCCCTGCCCATCCTGGCTTCTGAGGGAGGCCAGAGGGGGATTGGCTGAGTGGGTAACAGTGGTGGTGAATGCCTCCCTTCGGGAAGGCAAGATTCCAGCGAGCCTAAAACAGGCTATCATAAAGCCGCTGTTGAAGAAGCCATCACTGGACCCCACTAAATTAGACAACTTTCGGCCTGTTTCCAATCTCCCCTTCTTGGGCAAAGTCATGGAAAGCGTGGTGGCCTCACAACTCCAGGTATTCTTGAGAGACACGGATTATCTGGATCCGGCACAGTCTGGTTTCAGACCGGGGCATGGTACCGAGACGGTCTTGGTCGCCTTAGTGGATGATCTGCGCCGGGAGCTAGACAGGGGGAGTGTGTCCCTGTTGGTGCTCCTGGACCTCTCAGCGGCCTTCGATACCGTCGACCACGGTATCCTTCTGGGGCGCCTTGCGGAAATGGGTCTTGGGGGCACTGCTCTGCAGTGGCTCCAGTCATTTCTGGAGGGCCGCACCCAGAAGGTGTTATTGGGGGACTCCTGTTCCGCACCACAACCTTTGACTTGTGGGGTGCCACAGGGTTCCATACTGTCCCCCATGCTGTTTAATATCTACATGAAGCCGCTGGGTGAGATCATCCGGAGTTTCGGGGTGCGGTGTCATCTGTACGCAGATGATGTCCAACTCTGTCACTCCTTCCCACCTGCTACTAAGGAGGCTGTCGAGGTCCTGAACCGGTGCCTGGCCGCTGTAACGGTCTGGATGAGGGCGAACAAACTGAAACTAAATCCAGACAAGACAGAGGTACTCCTGGTCAGTCGCAAGGCCGAACGGGGTATAGGGTTACAGCCTGTGCTGGACGGGGTCGCACTCCCCTTGAAGGCGCAGGTTCGCAGCTTGGGTGTGACCCTGGACTCATCGTTGAGCCTGGACCCCCAGGTTTCAGCGGTGACCAGGGGAGCATTTGCACAGCTCAGGCTCGTGCGCCAGCTGCACCCGTATCTCGGGAAGTCTGACTTGGCCACGGTGGTACACGCTCTTGTCACATCCCGCCTGGACTACTGCAACGCTCTCTACGTGGGGCTGCCCTTGAAGACAGCCCGGAAGCTTCAGCTGGTTCAGCGCGCGGCAGCCATGTTACTAACTGGAGCGGGTGGCAGGGAGCACACAACGCCCTTGTTGTCCCAGCTCCACTGGCTGCCGATTTGCTACCGGACCCAATTCAAGGTGCTGGTTTTGGCCTACAAAGCCCTAAACGGTTCCGGCCCAAAATACCTTTCCGACCGCATCTTGGCCTACGAGCCCACGAGGACCTTGAGATCGTCTGGGGAGGCCCTTCTCTCAATCCCGCCTGCCTCACAGGCACGGCTGGCGGGGACGAGGGAGAGGGCCTTCTCGGTGGTGGCCCCCCAGCTGTGGAACACTCTCCCTGCACACATCAGACAGGCGCCTTCCCTCATGTCCTTTCGAAAAAGCCTTAAGACATGGCTGTTCGAGAGGGCATTTAATTAAGTGCTAACATTACGGTAAAGAGAACTGGAATGGAACAAGGAATATGAGACTGGTTATGATTCCACTAAGAGACGAAGCGGATTTTTAGTGTAGTCTGTAATTGTTGTATAGTTTATATGTTGTTGAAACTGGCTTTTTTGTAATTGTCTTTTATGTGTACTGTACACCGCCATGAGTCGCCCTTATGGGCTGAGAATGGCGGTTAATAAGTGCATCAAATAAAAATAATAAATAAATAAATATGATTATTTTATTTTACATCTGGAGCAAAATTAAAGCAAACATAATAAAGATGGATTTTTTTCCTGAGGAGCTTCCACATATCTCAATGGTTCCTCATAATTGTTTCTGGTTGAAAGTGAAAACATTCCTTTCCATTTGTCTTAAATGGTCTCCTAGTACTGAGATTTTTTAGGCTCATTCCTTGAAGAGCCAGTACAGGCATACCTTCATTATGAAATACATGTGTTTCTGGGCATGACTTCTTTGAGGGAACATTTGGTACCACTGGCATATATAAAATGGAAAGGATAAGTCCATAAACCAGAGAAAGAACAGCTGTTTTACATGTTTCAGCAAACCTGTTATTCAAGACCAACAATATAACCCTGTGAAATCAACCGAGGTCAGTTCAGCCTTTTATAAGTTAAACCTACTTTAGAAACCATTTGAAAGATTGTTTGAAAATACGTCCCGTGATTTTTTTTTCTTTTGCCAGCACTCACTTTTCTTGTGATTACCGTGTTGGTGTCTATGTTTTTTTTTAAAACATACTGAAGGAAACTGAAGAGGCAGGCTTATCTACTTTCTCTTTGTTTACTCTGTTTTGCTGTCTACACATGCTGAGTAAAAGGTCCTTGCCTGTTGTAAGTATGCACACACAGCCAGAGTAGTGTACATTAGAACAAGATCCCATTCTTGTCCATCTCAAGCTTTAAAGAATTATATACCTAAGACACACAACTGCACCAGAAGTTTCCAGGTCCCTCCTTCTTCTGCTACAGCAAATTCTGGTGAAAAGTATTGTTTGTGTGTATGGGGTGGTGGTGGGGTGGTGGTGGTGGTGGGGAGGAGGGCAGATTTCTGATAACTGACATCAATATTGGCAAGTCTGTAAAACTTGGGGAAAAAATCTACTCCCTTCTAAAACTTTACCTTGTTTCAACTCTTTCTCAACTGTATCTGTGTTTTCCTCGTTCTGCAGAATCCAGGGAGTGGAAATTACAAACTTATTCATGCATATTTGGAACATAATTTGTTGGTGTTTCAGATGTAGAGGACCTGTTCCTGGATTTGAAGTGGATTGCTTTCCTTGGTAAAAAATACTTGAGTTATCTAAAACGTTATTCACTTCATTTTCTGCTTGTCTAAATTACCAGATGCATATGCTTTACTCAGATTTGCCTTTTGATTACCCATTATTTATTTATTTATAGATTTATATCTCATATCTTCACTGGGTAGTATCATAATAATAATAAAAATAAAGGGGAAGAGTAAAAAGTAGCTTGGTTTCAAAACAATAAAACTAGGAGCAGTAGATTAGTATCGATAAAAACCACCACTAAAACGGCAGCATCAGAAGCATAGTAAATATACATGGCAATAAAACAGCTTCTTTATCTGTTTCAAATGTTTTTGAAAACAGACATGTCTTGAACTTCTTTTTAAAAAATATGTTAAGTTTTTAAAAGTGTATGCAGTAAATTCTGTAACTTTTGGGCGATGGTAGATGTCTCTGCCTCTTCAACAGCGTTCCCTGGAGTCCTTCATTCATGAAACATTGGTGGAGTATGTTCCAACCCACAGCATTATTTAGGAGACCCCTCCTGACACCCTTTTGCTTTTAAATGGAAAACAAATTGTTCCTGAGTCACACAAGCCTTCCACAAACCTTCTGCACATTATGAGTAGACTGTCCACTCACTATTGCCAGTTTCCTGCCACTTCTAACTTCTCTACTATGGAATTAGACGGCAAATGAAATTGTCAAGTTGGATTATGCAACAAACCATCCACACTTTCCATCTGACCTGAACCATTGACAAGACTCTATAGAAGAAAATTGTTAGTATTTAGGATAGAAAAATGGGTGGATCCTTTGAAACCCAAAGGCAAAGTGGGATATCATGCAGGAGTACCTTGATGGGCTCCCAAATATAACCTCAGTGCTATCTCAACTCTCCTCTTTTATTCCCTGGTTCCTCAAGGCAATGAGCTCAGTAGGAAACTCTAAATAAGACCAGGTTGATGGGTGTGTTGCCCCAATCTCTTAAAGGTGCAGTTTCGGGATGCAGCAGGGAACAACCTGGCATTTCTTGATCTCAGAAATATTTTTTTTTTTTGCAAGAAGAGGTAGAAAACAGAAAACTGAAGCACTCAAGGGTATCACAAAAAGTGGGAGCCCGGGGGAGGGGGGCACAACTACATTCATCTTATAGTTTCACAGTGTGGTGCCACTCTTATGGAACAAAATATAGATTGGGACCACATTGGCCAATCTGCTGGAACTTCTCCTGTTCTCCAAGAACTCTCAAAGATGGTTGCCAATGGTTCCGAAATGACTTCCGCTAGTTCCAATACTCTTGGGTGTAGTTGATCTGGCCCTGGGGACTTGAACTCATTTAGAGCAGCCAGGTATTCCTGTACGACTTGTTTCCCAATTTGGAGTTGGATGTCCTCAAATCCCTCATCCACTCCGTCTTGCCGAGGTTGAAGATGACTTTCTTTTTGTGAGAAGACCGAGGCAAAGAAGGTATTAAGTAGTTCTGCCTTTTCCCTATCCCTTGTCAGCATTGCCCCAACTTCTCCTCGAAGAGGCCCTATTGCCTCCTTGTTTTTCCTATTTCTACTGACATAAGAAAAGAATCCCTTTTTATTGTTTTTAATGTCCCTGGCAAGCCTGAGCTCGTTTTGTGCTTTAGCCTTGCGGACCTTTTCCCTACAGGTGTTGGCTATTTGTTTGAATTCTCCTTTGGTGATTTCTCCCTTTTTCCAGTTCTTGTGCATGTCTCTTTTGTGTCTCAGCGCAGTTAGAAGTTCTTTGGACATCCATTCTGGCTTCTTTGCACTTGTCCTATTTTTTCTTTTTGTTGGCACGGTTTGCAACTGCGCCTTGAGTATTTCACTCTTGAGAAATTCCCATCCATCCGTAACTCCCTTGTCTTTTAGTATCTGTGTCCACAGAATGCTGCTCAGTGTTTTCTTCATTTTTTGGAAATCAGCTCTCCTAAAGTCCAAAATGTGGGTTTGACTTGTCTTAGTTTCGGCTTTCCTTTGTACCTGAAATTGCAGGAGCACATGGTCACTTGCCCCTAAGGATCCTACCACTTCAACTGCATCGATCAGGTCCTCCGCATTTGTTAGGATGAGATCAAGAGTAGCCAATTCCCTTGTTGCCTCTTCTATCTTCTGAACCATGAAATTGTCTGCAAGGCAAGAGAGGAATTTATTGGACTTTGTACTCTTGGCCGAGTTTGTTTTCCAGCAAATATCGGGATAGTTGAAATTGTCCATGACTACTACATCTCTTCTCTGTGCCTGTTTGGTCAATTGTTGGCAGAAGACTTCATCAAGTTCTTCCTCCTGGCTTGGAGGTCTGTAGTAGACTCCTACAACAAGATCTTTTTGAGTCCCAGTTCCCTTGATTCTTATCCAGATGCTTTCAAGCTGGTTTCCCGGATTGCTGTCATGCATTTCTTCTGCAGCATAAGAGTTTTTGACATATAAGGCTACTCCGCCTCCTCTCCCCTTTGTTCGGTTTCTGTGAAAGAGGTTATAGCCCTCGATGTCTACATTCCAGTGATAGGAGTCATCCCACCAGGTTTCAGTGATGCCTATGATATCATATTTGTGGTGTTGTGCTAAAAGTTGGAGTTCGTCATGTTTATTTCCCATGCTCTGTGCATTAGTGTAAAGACATGTGAGCCCCTGAGATCTTCCCTTGAGTTGTTTAATTGGGATTATTGTGCTTTCGGTACTTGGTCCTTTTTGTGTTTGTGCAGCCCTCCGTTTAGCTTTCTGGCGGTTCCCTGGGTAAAGTAGTGTTCGCAAGGCTGTTGTCCCCCTCCCCCAGTGGGCCTAGTTTAAAGTGCGCCTAATGAGGTTTGCGAGTCTGTGAGCAAAAAGGTGTTTTCCTACTATTAATTGTCTGGAATTGGTCTTCAAAATTATATGCTGTTGCTGATGCAATTAGTTTGGAAATGATTCCATTTCTACTGGCATCTCAAACCATTCTGCAGCAGTGTCTGCTAAATTCTGCACCACCCTTTTAATAGCTGCTCTAAAATTAGGATACCCATCACTTCCATAGTCTTGATATTACCACTAAGTCCGACAACTGGGATAAAAGTGGAAGGTTCTGGGAGATGAACATGTCAATTGTTAAGAAGAAACACAAACATATAGCATCAAGACAGCTTTATCCACCCAATTCAAAGTACATAGCAGCAGTGAAGTTATCTTGACAGGAAATACCAGGGATGCCTCTTGTCTACCTGGATAGTAGAAAGGCGGTAAGAATAAATGAAGAAACAAAGCTATATGCTGCCTCTTCATCGTGCAATCTTCCTCACTTTGCCTAATGGTTAGACCATTTATGTCACTGAAATGTCCCAGTTTGTCATAATGCATATCTGAAGACTACCACTTACAAAGAAAGAGGAAAACACATTGTTTTCTTATTTTTGAAAGTGCTATTCCTTTTGACTGTCTAATTTGCAAGTCCAAATAATGACTTTTCAAGTAAAGCTGATCGCAATAGCAGTCTTGTAGCACTTTAGAGAGTATCCAAAGCATTTCTAATCCATTATCTCACTCCACAATTCCCACTGGCTGGATGTATAGCTAAAAAACTGTGAAATTTCTTTATTGTTCATATGATTTCCAAACTCATACTTCTAGGGTAAGAATAATTTTTCTCTATCATACAAAAACATTTCAAGGTGCCAGCATTCATTTTTGGCTGCACTTGCTTCAATGACCTCCCAATGACAGTTTACAAATGTTAGACACCTCTTGATTTCCCTTGTGATTCACCTCTGGAAATATTTCTCAAGGCACGTCCATTCTTCAAATGCATACTATTAGCTACCTGAAAAATGTGTTCTGCTGACACACACGGATATTCAGCTCCTGATCTAAAATGTACTTGATCAAAGCTTGGTTTTAGAAACACTATTTCAAAGGTTAATTTGTGAGGTCAACAAAGTGCTTTTCTAATGTAGACTATACACTTGCCATTACTGGATGGTGTTACCCACATTGATTGCCTGTCAGATATAACCCCTGAAGAATATTTTGATAGAGAGTTACTTTTCTTGATGCCAAATCATTATTTCAGATTTGCTAAATTGTGAGACTTTACTAAGTACATACCATTGATTAATTTCCATCTTAAGATAAAGCAAAACAGTATATCAATAAGACATATATGGCACAGTGCTAATATCAACACATTTTCTTTCCAAGTAACACCATCTGTAATGTATGAGCAATTTTATGTACTCAGTAGGGGTAGAGTTGAACTATGCGAGTTTGATTAATATTTTCAGCAATCCAGAAAGTTTCTCTACTTTTTGGTAATATTTACATATTTATTTATATTGTTCTCATTAACTTCTCTTTACCATACCTGATTGCATCTGCAGCATTATGACATCATCCCACATGCTGTTTCTGGCAGCTGGTTCTGTAATTTTGATGTCATACAACTGCATTATACCATTGTATCTCCAATTTCTATGGTTGGTTGGGAGAAGTGAACAGTAAGGAAAGCTGATAGGAAGAGAATCAACTCATTTTAAATGTGCTGGAGAAGGGTTCTGCAGGATCTATGGACTGCTAAAAAGACAAATCAATGAGGGCATTAGAGCAAATCAAGCCTAAACTCTTCCAAGAAGCCAAGATGATTAACAGAGTGTTCTTTGATAATATCATGAGATTGCAAAACTCAATAGAAAAGACAATAATTCTTGATAAGTAGAAAGCACTTGGAAAATAGGAAGACCACATTCAGATGGTTTGACTCAAACAAGGAAGTCAAGGCCTTGAGTCTGCAAGAACTCAACTGTTGATGACTTGTGTTTCTCATTCATGGAGTCAAAGTCATATTGAGTGCAGTTAGCATCTACAAACTGATTCAGTAGCTTGTTTTATGTGGATCTTCATCTAATGTGAATAATCATCAATAACCCTAACCCTAACCCTTACCAGAATAACAATAAAGTACATAGTTATGTACATGTTATATAGGACTACAGTTATTAAATAACAGTTAACATTTTTAAATTGTACTTGTGTTTTTGTGGCATTGAATTTTTGCCAGGTAAACCACCTTGAGTTGTGGTATATAAAGTAAGTAAGTAAGTAAATAAATATTGAGCAGTTTTGCACCTAGCTTCAGTAAGGTTGCCATAGTTTGACTGAGTCACCTGAAACCTTTTTTTTTTTACTCCTATTGCTTTAAAGGTTTTGTGGTACAGGTGCAAAAAGTTAATTAATCTCTTTAATGACTCAATAGTGTGATTTGGTAACATTTTCCAGTGCAACTCATGCAATATCTTTTGGGGTGAAAATCAACAACTCTTCAGCATCTTTTTGAACTGTATAGACTGAATTTCAGCAAACTTTTGTTAATATTACCAATGGGTGTTTAATATTACACACCAAGTCTTTTAACAGCTCTTAAATATCTGAAGAATTAATTTGAAATCATGGCAAGATTTTTCCTCATTTTTCCAGTTTAGCAAATCTTTGTAAATAGGACCAGATTTTTTTTTAAAAAAAATAAAACCTTGTAAAGACATATTCATAAAGGACTGCTGCTGTCAAAAATAAAATATGTCTGTGGACTTGCAGCATCACATCACACCACTTCACAGCTGAAATGGAATTCCATTACATCAAACCAGCTAAGCAATCTGTAATTTTTTAAAACTCTACACTTTGTGTGTTTTTCCAGTATTTAAACTTTTCTATTACACTCATTCCTGGGAGCAACTTTAACAGTTAATTAGCAGAATATGGGTTTTTAATTATGTTACTTTTCACACAGTTTAATAAAATCTCACATTTTCTGCTTTGAACTGGAATTTATGACAGTGTGGATTCAGATAACGCAGTCCAAAGCAGATATTGTGCAATTTTCTGCCTTGATATTCTGGGATATATTGTTGTGTGGAAGAGCCCTATGTGATTCTGACCAATCAGGGACTGTACCATGAGCATTAGCATGCCAAACAAAGTTGCATTGCCTGCATTAGAATGTCCTGATTGGGCTTTTGTCATGTTAGAATATGTATTGGAAGTATTCATTTGAATGAGCATTGCAACACCACTCCAAATCACATTCTACTGAGCACACTGTAGTTTGGATATGAGTATCTTCACTCAGGACCCTTCCACACAGCCATTTAACCCAGAATATCAAGGTAGATAATCCACAATATTTGCTTCAAACTAGTTTATCTGAGTCTACATTGAAATATAATCCAGTTCAATGTGGATTTTATACAGCTGTGTGGAAAGGGCCTGAGGCTACCCTGTTTCAAGCCACTCAGGATTTCATTTTTGCCATGTAAACCATAGGTCTGATACAGCTGTGTGGAAGGAGCCTGCGTTATCTGAGGCCTCTTCCACACAGCTATATAAAATCCACATTGAACTGGATTATATTGAAGTGTGGACTCAGATAACCCAGTTCGAACAGGATATTGTGCATTATCTGCCTTGATATTTTGGCTTATATGGCTGTGTGGCCCTAAGTCGACACTGCCATATAATCCAGTTCAATATGGATTTTGTACTGGTGTGTGGAAGGGGCCCCTGAAGAATCACTCTCACTTATCCAGATTAGTATCCTGGTATGCACTTACCCTATTTTGCTGTGATATAGAAAATGCCACACTAGACCATAGCAGGCAGTGCATTTCAGCTCAGTTACTGAAAAGATGAATTCCCTCTCCCGTATGAACACTTTCATTTGTTTTTTTAAAATATACATCAAGACTATATGAATGTGCATGTGTTCTTTCTGAAGGTTGTGAAAATATTTGTGAAACTTCTTCCACATTTCACTTGGTTTAGCTTCAGTTATGTCCTTGTTGAAGCAGGTAGTTGATATTGGCCCAAGGATATTTGGGCTTTTTATTTTGGGCTGTGTATTTGAACAGATGATGTTAATAAAACATAATTGGATGTGTGCTATGATAGTCTAAGAATGATAAACTTGGACCTTTTGATTCTGACAAGGCAATTTTAGGATGTGCTTGTTTCCTATCTGTACTGACTTGTCTGCTAAACAGTTTGACCTCCCAATCAGAACTTCAGTGTGTGTGTGAGAAATACTATCTGTCTTCTCTCATACACAGATGCATTTATCTTTGAGAACATTCATGCGAATCTTGCAACCTGACCCCTGTTCTCTATTCAAGATGGGCAGTGTGGGATGTAGTTACCATTCTTTGACCTCATCATCCATGTTAGGATGACACAGTGCCCTTTGGAAAAACTTCCCAAACTGATGATTCATCACATCAGTCTTTGAAATGCTATGTTCGCAGAATGAGTGCTAAAAATCACCGAAGACCTCGATGTATTTATGGGGTGGGGACAGAATAATCCAGAATGTCATGAGAGCACTGTCTTTTTTTTTCTTTTTTCCAGTTTCACTCTTCAGTGTCCTATAATATCTAATCATCAAATGCATGAACTCCAGATAGGGAGTAATAGCTTAATAGTTATATGCATTTCAAATTGGATATGGGCTGTAGCTTGACACCAGTTTCTTTTAAAAATTGGTTGTCAATTCATTTGCTAACATTATATGGAATTTAATTCATTATCTGACAGAAACTTGCTTTTCATTACATAGTATAATTATGCCAGAAAATGCCTAAAATAGACTGAAATATAACAGTTGCAATTGGATGTTGCAGTTTCTGTTAAAAAGTATGCACACAATTCACTTATTTCATAAAAGGTAGTTCTAGTATATTACAAGGAAAGAAAGAGCAGAAATTTGAGATACCTGGTCTATATTTATTGTACATTGGATTTCTATTTCTCAAATACAAAAACAAACAGTCTATTAAACATTTTGACTCTGTTTGCTAACAAGTTCAACCAAAGCAAACTACTTCCTTTTAAGCAACTGTATCCATCAGCTATACCATTCATTTGATTCAGGAGGGTGTGTGGATAGTGATGAGATCCTTAATGCAAATGGTATGATTGAATTCTAGTGTTTCGGGCCCTTTATACACTGCTATATAATACAGATTATTAAAGTAGTTAATTTACAAAGTAAAACTAGACTATGTGAGCCCCCTTCTACACTGCCATATAAAATCCAGATTACCTACTTTGAACTGGAATATTTGGCAGTGTAGACTCATATAATCCAGTTCAAAGAAGACAATGTGAATTTTCTGCTTTGAGAATTTGGATTTTATATGGTAGTATAGAAAGGGCCTCAGACTGGGGAAAATTATAGTATGCTATATATTCATTTTAAGGAAACTGCCCCTACACCAATACTGAGGTACATGAGGTTCTCCAGATGTTGGATCTTAGCTCCTACTGGCAAATGGGGGTGAAGTCCAACATCTGGAAGGTGACATTTCCCCCAGGCCTGAATTATACATTTATGTACAAAGCCCACTCAGTAAGGAATGAATATATAAGGCTGCCTTTTTATGACACTGTGATCATAGGGCTTTGAGAAATGGAAAACTGGGGTGAATCAAAGAGTGAAAGGACATATTGACTACACCTCATCTCACTGCAGTCCTACCATGTTTGGTAGGACTGCATCAAATGCACACTAACCATCATATGCACACTGTGGGATTTGCATCTCTTCCACCCTCCTCCATTTTTTCTGAAACTATGCAGCTGCAGTTTCAACTTTTGTGAGGTCTTCCTTTGTGTTGTAATTCAGACAGGTAATAGCAGTGAAACAACAGTAATGTTGTTGTTGTTCATTCGTTCAGTCGTCTCCGACTCTTCGTGACCTCATGGACCAGTCCACTCCAGAGCCCCCTGTCAGCCGTCACCACCCCCAGCTCCTTCAAGGTCTGTCCAGTCACTTCAAGGATGCCATCCATCCATCTTGCCCTTGGTCGGCCCCTCTTCCTTTTTCCTTCCACTTTCCCCAGCATATATTAGATTAATTGATGTATCAATGAAAAGAAGTGATCCAGTCATGATTCAAGTAAAATTTTACTATGGTACAGCCATAATGTCATATGGTAAGCTTCATTAACAGGCACTTTTGTCCTGCTGTAAATGTATTTTAGGAACCTTGTGTGATAAAGTCTAAAGATTCACCATCTCAAGGCAGTCAGATTGGAATTTGCTGTTTCAAAAGAAAATGAGACGAAGGGCAGCCAACATAAGAAATTGCTTCCAAAAAGAGTTACAGGTATTGGCATGTTAAAAGCAAGCAGTCATGGAAGATCAATTATAGCCAGAGTGACAAAGATGTGGGTGGGTGTCACTTTAAAAACAAAGTGCCGTATTTGAAGGTCACAGACCACTTCTTTGTATGGTTTGGACTACTTTCAGGAAAACTCTCCCATCCCAGTTATGTACAGATAGGGATGTATTATGTGCCAAAATATAGGCAAGGAGCTATACTACCAAATATATGCTAGCTGTTGAATTCTGTCATTGACTAGTGACATTCTGGAAGAGGTCAAATAATAAGAGCCATGGAAATTACAGCAAAAACCTGGTTTATTATCCTGTCTGTTTTTAATACGCTGATGCTGGTACTAATAAAAATCACACTATGACTAGTTTACAATAATGGTGCTTATCTGACTGACGCTAGTAACTGAACCAAACTGAAGGATTATAGCAAGTCCTTTTTGCAACTGAAACTCGATGCTTTTGTCCTCTTAGGTGAAATTGTGGTAGTTGTGGGGCTAAACAGAGGAACAAGACAACGAAAGCTTCTAGAGGCGAGCAATCTTCCTTACTTGCTCTTTCTGAATAATCAAGGATCAGTCCCCAAGTCCTTCACTTTATGATCTTCCACACCCATATATTTTGTTCCTTGAGAAAATTGGATCCTCCCCCTGTTTGATCATCAAGCTCATCACAAATGCAATGTAATTTCATTTGTTTTATCCCTATTCCTCCTAATTTTCTTCCTCAGATGGACTTAAATGCACTGCTTCCAAAAAACCAAGTGGAAACTTTAATACCGAATGTGTTGTCTTGAGTAGTTAGCTGCTTCTTCACAAAATCACTGTGTTTGTCATTGGTTCATACACAGCAGCAATTTGAAAGATAACAGCAGACGTTATTTTTGTTTGACTGTCTGTGACTGAAGTAATGAAACTGAACATTAATCCAATGTGCCCCTTCAGAAAAGTAAAACATTTTATCCTGGCCTTTATTGGCCAATTGTATTGGCTGAAGTAAAGAACATTGAAACTGGAAGGGAAATATCCATAGAAGTCTAGAAAGCTTGTTTCTGTGGAACTTGTTAGCAAACAGAGTCAAAGAGTCAAGATTCTGAGTAAACTGTCCAACATAACATTTTCTTACTGAATGCTATCAGGCACTGTGGTCAAATGCACCTGCTGTTTTGTGAGATGGCAGATAGCACAGGTTAGCACTGCATACAAATCAGGAGCGCTCTCTGTGTGGCTACTTTCAGAAAACCTGGCAGTGGTATGAGAAATGCCAATCACTGTGCATCACTCCTTCATTTGCATCATCTTGGTATTCCAGAGGCACCCAACTACCCCTGAAAGTAAATGAATTGCTCCCAGAAAGTCAATATTTTACAATAACTCTTGCTTTTTTGAAGTGACAATGTTCTAAGAGACTACTCTGTGTCAGATCTTTATATACATGTGTGTATAGCTGTTCATTGCCAGGGATACTTCGGCTAAGAGTAACTCAGCCAAGGTGGCTCAATGTTAAACACTTGGTTTAAAAATAAAAATAAATCACAGCATGCATTACTGAACTGGAACTTTTTATTTTCAATTTTAACAGGTCTACGTTTTATGTTCTTGTAATGTCATCCTCTTGGCAGCTCACCTTGTCAAATGGACAACTTAGGGTTCAAGTCCACACAGAGGGGCACATATAGATAATTATAGGCTGTGGACTAAATAGACTACTGTGATCCTTTCTCTGCTGATCTCTAATTGTATGTGTGTGTATGCCCTGGGTTGTAGCTACAAGTTAAGGGAATGAAATAATTTGCTACCACAAGTAGTTATAATTTGAATATGAAAAGGTGATCTGGTCCATCAAAGCTTGTGCTAAAAATGCCTTTTTCTCAAGATTCCTTTAACATGTTTTTTTTTTTCATGTCACGAGCAACTTAAGAAATTGCAAATTGCTTCTGGTGTAAGAGAATTGGCTGTCTACAAGGACGTTGCCCAGGGAACACCCAGAAGTTTTGATGTTTTACCATCCTTGTGGGAGACTTCTCTCATGTCCCCTCATGGGGAGCTGGAGCTGACAGAGGGAGGTCATCCGTGATCTCCCCCGATTTGAACTCCTGATCTGTCAGTCTTCAATCCTGCCAACACAAGGGTTTAACCCATTTCACCACTGGGGGCTCCTAACATGTTACACTGAAACAGATTGGCAAATAAATGTACTTGTTATAATTTCAAAGAGAAAATTTCTACCATCTAGTACCAGGTCAAGATATATACTAAACAAGAACAGTCAAATTACTTGGGATATTGACACAAAAAATTCTGTCAATAATGTCCCTTCTCTGGCAGTGAATGTCCAAAAATAACCAACTCAGTATGGAACAATTTGTTGCTTTTTCAAGAATATCACAAATGAACAACTGATGTAGCTACTTCACTCTACTTAACAGCAGGACTGGTTAATAGCTATGATTTAAGTGCATTCCTTGAGATGGTTGTGAAGACTGTGGAATATTCCTCTAGGCATACATCACCTAAAGGCCAAATGTCCAATAAGAATAATAGAATGGAATAAAAAAGACATGTTTTAGGATGCTAAAAGATGGTTTTTTACTAGTAAAAAATTCGGACATTTTGACCTGCAGATGTTCAATTGAAAGCTTGAGGGCAAATTAATGATTTATAAACTGCTTTTTAGAGCCTTTGTGACTGAGAAGCAGGGTGCAAACAGTTTAAATATATACTCCAAATATCTAAATGAATAAATATTAGCTCCTAAATATATGACATCTGTTTAAATAAGGTATCACATATAGCCTCTACATATCCACTTCAGTTTTAAGCTACACAAATTTCCTAACTGAGGAACTCCAATTTCTGGTAGAATGAAAGCAGAATTCATAATTAAGACTGAAGAATTCCACCCTATAATCAATATATAGATGATTGATAGATAGGTAATTATGTTGTAGAAATATCAGAAAAAACGGGCTCAAGGACAGATTGGGGCAAAAAGGGAAAGAGATTATCTGAAAATTTTGAAAGATGACAGCAGGAAGTAGACAAATAGCTTTAATTACAAACTTAACGCAAGAATTGTGTAGTTGATTGATTGTTGGACTAGGATTTGGGGAAACCAGGATTAGAACTGCTGTTTGATGTTTGAGGACCTTGAACAAGTCATACTCCCTCAGCCTTAGAGGAAGGCAATGACAAACTTTCCCTTAAATAAATTTTGCCAAGAAAAACTATATGATGGGGTTATGACAAGTCAGAGTCCGCTTGAAACATACAATAGCAAATGTGTAAGTTACTTATGCATAATCAAACACATAGGATAGAGAAGGAAGGGAAAAGAGACCACAGATTACAGTGATTTAGGAAGGGCAAAGTACAGCAATACCATTTCATCACACTAGATAATGAATTGTTTGTAGTTTAGTGAGGCTGTTAAAGGCTCTCCCCTAAACTACAAACCCCAGAATTCTGCAGGAGGCAGTAACCAGATTTAAAGTGGATTCATTCTCCAGTGTGATGAGGCCAAAGGTAAAAGACACTTCCAGACTAACATGTATTGACTCCATAACTGTGACATTCATATCTTCAGTTTCATTTACCTGTGCCCAAGAAAACTCTCTCTAGGAATTTATTAGGTCCTCCAAGTGATTCTATAGTATGTTTCCCACAGAAGTTAGAATAGAATCGCATTGGAGGAACTAGAAAATTCTAGGCCTCAAACAATTGTATTGTATGCTAGGGTCAAAAGTACAATTATTTAATTGTGTTCAATCCTATTGTGGTTTTAGGTAACTTCAAGCTGGGCAGGAATGTATTCCTCTTAGATACAGGGGACTTTCTGTGTAGTCATTCAAATGTTGCTGACTTTTTAAATGTTTTGCTTCTATTGCCTTGTATAAATGTGGTGGGAGAAGAAACAGATAACAAAGAGCATTTTATTTTTTTTAAGTCAACGAAAGACCCACATTCTACCCCCTCATATGACAGAGGAAACAACAGAACCTTTTCATTAAAAGCATACGGCAGCATGACAGCATATACAAAATGATAAAAGGAGGACATAAAGAAAGAGAAATAAAGGCCTGTTCTATCAAACCTTATATGCTACTCACTCAGCTTAAAAGGCTTATGATTGGCTTCTTGTAGTAGAAGCTGCAACTGAAGTTAAAGCAAGATTTTTTTCTATTTTAAAAAATAAAGGTACACAGGTCAAGTCTCTGCACGCAAATGTTTAGTCTTGCCTGGATTTTGAAGGCAATCTAAGGACCTCATCCCATGAGGAGATGAAAGCGGAGGGAATCATCTTCTCACAACTGAGTTTTGTTCCATTCTGTTTATAAGAAAAATGGATAATGTATTTACCCCAATCAGACATCATGTTCTTTTATCCATTTTTGTCATAGTCCTCCCTGTTATGAACTATCACACGGGTGAATATTTTATATGCCCCCACCCATTTTGCATTCTTCTGCAGATGAAAATTGTGAGATGAGACCAAGTAATATTGGAGTATTGTCAAGATGGCAAATGATTTAAATGAAGAACAACACACCACCTCAGAAAGGCTTTAGCAGTTTGATTTTGCCTAAGTGCATGGAAAAGGCAAGATTACAAAGCTAAGTTAACAGAGTGCAAACTACTTCTGTACTTTGATCTGAATGTGCAACAATTGAAGTAAGCTCGGGACAAAAAGGGAACATGCAAAAAGTGGAGAAAAAAGGGGCAGCAGCTGAAAAAGCAGGATGACAGAGAATTAATTGGAACTGTCCTGCCAGATTGGGACACTTGGAGGGTATTGAAAATGTAATATGGATCTTTGCTTTGCATGATCTTGCAATAAACTTTGTTTTGAAAAAAGACAAAATTGAGAAGGAAACATTGAGACTTGCTACATGGTGGCACAGTGATGTTTACTAGGATTGTTGAGTCCTTGTCAGTTACTTTGTGGGGATGTACATGAGAAGGACTTTTATTCCTTTAAGGTCTAAAATAAGTGTTTCTCAGAATTTAATACTGGTATTTAGTTAATACATTTCATTGTGCTAGAGATTTGGCTCCCAAGAAAAGACCAACCAATATAATTGATCCTCTAACATTTAAAGGCTCTTCACTTCAAATGTATTTTACTGCTGCCTGGTTACAATTATTTTGAACATAAGTGAGGCCAGGACTGGAGTTCAGAACTCTGAGGGAAATCAGTTCAGCATGCAGCTGCTTCTCTCCTTAATGACAGAAGTTGCATGGGAAATTAATTTTCAGGGTCACATTAAGCAAGGCTGCAGGAACTATTGTGATCTTCACTCAGGCAAAATTGCCTGAGCTGCTGGAAAGATGAGTGTCAGTAATGATATTTATTAAACAAAATGAATAACATTTGGGAGTCATGGAAACCAGCATCCCAGAATTGGTAATATGCTTTAAGTGCAAAGGGCACTTAACAGCATTTTGGCAATCAAAGCATCTAAAGGACAGGTAGATCAGATACATTCATAAGGCACTCTTTTTTTAAAAAAAAGTTGTCAGCTTTCTCCTTCAAAAAGTGTAAAATAAAATCAAGCACCCAGCTTTCAAGAGCAGAATTGTCTTTGTTTTTTTTTAAGGCACAAATTTTATCCAAATTCTGTTCTCAATGGAATAGTGTTACCTGTGGAAATTATGCAAATAGATAATATTTGTAATTGTTTGCTGTTGACAAAAGCATTCTCATAACAAGTGTGATATGTAGCTCTAAGATTTCATGCTTGTCGATATACTTTAAACCTTATCTTTGCAGCTTTGCAGCTGTCCTTGGGACAGAGACATCCGATTCTCTCTCCTTCCACTTTCTATATCCATGCAAAATGCCTCAATGAAAAATGTCAGCTTGAGGGAGTTAGTAGACTAATAAATGTATTATGGCATAAGCTTTCATGAACTTCACCAAATGAATCAAGTATGCCCTGAGTTACAGGGCAAAATGGAAAGACGTTCAAAGATTTTCACAGAATGGATGAAAATGTGTTTCTTGAGATTGAGAACACCCTTGCAGAGACTCTTGGACTGATGAGAATCTTCACCATTCAGATCATCATTTTTGGGCACCAAATAGAGTGTTACTATATAATATTATTCAAACATCCTGGTGTTCAGGATGCAATACGAACATATGACTTATTCCAATTGGCCAGTTCCAACTAGAAAACATACAGCATCTAAGGTATCTCTCTGTCTTCAGAATGATGTCTTCCACTCACTGATGCAGCAGCTAAAAAAATCAATGGGATGCTGGGCTGCATCAAAAGGAGTATAGTGTCTAGATCGAGGAAAATAATGGTGCCTCTCTGTTCTGGTTTAGTCAGATCTCACCTTTAATGCTGTGTCCAATTCTGGACACCACAATTTAAAAGAGATATTTACAAGCTGGAAAGTGTCCAGAGGAGGGCAGCTAAAATGAGCAAAGGTCTACAAACCATGCACTCTGAGGAGCAGCTTAAAGAGCTGGATCTGTTTGATCTGCAGAAGAGAAGGTTGAGAGGAGACATGATCACCATGTTTAAATATTTTAAAGGCTGTCATAAGGAAAAAGAAGCAAGCATGTTTTCTGCTGCCTTGGAGTCTAGCAACCTCATCAGATGGGCTACTTGGCCTATCGTATACTGTTTGTTCTCTCCTTTCAGGATGGAGCCCATTACATGATGCATGGGTACTTCTGGGTGGGCTACATCTAGAAAGGGCAACACGAGAGCCTTCACGTGTTGCCTTATCAGCAATTGGGGGGGGGGGGGGAGAGCTGACTGGCTATGCTTCCTCTGTGTGATGGGGGTCACAGTAAGTCATGCAATGCAGGGTGTGGAATGACGGGTTCTCTACGCCCCCACTGGCAGCCCATGGATTCACCACAGTACTGTTTTACTGTATTATAAAAACAGATTTTTATTTAAAGTATTATTTCTTTGATTTTGTAGTTGGTTGCTTTAGAGTTACAGTTGCTGGAGTTTTGGTTAACTGAGAGTCTACTAGAGAGAGAGTTGGAAAAGAACCTTCTTACTTAGACATGAGAAAACAGTCTAATAAACAATGAGATGTTTGATAAAATCTGAGACCTATATAAATGCAATGGAAAAGTAAGTTGATGCATAATACGTAATGAAGTCATTTTCAGTTAAAAGGTCTACAAAGGAACAGCTGGCATAGAAAAGAAAGGGCCTTAAAAAAAGCTTTTGATTTCTTTAAAGGAAATTCAATACCAATGGCCACAATCCAGTCCATGTTAATTGGGGAAGTGGGACATGAAGTGGAGGCAAATAGTTCCTACTGAATCCAGCAAGACTCAAAATATCCAACTATATTTCATGATTTCAAGGCTATGCACTATGCTTTTAACTGCTTATGTTACTGTTCTGTGATTTTAATGCTCAATGTATATTGTATTTTGTATGTTTTTATATCTTAATGCAGCATTTAATTATTGCCAATTTTGAAGCCGCTCTGAGTTCCCTTCAGGGTTGAGATAAAGTGGGGTAAAAATACAGTAAATAAATAATTTAAAAAAATATTTTAAATATCATGGTACCTAAAGCTCAAACAACTTAGTAGTTCAGATTTACTGGAATTCTTCTATAGCATCCCGAAGACAATTGCACTAATTTTACAGACGTACACCTATACTCATTACAGCATACATTGTCCTCTAAAACTAGCATACTGCAACTTCAGAGCTACCATATTTTTAACACAACAGAGAAAAATGAAAACTTATGCCAGACAAATTTTGAAGGAAGAGGAATTATAATCTCTTAGATCCATTATAGATCAGAAGAAAATGCTGTGTTCCTTATAGCTTGAACATCAATAAAAATATTACCTTTGTGTGTGAACATCTCTCAAGAAAAAAATATGTTGGAACGAATCATATATATCTGTTTTCTCTTCCAGTTGATAGCTGTCTGTGATACTAGACCAGGCTCAGTTCATCCATTAGCTGAAACATCATAAGGGTGCAAATGTCTTTTAATGTTCAGCCATCTGTTTTCCATTAGAACAGCATAAGAGATGAAATGATGCCAGAATATTTTGGAATTGTTTCTAATCGAGATATATTAGAATACGCCCGAAATGATGCGTTTATTAAAATCACCTTTGAATGCTAAAAATGAATTCTCTTTTATATGGCACATTCTGTTTCCTTGGCCATTTTGAAGCTCTGAAGTCACTTTCATTACATGCCAGAAAGACTGTTTAGTAATATTCAGAGGAGGAGAAGTGTGGGGAACTTACACAACCTGAATCTACAGCCACAGCCTGAATATTTTATCAAAAAGTGCCATTTGACAAGGTAGTAAGGCATTATTTCAAATCAGATATAAAGCTAGTAACCGCTCTTCTGCTATGTATTAGGCACAAAAGAAATTGGCAGGACAATGTTAAAATTCTATTTCGTGTATATACGCCGGGAGCTAGACAGGGGGAGTGTGTCCCTGTTAGTTCTGCTGGACTTTTCAGCGGCCTTCAATACTGTTGACCATAGTATCCTTCTGGGACGCATTGCTGGGATGGACCTTGGAGGCACCGTTCTACGGTGGCTCCAGTCCTTTCTGGAGGGTCGTACCCAGATGGTGTCATTGAGAGACACCTGTTCAACCCCACAACCATTGTCGTGTGGGGTTCCTCAGGGTTCAATACTGTCTCCCATGTTGTTCAACATATACATGAAGCCGCTGGGAGAGATCATCCAGAGTTTCGGGGTGCTGTGTCATCTATACGCGGATGATGTCCAACTCTGTCACTCTTTTCCATCTGCTACTAAGGAGGCTGTTCAGGTCCTGAACCAGTGCTTGGCTGCTGTGACAATCTGGATGAGGGCTAACAAATTGAAATTGAATCCAGACAAGACAGAGGTACTCCTGGTCAGTCATAAGGCCGAACAGGGCATAGGGTTACAGCCTGTGTTGGATGGGGTCACACTCCCCCTGAAGACACAGGTTCGCAGTCTGGGTGTGATCCTGGACTCATAGCTGAGCTTGGAACCCCAGGTCTCAGCGGTGGCCAGGGGAGCATTCCCACAGTTAAAGCTTGTGCACCAGCTGCACCTGTACCTTGGGAAGTCTGACTTGGCCATAGTAGTCTACGCTCTTGTTACATCCTATATAGACTACTGCAATGCTCTCTACGTGGGGTTGCATTTGAAGACTGTCCGGAAGATTCAACTGGTCCAACAGACAGCAGCCAGATTGCTAACTGGAGTGGCCCTCAGGGAGCATACAATGCCCTTGTTGCGCCAGCTCCACTGGCTGCCAGTTCGCTACTGGGCACAATTCAAAGTGCTGGTTTTAGCCTATAAAGCCTTAAACAGTTCTGGCCCAATTTATCTGTCTGAACGAATCTATCTCCCCTTATGAACCTGTGAGGACTTTAAGATTATCTGGAGAGGCCCTGCTCTTGGTCCCGCCATCATCGCAAGTACGGTTGGCGGGAACGAGAGACAGGGCCTTCTCAGTGGTGGCCCCTCAGCTATGGAACGCCCTTCCTAGGGAGATTAGATTGGTTTCCTCACTCCTATCATTCCGAAAGAACCTTAAGACATGGTGTAAAGAAGCACTAATCCCACCGCTTGTCAACCAAAAATGTAAAGAAGCAGCGCTAATCTCACTAAAATGCCACCAAAATTATGTGAGGAAGTATTAATCTTCTTTAATGCCACCAATATTCTGTGAGGAACCTTCTTTTAAATATCAATTAAGCTGCCACCAATATGTTTAGAGACGCTGGTTTATGTCTCTGTTTATCTTTAGTTGGGTTGTGAGGTGATTTTGGTAGTGTGGAATGCACCAAGCATAACAGCAATGGAGGAGGCAGGTTTGAAATAAAAAGAGAACAAGTTTTATTGTTAACAGAACGTAATTGTTGCAGTTTTGAGAGTTTGAACTTGGCACAAGGCTTGATGTTACAAAATGGCTGGTTTGAGATACTTTCAGGCTTCTGAATGTTACAAATCTACAAACTCCTTCTTTAGTGAAGTGCTTATACTATTCCAGAGTTCCCTATTGTGAATGTCCACACTGTTTGCCCTATACTCGGAACAAACCACTGATCACCAGTCTTTCCTTACTGGCGATCCTTAAAACCCCCTCTGTTAGATTCTTTAACCTAAGTAATCTAACAAGGTAACACCTTCAGCTCTCTTGCTGAAGAAATATTCACAAATTCTAAGAACTGCTGAATTCTCACAGCTTCACAACAGAGCCCTAACTAACTGGCTCTGCTCTTCTCCGGGTCTCCTCCACCGGACTAAACTACTTTCCCCCAGAGTCCTTTCTTGACTCTGCTATTTCCCAGAGCCCTTAACTGGCTCTGCTCTTCTCCGGGTCTCCTCCACCGGACTGGAGCTTAACTGCCACTTTCCCACCTTTTTCTCCTTAAGCTCCGCCCACCTTCTCTGAGGCTTTGTCTTGTCACCATGGCAACCTATCCCTCACAGCTAGGCCATGGCAATAAATGTAATACATAAATGCAGTTTAAACACAGTACATTAAACACTCTATAATAAACATTATAAATACAGTTTAAACACATTATAAATAACACTTTATAATGAACACATCTCTACACATGGCTTTTTGAGCAGGCATTTGAAAATACGGAGTAATGGATATAATAATGGAATAACTATATGGCGGAACTGGACATTGTTTTAATGAATATCAATTGAAATATGTTTTATTATAATGTTTGATTTTATTGTTGCTGATGTTTTTATATTGTATATTGTAATTGTGTCCTTGGTGGCATTGAACTCTTGCTTTGTAAACTCCCTCGAGTTGCCGGAAGGCTGAGGGAGGCTGTATAGAAATGTACTAAATAAATAAATAATAAATATATAAGTCAAACTTGGTATAAATATTGGGGGAGATTTTAGTGCCAAAATTATAAAGTTTTCTATAACCCATGGATAATTCAAGGGTCATTCCACAGAGAGGGGAAAGCACCAATGTTGACCCTGGCTGCCACCACCATTTTCTCACTCAGGCATTCAAAAGTCAAAAATTGGCCTCACAGTAGAGAGAGTAGAGGGGGTCAATACTTCCTTTAGGTCGTCCTGGGATGGCCCTTGACACTCTCCTCAGAGAATGGTTGGACAATCAAGCTCTGTAGATATCTTCCTCTTTTTAAGCAAAACTCTTTCCTGATATCTTTTTCCACATGAGGACTTTAACAGACCAACCATAATGGAATCTTAATTTCTTTTTTCCTTTGAGATGGAACTTTTTTACCATTAGGAATAATGGTGCATCAACCTCTGATGTAGAGATTTCTGAGCTGAAATTGCTAGCTTCTCTCACAGACTCCCTAGATGTGGTGTTCCATTGAAAGACAAAGCACTGAGTGCTACATAGTCTGACTTGCGATCCTTAATTTATTCTCCTGACCAGTGTGTGGAAAAGATTTTGGATTATCTTAACAAAAACATTTGTTAAGACTTATACATCTTTATTTCCTACTTTTCTTTCACTATATTGTTCCACCTCTTCTTATGTATATAGTAGGCCTGGGTAACAACGGAAAAATTTGTTTCTAAAATCGATTTGTATTTGGGGGTTTTTTTTGTTTCGATATTTAAAATAATTACAAAATTTTCCTTTTAAAAAGTTTGATATTTACGAAATTTCGTAAATGGTAAAAAATTAACGAATCGATTTCCGAAACAATAACGAATCGATTCGTTAATGGCGGACGCGACCGCGAAATACGCTAAAAAACCTCCAAAACCTTCTGAAGCTTCCCTCTCCCTCTGTTGTTGACTGTTGATGTGATATTATAATTTTTTTTCACTAATTAAACCATAAAACTGGCCCAGACATGCGGAAATAATAACGAAACGACCTCAAAACAATAACGAAACGAATACAATATCAAAATACGAAGCATTTACAAAACGTTTTTGAAAATTCGTTTTTTTTAATAATTGCTCCAGAATGGTTCGTTATCGTTTTGTAATTGAAAAAATTAACTAATTATTAACGAATTACGAATTAACTAAACGAAACCGCCCAGCCCTAGTATATAGCATTTCTTTTATGGTTAATAAAAAAATATTTAAAAATAAATAAAAATAAAAATAAAGATTTTGGATTATAAACTCTCTCACTTACCATGTTGGTTGGGGAATGCTAGGAAGTGCAGTCCAGAAAAGATTTTCTAGTTAAGTTTCTGATTCAAGTATTTGGACTGCGCTCCATCACTAGTGCTGAAGGTTTAATTTAGTTCAGCCGACCAACTGTCATTCCAGTCAACGTTGTGCATGGACTAGAGAGACAATGCTGTTTTGGCTTTCATGTCAAGCAGCAAAATATTTTGGGCCTGGTTAGACTCCATTGGATTGACTTCATCAAGGATATTAATGTGGATATGTAGAACCCCTACAATGCAAGACCTCCACAATACAAATTTGACATTCTTTGGTACCTCCAATATGTGATGATTCTGCACTGACATTATTAAGTACAATCAGTCAATTCTAGCAACTTCAACAAGACACTGGTTGTTTCCTCAAGGTCAGGAAGTGACTATTCCTATTGCATTTCAACTGGCATATTCAGCATCCAATGTCTGCAAAAGGTGGGTTCTTTTAACAACCCAGATCTTAAATCAATAGTCTAGAGCTCTTCTCTTTGCCATCTCTTTGCCATCTCCCATGCATTCTTTGCATCTTTCAGAGAGAGAACAGTATGGGAAAGTACTCCATCAAAGGCTCAGTATCACAAGTGGATGGTGAAGCGGCAGCTCCCCCGTGGCCAGAATTGAGCATACCCTCATGAAACTGGACAAGCTGGAATGTTAAATTGCCTCCGTGTCTGTCTATATATGTTGTATGTCTAAATGGAATTGAATGTTTGCCATGTATATGTGCATTGTAATCCACCCCTAGTCCCCTGCGGGATGAGAAGGGTGGAATATAAATACTGTAAATAAATAAACAGTATTTATTTGGATGGTATAGCTGACAAATACAAGACACCTGTTACTGCCGACAGATAACTTGTAAGGGAAACTTGGGTGGTGGATGTTAGGCTTCCATATCTTTCTACAAATGTTCTATTAATTAAAAATGATTGTAATGGTTTTAACTGAAAAACGTGAAGTCCAGGATTGTACAGTGTAACAGATTCCTTGAAAATAATGTATCTGATTTGATAACAAAAACACCTGCAAAAGCAATTATTTTAAGCAAACTGTAATAAGCTACGTTACACATAGAGAAAAGCTTTATTGAAGCCGAAAAAACCCAACATCTACTGATACCATAGAAAAGTGACCAGGGGGTGGGGCAGGGGGAGAGATTGATCTTATACATCATCTTATACAGTCTTGATGTATTGTTGTTTATTACTACTATTTAATTTATGCAACTTTTTCATTAAAAATGCTTCATTTTTTCTGAGAAACATGATACAGTATCTGTTAAAGAGGAGGGAGGCTTGCAGGATTAAGTCATGGTTGGTCAAAGGGTTGAATACCTGCTTATTCTCATCCAGAATCAACTGAAGACATTTTATAGTCAAGGCAAAGAGCAAGGTGGTGACCCCTCCATTTCTCATAGAGAAGACAAGAAGAATCCATTTTAAATTTGACCTAAACATCTTCTAACAACCCAAGGGAACACAGCTTTTTAGAAGATGCTGGACAATTCATACAGCACATAATTCTGTCATCCGAGACAGGAAGTTCAAAAGGAATGGCAGCTGGAGGTACTGTCCCAAGGGTCTTGATTTGCTTCACTATGCCTAATAGTAGGAACAGACCTATTCACCACTGTAAACTTATTCTGCCACTTTCCAGCCATTCATCACTTATTTCGATTCTTAAAAGTAGGCTCCTTGTGGGAAGTGAAGTTCACATAAGTTACCTGCCAGGTAGAATGGGAGAAACACAACATTTTCAAAGAAGGTATCACTTATAAAGTTTTTTTAAAAAAAATAATGTCACATTTTAAGAAAGCTTAAGTGCTTAACAGAAACATTTCTTGTTACATTATCGAAAGAGCCAATAGAATTGTAGCGGAGATTACTATAAAAATGTACAGACTAAAAATGGCCCATAAGGAAAACGTATTGTTGTCAATCTACCATTCACTATTCAGCCAACCAATGTGACAGAAATGAAAGACAAATTGCCACAAGTTGGTGAGAAAGAATTGCAGAACAATGTGGAAATATTACTCAAGTGGGAGCCAAACTACCTTTGAGAAGGATAGATGAGAAGATTCTGTAGAAAGTAATAAAACAAAACCATTGCATTAAAGCCCATAAAGGCACAAGGAGCCTTACAGCTAAATTTGAAACAAAATTATCACTTCCTTTGGGGAGGGGGGAGGTGAAAAGAAAGCAGTTATTGATAATTCTTTTAAAGGCCAAAGCTATCTTTAGTGATAGGTCAGGGGAAACTGGTATAGCAAAGTGGCTGCAGAGACGAATGCACATTGAATGTTACTGAACAATGATAAAATTAAAACAGCATCATGCAAAGTATGGCCCTGGGAAATGTTAGGTTCCTCCTTAACAGAAAAAATACACTGGTTTCTGTGAAGAGAATAGAGAAAAAAAATACCAACACTAACGAGAATTTTCTTGATAGTAATCTTTAAATATCACGATTCAAGACAGCAAATATATTTCACTTCAAAATATCCCAGCTGAGTTCAGCATTTGGGATGTTAAGCTAACTGTTTAAACCACTGCTTTCCAACTCTGATGGGGAATATGCAGCCTGCCAGATGTTTTCCAACTCCTAATTCTCAAGTGCTCAACAGCCAGTGAAGAGAATTGCACAGGCAGTTAAGTCTGAAAACACTTGAATGGCCACATGCTCTCTGCTTCTGACATATATCTATAGCTAACATTACCAATAATTGAATATGGCTCCATTTATACTGCTATATAATGCTATTAGAAACTGCATGGAAAGCAATGGTTTATAACAGCACCTCTATCTCAAGAGTCCAATGGGTTTAGATGCAGAACAATTGGATCCCATGGAAAGCAATGTTTTAAAACAGCTTCCCTGTCTCAAGAGTCCAATGGAGAACTATTGCATCCCATAGAAAGGGATTCTGGCAGATTTGCATGAAGAAAAAAAGCTGGGGACGGAGACTTGTTGCCTGTGTGTGATGAGGAAGATAGTGGGCGCCTACAGAGAAGCACTAAAAGTCTGATGAGAGGAGAATGAATGAAAATGAGTGAGAGAGGACTGGAAGGTATGAGCAGCTCCTGAATCCTTTCTTTACTGTACTTAATGATGCTTCTCAATACTGACAACTGATAAGGTCCTTTGACTATGAATTCTCCTTGAGGCTGTGGCTGTATGTGCTGATATGTTGTGTTTCTGCACCTATAAATTTACCAATATACTACAGGTAAATTGTATATTTATAGCTTTGGCATGAAGGATGTAAATTTCATAACCCTTTAGGAATATTGCAAAACAACTTTCCCCACCATCACCTTTACCTTTATCTGTACAGTGATCCTTTCACCTGACATTCTTTGACTGTCTGTTTTTCATTATCTGATGCCTCTATTTCAATCTTTTCATGTCAAATTGAGAATGGGCCTCTTTTTCCCCTCCCTTCTTTTTTGGTTTTTCTGGCATCTCAAAGCAGTTAGGAATGTAATAGAAATGGCTTTTTCTATCTGCCTGTTGAGTTTGAGCAATGAAACTATCATGTTGTAATCAAGGACTTTAACAGCTCATAAAAGTTTAACTTGAAAAACAACACTGGATCTGGATGCACAACAGCCTGCCAGACATGAGTCCTTTTGAAAGATTAACCTCCTCATGATCCAAGGATAGATAGAGGGCTCTGCTCACAGCATCCCCGTTGCTGGTTATTCCAGCTGTTATCTTTATATGTTCAGCAAAAGGTAGTAAAAGGAAACTTTTGTAATTTGTCTAAGGTTCTTCAACTGATTAGTAACCTCGGTGGGGCAAGCTTCCCAATCATGTGTAAGAACCTATGCACATTTATAGAATTACAGAGTCAGAGTTGGAAAGGAGGCTTCACGGGCAATCAAGTCCAACCCCTCTGCTCAATGCAGCATCCCCAGCTAAACCATTCCCAGCAAATAGTTGTCAAGTCTCTTTTTGAAGGTGTCTAGAAAAAGAGACCCCTCTAGACAATTGCATAAATCAATACTTCTGTATGAAAATGCTATTCCCCATGTAGAAAATGCTGTTTCTACAAAGCAACTAGAATAAGTCTTGAATCATAATATTGTGAGCTTGTTGAAGGCTTTCTGACATCAGGAAGAAAATTGCTAAAATTACTTGTGGCCACCTTCAAGAAGAAATTGAGCTAAGAATTATATCCCTTTGATTGAGATGCTGTCACTTTTTACTTAGGCCAGTAGTATTATCAATGATTAGCATGGCACCCTGTATGTGTTGGTCAGTCATGCAGATTTTTCCCACACAATCAGCATCCTTCCTCCCAGGGCCCTTCCACTCAGCCCTATATCCCACAATATCAAGGTAGGAAATCCCACAATATCTGCTTTGAACTTGGTTATCTGACTCCGCATTCCGGTAATGTGGGATTTTCTGCCTTGATATTTTGGGATATAGGGCTGTGTGGAAGGGCCCCCAGTTGGCTGACACTTGAGGAAGAATGTCCCTCATGGAAAGGCCTACCCAGGAAAAGGACTTGCCAAAATGTTGTTTCTGTATATTAGTTAATGTCCTTGAATAACTTAAACATTAGTTAGGAATTTCTTGCCTGTGCTTCTTGAAAATGTCTACGGTAACAGTATACATAAATTTTCATATTGAGTAGACAAAAAAGCAAATGCACCTCTAACCATTTTGTGAGATATAAATTAAAATAACAGCCTATATCCAATGCTTCACTAACATTAGTATCAGGCCTTCTCCCTCCTAATGCTGCAGATTTCCACAGTACTTTCCACTCTCTGATGTACTCAGAATTTCTATAAACAGCAAATACTTGACAATGAAAGGTTTATTCTCCTATTTTTCCCCAAACCCCCCAAACTGTCTCTTGGACTCTTCTCCCACTTTAGCATAATGGACTGTATGATAAAACAGGCTGTATCACTTCAGACATAAAGTGCAGAGGGCATCCCTTTTGAGTAGACCTCTGTCTTCTCAGTCAAGGATTATTATTCTGGTTTTGGGTACAGGAAATTAGATACACTGGTGCTTTGAGAAATAAGGGGACAAATATTTGGAAAGGGATTCTAATTTAGTACTAGAGCACATACTTTGCATGCGTGTAGTCCCACATGCTATAGGACATCAGCACTCACCAAGTCTAACCATTACCCATGCTGGTTGGAGCAGAATTCCAGCAACATCTTGAAAACTATACCTAGCTCATATACAAACAATAGTCATAGTAGTTGAGGGATACATAGTCTCCCAAGTGTTGGACCCCTAACTTCAATCAGTCCCTGTCAGCATGAACAAGAGCCAGGAGAGACAGGTGTGGCAGATCAAGAACATCTAGATGGTCTCAGTACTGGGGTAGATGAATAACTCATCTAAGCAATTATATTAAGTTCTTAACAATCTCTCTCTCTCTCTCTCTCTCTCTCTCTCTCTCTCTCTCATACACAAAGAGACCATTTCCTGCAAATATGGAACATTTTTAAAGGGTTTGTGCTTGTGACTTGGTTTCTGCCGAAACACTTGACCATTCTTTTTAGTATGCCTTAAATATGATGAAACCTGAATGAAATGCAAGACTTCTATTTTGTTTGCAGTATTCTCAGTGGCAAGAGTGCTATAAAATTCCATATGTCCTGAACAACTCAGATGGATTCTTTTGTGAGACTATTGTAATTTTTAAATGTTTCTCTTTTTTCATCCATAACTTGCTTTTGTTGTACATGCCTGTGCTGTGATTTTGTTAGCATCTGCCAATAAATGTTGTTGTTATTATTGTTGTGTTGTTCCTGCAGCTGTTTAAAAAATTCTTCCTGGAGCTGAAATATACTGGTGCATCAGAGACAAATATTTTTGCTGAGGGCACTCACTGCAATTTTCTGCTTTCAGTTATATTATAATCATAGAATCATAAAGTTGGAAGAGACCCCATGGGCCATCTAGTCCAACCCTCATATTTTCACATGAAAAAACACTGAAAAATGTGATTCATCCTCTGTATTCCGATTCTTCAATCTTCTTCTGCTTAATGCGTAGACCTGACTTCAGGTGCAAGGTATTCTAAACAAGCTGAACTTTGGAATCTTTTATTTTCTTATACATCACACTCTTACAATACCACAACGTTGACAGATGCATTAACACAATGGCATAATATATCAATTTAAAATAGTTTTCTGATTTCCAGTTGAAATCTGTATCAGATAAACTTTTCTCTCTCTCTACAGCTCTCCCTTTGCCAAAGAACATAAAGTAAAGAGGAAATAAATCCTTAACGTTCAATGAGTATAAATAATGGCACTATTGTGAATACAAACTGCTCAAATTATGTTGTTTTGAGTACTTGGGGACAATAACTACTGTTGTCTACCGAGACTGTTACAAGCAATAGATCTTTTTATTTCTTCATTTCATACCTTGTGGGAAGTAATTCAAAGGCTACAGGGGAAAGAAAGAAAAGGGAAAAAGTATTTGCTTGTCTCAAAATATTCTGCTTTAGAAAGCGAGGACTATTACTATCGTATAGTTCTTGTATCTACATAATTCTCACATTGTACGTGGGTCTCACATTGTACATGGGTCCTTTTTCTTCTATATATGTATGCTGATTGAGAAATTGATCTTAATCTAACATTATAGGCTCCTTGGTTTGGAGGAAAAAGTAATTTGTGCCAATGTGAAAATAAGGATACTTACTAATGTAACTTGCTAAAAGACAAGGGAGGCTTTTGAGGTCTCAGACTTGTTGTTATAGTAGTTCTCTATTACAAGTGATCCATTAATTCACTGATTTGTTTACTTTCAATTTAATAATTGTTTCAATAGCCTACTATAATGGACATTAAGAGAGATGTATTGTCAAAGGCTTTCATGGCCGGAATCACTGGGTTGTTGTAGGTTTCTCCGGGCTATATGTCCATGTTCTGGAGGTGTTTCTGCAGGCGAAACGTCAGGAGAAAAATTGCCTCCAGAACATGGCCATATAGCCCGGAAAAACCTACAACAACCCATTAAGAGAGATGTTTATGATCTTAATGTATAGAAGTCAAGCAGATGAATTTTTCACAATATGGATATAAAGAATTTTTGGAATTTTATATTTTTCAAATTTATATAATTTTATTAATGAGATTTTTATTATTATACTTATGTCATTGTATTTCTACTTATGTATTGTTGTCTTTTTTTTTAATTGCATGTGGCACTTGGAGTGCTTCTATAAGCTGGTGATGGGGTACGAATAAAGATGATGATGATGATTATTATTATTATGATTACTACAATCACTACTTATTATATGCACATTCAAGCTACATAGTTACAGCACTAGAATTCATTTTCGCTATCATGACAACATCCTATGGAATATTGGGACCCATGGTTTGGACAGGCACTAAAGTTTCCTGACAAGAAAACTTGAAAAGCAACTGTCTCAATTTCAAATCTCAGGACCCTGTAGGACTGAACCATGGCAGGTAAAATAGAAACATAAGCTATGAAACATAGCATGAATGTATCCCTTGGTTTATGTTAAAGAAGGGGTGAGCAAAGTGTGGTCTGATGGAATAACATGTGCCTCCCCCCCCCCCCCGACCACTTTTGAAGCCTCAAACATCTATCTCCCCGGAATGCCTTTTTTTTGGAAAAAAGAGGGTGAATTGCCTTTGCTCAAAAGATCTGGAGTAGGAAATTAGTTTTAAGGGGGTTATAGGATGTCTCTGGTTGGATTAGAAAGTTTTCAGAAGAATATTTGGGCTTCTGCTTATATCCCATTTCAGTTTTCCAGCAACCTCATCACAAATACTGCCAGAATCACTGTGCATAGTGGCTTTTCCAGTGGTGCACATCAGGGGTGTGGTGAACCCGTCACTGGGTCATCCCATGCCCCACACTGCCTGACTCACCCAATTAACCATCCCATGGGGGAAAGGTTAAACCACCCGGCTTCCCCTCATTGTCCCTGGCAAAACACGGGATGCCTCCTGTGTTGTCTCTCCACTTTACTATCCCTTTAAGCATGTAGCCCTGCCAGAAGTAGTTGTGGATCATGTAATGGGAGCTGTTGGGCTCTATGCTTAAAGGGAAGGCAAAGTGGAGCATGCTTCCGAATTTACCCCAGCTGATGAGGTTGCATGTATGTGTGCCATTTTGGGTGGTCTGCTCAACCCTCAAGGATTCACCACAGTTGCCAATTCCTGTTTTAAAGGTGCATATACAGTGGTCAGTTGTATATTTGACACTTATAAACTTGATAACTCTTTTATGTCCTACGTAATTAATGGAAGCAGGAAACAGAAATGTACCAGGCAAAGCTTTTGTATCTTCCACTGCTGTTATGGGTATGTAAGCTAGGCTGGTCATAAACATTTAGGCATTTTGTTTGGAAAGAAGTAAAGAATATCCTAAATGAGAAGTGTAAAGACTGTTTCCCAGGGATACACTTGTCACAAACTCCCATATTTCACTTCTTTCAGGTGATGCTAAACTCAAAAATTGCCTTTAATGTACCAAAAAATGCAACACATTCCTTCTTTCCTCCATACTCTTGAAAAAACTTGAGGCTTGATAGCAACCCACGTGATGTTCTGGGATGTTACTGATGTGCTGCTAATGCATCAAGGAGGCTCATGAGGGCTGGACTGAGATAGTGAAAAATTAGTTCTTGCCCCTTACCTAGTTGCCCATATAATTGTCTAAACCTAATTGCTTCTCCCAGCTAAATCAGACCAGTTAAATAAACAGAATTTGTTTATGTGTTGATTTATCATTGAGCCATTGATTCAAAGGCACTACTCTAGCTAGGATTTAGGCTACAATATTTCTCTGTGTAGACCCCTATGGGTGAAATATGGCTTTCTACTTTATAAAAAACCTGCAATCTCCTTTCTCCTATTTAGCTTCAAAATATTCTGTCCCCTGTTTGCACTAGTAAAGTGGTTCAGGAAAAAGAAATACTGCAGAAGTAAAGTTGGCCCTCTGTATACATGGATTTTTCATTGACAGATTCTACTAGCCAGAGCTTGGAAATGTTCTTTCAAAAAGGTTCAAAACAAGTAAACACTTTATATAAGGGACACCATTTTGCTATGATATTGTATAGACTAGGACTTGTGCATCCACAGTTTTTGATATCCATGGGAGTCTTGAAAGACACTATATGAATTTTTAAAAAGCATTCCCTGTTTTGTTTTCTCATTCTCAGCTATCCTGCTTTGGATGCTATTTTAATGATGGATAGGCACAGCAGGGCAAATCTACCAGTGATACTGATGGTGCTTCTTACAGATGCTGCCCTTCATAATACCTTTAAAATTAGCATTATCAAAGTTCAGGAAACTTGGAGGAAATGGGTATTGGTTCCTGGAATGAGGATGCCATAAGATAGATCAGTGGTTCCCAGGTGTTTTGAACTTCAGCTCCCACAATTACTAATAGTTAGTAAGGTGGCTGAGATTTCTAGCTGTTGAAGTCCAAAATAACTGGAGGACCAAAGAGAACCACTGTGACAGATGGTTGTGGAAAGGGGCCATTTCAATTGTACATTATTCCTTCATTTCTTACTCAAAGTGAATTTTCTTAACATTTTGGTTTGCATCAATTTTAATATATGAGATACAATTTTCATTCTTAGATCTCAGTTATATGGATAGTTAGTGGTTAAAAGAAGAAAACCCATACCTTACTGGATGAAAAATTACATAACTAATGATCAATGAGAGCAGTGCAATCCTCCAGGCAGAAAAAGAGCAACAGCTTCACATGGTTGCATATAAAATTAACCACTATAGCTTCAAAAATTAACTAATTAAGACTCTATTGCACAGTGTGATTAATCCTTGCAAGCTAGAAAGAGTCAGGATATCAACTAAATTTTATTATTTTCTCTGTGCCTGTGATTTTTCCCCTCTTTGTATAATCTTTAGAAGCTCTGGGGAAAAATAAAATATGGGGACTATTACTGTGTTTTGCTATCACACAAAGAAAGAAAATTGTACAATATGCACACCACATCTGAAACAAAAAAGGATGCTTTGTTTAAGATAAGAACAAGCATTGCTTTTATGTGAAGCATTTTAGAACTTGCTGGTGAAAACTCTAAAAGAATACACTGGGGTCCCTTCCACACAGCTGAATAAAATTCATATTGAACTGGATTGGCCATTGACTGTGATATATATTGTTGTTTTAATTGTTTAACCATTTAACTGCTGTTTTTATACGTTTATTGTATTATTGTGTAGGCATCGAATTGTGCCATTTGTAAGCCACCCTGAGTCCCCCCTCGGGGGTTGAGAAGGGCGGGGTAGAAGTATACGAAACAAATAAATAAATAAATAAATTATATTGAAGTGTAGACTCAGATAACCCAGTTCAATGCAGATATTGTGGAATGATACTTCAGAGCATTTATATAAATTATTCTGTGCCATTTTTGTGTGTGAATCATGTTTTTTTTTTAAAGGGGAAACTTCTTTATCTGTTTTGTTTGGAAATAAATAACAGTGAATATTTTTTGTATCTATACTAAATAGTGACTGTAGCATTTAATAATATTCTGTATTATTTCTATAATTTTCAGTCTTATCAAATAGATCAGTATTATTGTTGCTATATATTTGAATCTAGAAAAAATGGCTTACTTTAGGCCAAGTGCTATTTTGATAGAATCGGAATTTCGTGGCTCATTAGTTCACATGATTTTACAGTCCAGTCTTACTAAGAATTCCAAAGACTCAGGTGCACCAAACATTGACAGTATCAGCTTGCTAGACTGCACATCTCTTAGGAGTAAATCCTACTGAGTGTTGTAGAAGAAAAATAATAGTTATTCCACCCACATTTCCTTTATTACAGATTACCCAAAATGCTTGGGTCCAGACATATTTTGGAATAGATGTATTTGCATATATGTACACTACACAATGTGATTTCTTGGTGATTCTATCCAAGGCAAAATATGATAGTCATGTATGTTTCACATAACCTTATACACATAAGCTGAAAGAAATTTTATAAACAATATTTTAAAAATAATTTTGTGTGTGGAACAAAGTTTGTGTATTGAATCATCAGAAAGCAAAGGTGTCACTATCTAAGTAACTCATGCAGTCAGTTCTGGATATTGGAGTATTTTGGAATTTCGAATAGGGGATGCTCAACCTAAACATTTTTCTGAAGGCTTGGGTCTGAGGAATGTACTATTACAAGGTTGTCTATAGCTATAATTTTCATTATATGGTGTATATATAAAAACGTAGGTGTGGTTCTCATGGTATATGCATGGAACTATCTATCAACACCAGTTTAAGCAAAAGTAAACCAAGGGCCCTTCCAGTCAGTACTTTTCTTCCAGGAGCTTCCGCAGCAAACAGGAGGGTGGCCAGAATCCTGTAAACATGGAAGCAATTGATGCAAACGGTAAAAAACGTGAGATTTCCAGGTGTGGGAATATCTGGTTTTGAGCTGAATATACTTATATTTGCATGTCTGTATGTTTCTGCACTTGGAAATCATGGGATTTTATTATCTGGGTTTGTTCCTGGGTTTTAGATGTTTTTTCCTCATTGGTCAGTTCCTAAAAAGAAGATGCCAGGACAAAATTGTTCCTCCCTAGTCATCTTTTCACAGGAAGAGCAATCAGAAACAGACATGTATAGCCCAGGAACAGCACCCTGTTGTTTGATGCCACAAGTACACAACCAAATTTGTCTAGACAGGTGGCCAGACAGCCAGGCTCTAAAAAGTGTCAATAATGTCAAAGTTCTGCTCCTGGCTTGAAACTGTGTATTCCTATTTGATTGTGCAGTGCTGACTTGGGCAGAAGTGGTCCTACCCCAACTTTGTTTGTGTGGCAGATACTTCATGAAACATCTGGAGGGCACAGTTTCTCTGGCCAGGACAAAGGATGGACCTTTGCAGTGATTAAGGGTGGTGCTGTTGAACGCCAGGTCTGTCAATGGTAAAACAACTTTTATCCAAAATTTAATTCTGGAAGTGCAGGCAGACCCAACATGCATTACGGAGACCTGGTTGGATGAAGTTGGAGGCATAAACCTGATCCAGCTTTGTCCACCAGGTTTCTCCGTGCTGCACAACCAAGATCTGAAGGGTGGGGAGGTGGGGTTGCTGTGGTCTATAGGGATTCCATCACCCTGACCAGGTGCCCCATCTTGCAGTCAACCATTTTTGAATGTGTCCACCTGAAAATAGGTGACCGGGACAGAATAGGGATTCTCTTAGTGTACCATCCACCCTGCTGCACAATAGTTTCCCTATCTGAGCTAGCTGGGTTAGTCTTGAGCCTGGTGTTGGAGTCTCAACGGCTTATTGTGCTGGGGGATTTCAACATCCATGCTGAGGCCACCTTATCTGGAGCAGTTCAGGACTTCATGTCTTCCATAGCAACCATGGGGCTGTCCAAACTGGTATCTGACCCTACTCACAGGGACACACATTAGATTAGGGTGGGGAGGACAGTGGTGATGTTAAGGATCTGATCAGGTTTAGGCTCACTGCACCCCATAACTTCTGCAGGGGTGGAGGACTCATTGAGATGGTCTGCCCTAGGAGGCTTATGGATCTGGATGGATTCATGATGGCTCTTGGGGGATTTTCCCACCACCTCGGTTGGTGATCCTGTTGATGACCTGGTCCCTCTTTGGAATAGGGAGATGACCAGGGCAATAGACACGATTGCTCAGGAATGACCCCTCTTGAGTAGCTGAGATAACCAGCTCCTTGGTTCAATGAGGAGTTGGCAGCGATGAAGCAAAGTAAGAGGAATCTAGAGGGTGTGTGGCGTTCGGACCTGAAGGGGCCAAATCGAACACGGCTTGATGCCCTTCTAAGGGCATTTGCTGCGGCAATAAAGGCCGCAAAGAAATCTTTCTTTGTGGCCAAAATTGCGTCCGCAAAGAACCGTCTGGCTGAGCTATTTCAAGTTATCAGAGACTTGTTAAATCCCACAATCTCAGATGGGAACCCTGACAGCTCGACAGCTCACTGTGAAGCATTTGCTTGGTTCTTCAGAGACAAAGTCACTTTGATCCATTCTGGCCTGGACACCATGTTAACGGTAGTCTCTGAGGATGTAACACGAGCATCTGCTTGTCCGATTTTGATGGATTCATTTCAATTGGTGAAACCCAAGGATGTGAACAAGATACTGGAGGAATGAGGTCAACCACATGCATCCTAGACCCTGCCCATCCTGGCTTCTAAAGGAGACTAGAGGGGGATTGGCCAAGTGGGTGAAGGTGGTTGTTAATGCCTCCCTTCGGGAAGGCAATATTCCAGCGAGCTTAAAACAAGCTGTGATAAAACTGCTGTTGAAGAAACAATCACTGGACCCCACTCAATTCAACTACTGGCCTGTTTCCAATCTACCCTTCTCTGGCAAAGTCCTGGAACATGTGGTGGCCTCACAACTCCAGGTATTTTTGGAAGACATGGATTATCTGGATCCGGCACAGTCTGGCTTTAGGCCAGGACATGTTACTGAGACAGCCTTGGTCACCTTAGTTGATGATCTATGCCAGGAGTTAGACAGGGGGAGTTTATCCCTGTTGGTTCTGCTGGACCACTCAGCAACCTTTGATACCGTCGACTACGGTATCCTTCTGGGACGTCTCATGGGAATGGGCCTTGGGGGCATTGTTTTGCAGTGGCTCCAGTCCTTCCTGGAGGGTTGCACCCAGAAGCTGTTGTTGGGGGACAACTGCTCGGCCTCACAACCATTGTCTTGTGGGCTCCCACAGGGTTCTATATTGTCCCCTATGTTTTTTAACATTTACATGAAGCCGCTGGGGGAGATCACCCAGAGTTTCGGGATGCGGTGTTATCTGTTAGCAGATGGCATCTGTACAGGAGTTGATTACAAATTGTATGATTTTAACTGTATTTGTGTTTAGATTGGCTGCAGTAATGCTGGAGCGGCCTAAGTCAGAGGAGTCCTCCATGTGCGTTGCCATGGAGACCGATGCAGGAGAGAGGGAAGTGGGAGGAGCTTAGAGGGGAGAGTTTGAAAAAACGACAGTTTAAAATCAGTTAGGGTTTAGGTTTAGAGGAGTGAGCAGTCAGGAGTTAGGTTCAGAGGAGTGAGGAGTTAGGAGTTGGGAGAGAAGGAAAGGAAAGGTGGCGGAGTGACTTGTGAAGCAGAACTTTGAGGCTTTGAAAAGCTGGGTTTGGCTATTGGAAGTTTCTCAGGCTAATGCAGCCAAATGGTGAAACATAGCTGGAATTCTTTTAGTCTAAGGAGAGGCTAAAGAATAGTTTTCTTAGTATTTGATCTAGGGAGGATCAACTAAGGGAAACATCCCTGTATGGAAACTTTGTCTGAAACAAGTGCTCTACATCAGAAAGATACCGTGTTACTAGAAAGAATGAACTGTTAAAGTTACAAGTATTATTCCAAGTGCAACAAGGAAAAGTTACGTCTTGCAACAACACGCTGTGTACTTAATAAAATTGTTAACTTTTATTTGAAGATTGCCTCAGCTCCGTCTATTCTGTGTAGAAAGTGCCATTTCTCACAATATTACAACTTACCTCATGTGGTGGCAGAAACGTAGGGAAAAGTAACCAAATAAATCTACATTCTTCTCTCCAGTCACGCTACAGTATATACAGTGTAATTACTACTAAGTTATTACTTTCTTAATAAAGGAGGAGGTGCAATTAAACAGCCTCCCTTCTAACTTGATGGTAAATTTGGTTCCTAATCAGCAACCTCCATTGCAAATCGGCTAAGTCTTTTTAAAATTGGGAACTGGGGTAAAATCTCCTGAATACTGGTTCCTTTCAAATTGGTGGCAACAATAAATCATCCCTCAGCTCCCCCTGCTTCTTTTCAGCATCCAACTCTGTCACTCCTTCCGACCTGCTACTAAGGAGGCTGTTCAGGTCCTGAACCGGTGCTTGGCAGCTGTGATGGTCTGGATAAGGGCGAACAAATTGAAATTCAATCCAGACAAGACAGAGGTACTCCTGGTTAGTCATAAGGCCGAACAGGGCATAGGGTTACAGCCTGTGTTGGACGGGGTTACAATCCCCCTGAAGACACAGGTTCACAGCTTGGGTGTGATCCTGGATTCATTGCTGAGCCTGGATCTCCTGGTTTTGGTGGTAAACAGGGCAGTATTTGCACAATTAAAACTTGTGCGCCACCTGCACCTGTACCTTGGAAAGTTTGACTTGGCCACGGTGGTCCACGCTCTGGTTACATCCCATATAGACTACTGCAATGCACTCTATGTGGAGTTGCCTTTGAAAACTGCTCAGAATCTTCAAATGGTCCAGCGTGCAGCAGCCAGGTTGCTAACAGTAGCGGCGCTCAGGAAGCATACAACACTGTTGTGTCAGCTCCACCGGCTGCCAGTTTGCTATCGGGCACAATCCAAAGTGCTGGCTTTAGTCTATAAAGCCCTAAACGGTTCCAGCCCAGCTTATCTATCCAAACGTATCTCTCCCTATGAACCCACCAGGGATTTGAGATTGTTGGAGGAGGCCCTGCTCTTGATCCCACCTGTTTCACAAGCATGGCTGGCAGGGACGAGAGACAGGGCCTTCTCTGTGGTGGCCCCTCGGCTGTGGAACTCCCTGCCTAGGGATATCATATCAACCCCCTCCCTCCTAACCTTTCGAAAAAAACCCTGAAAACTTGGCTCTTCGAGCAAGCCTTTGGAGCCTCAGCATAATCAGACAAACTTGAATCGGAAAATGACCTAGGAATGGCTAAGACGATGGAACGAAAGAGGACTAAACATGACAACATAGTTTTAATTTTTTTTGTTTACTGTTTTGATGTTTTTAGATAGATTGTAATGTGATGTTTTTGATTTTTATTTATGTATGTATTTTATATATGGCATCGAATTGAGCGAACCCTTAGTCGCCTTCGGGCTGATATGGGTGGGGTTAAAATAGCATAAATAAATAAAGAAATAAATGAATAAATAAATAAATAAATAAATAAATTTGCTGTAGTGAATCTCTGCATATCCACATCCTGAAGTTTTCAAAAATGCTGAAGATTCTTGTGGAAGGCCCTCGGCGGTAATCTTGGAAGCCTCTAAATCTCACAACAAAGCATCAAATTTGGACAACAGAAGCAGAAATCCTGGGACCAACAGGTCTGTATGAGGACCTCTTCTGAAGTCCCAGTATTTTTTTGCATGTGTTTAAAACCCGTGATTTAGTGTTGCCTGGAAGCACCCTAACTAAAAAGTGTGTTATAGGAATTTTCTCCAATAGCAAATCAATGGTTTTTCTCAGTCGAATAGTGCTGATGCTTCACCACACTATAGCCCCCATAAATCCATGGCATTGAGCCATGGTAGTTAAAGTGGTGTCAAACTACATTAATTCTACAGTGTAGATGTACCTTATGTGACTAATTCAAATACAAGGTATCATTTCCCCTAATCCCACTCATTTTCAAGTTCAGCTTGAAGTTTATCTTCATAGTAATTGTAACCAAGGTAGCTGTGACTTGTTTTATGGCTAAAGCTGAAGATCAAAATGAGGCTTCTGGCCTGTTCAGTTACACTACACATATACTATAATAATATAAACTTTATGACACCTAAGCAAGCAGGTGAAAAGACAATAATTGTATATCAGCTCATTGGGATTTATTTTGCAGTTAGTATGCATCAAGCTATTACAAACTCTTGCTGCTATATAACTGAAGCTAGTCTAGTCACATGGTTTTGCAAAAGCTCATAGATCTAACTTAAGCATTTGCTGAACTCAGCAAATGAGGTCAGGGTACAGAAAACAAATCTTCGCTATTAAGAAAATGATGGCTTACATTGCTGAAAAAGCAATTGTGATGCTACTGATCAGAAATACTGCCCGAAGTAATCCTTTTGTGGGAAGAAACAAACTATGGGAACTGCTGTGTCCTTGGAGGCAGCAAATGTACATACCAAGGGAAGGGGAAACTTGATTGCTAATATACTGTATACAGACTTCTTCCTGAAGTGTTTTGAACAAAGCTGTTATATAATAATTATGGGCTATGTATTTGGTTTGTTTCTATTATGGTGCAAGGGAGGAAGCCAAGGTGCTTTGCCCTAGCAGTTTGGGGCATAATTGATCGTCCATTAAGTCACTACTTTGGTCTTTTGACACTCTGGCATTTCACTGGGTTTTATTTCAACTTTGTTTTAGCCTAAAGCCAGCAAGAAAACAGTTTTTCCTCTTTCTTATTAAAATCCTCACTCATCATTTCAATCTTATATTTATTACTCATAAATTGTTCCATAATGAGGTCACAGACTCTAAGAAAAATCAGTTTATTTCCACCCTATTTCTCAAATTCCATATCTATTATGGTTAGCAAAACCAGCTCAAAGTATTGTGAAATTAAAACAAATAGTATGCATTCCAATCATAGGTTTTGATTGGTCCTTATTTGCTATATTTCAGTTTTCTGATTATATAGTATTGAAATCAACGTACAGAAAACTTTTCTGACATGGCAAGATGCATGCAAAGCATGTGACTGTGGATATAACAAAACATCTAAAAGGTAATTGTGTGCCAGAATGGAGCCTTGCAATATATGCCATGTCTAGGAACCCCTTCTCATAGGACATTTTTTGCCCTTTTTGCCACTTTTATTCACGGCAAGGACAAGGCCTGCCATGTGCCATCACATGATGCACAGCAGGGCCCACCCACATTCCTGCTAAAGTGGAGGGGAAATGCCGAAAGGTGCTTTCTTCACCACTATGGGGAGGAAAGTGTAGTTTGGGTAGCTCCAATGGAGCTACTTGCATTTTCCTCTCCTTTTGCCATATGATGGAAGAAAGGGCAGCAGGGTAACGTGTGTTGCTACGCTTTCTGTCATCTACTGGGAACAGGGACCAGGTGCCAAATGCACCTGGCTCTATCCCCACCATGTGATTTATTTATTTATTTATTTATTTATTTATTTGACTTGTATACCACTACTACCAATTTGGCTTGGAGCGGTTTACAGCAGTAGATTAAAAAAATACAATTAACTTTAAAATACAATAAAACAAGAACAGACATAGTCCCGAGTTATGAAGGAAAGAGGGAGGGTGCGGGGTGCCATGAGCAGCCTCACATGACTTCCCTTTTGCGGTGCAACGACATGGCCCAATAGAGCCATGTGAAGATGTCCTAAGACTATTTTGTTCCAAAGTCCATGACAGCTTGGTAATATTTTATGAATGGAGAGATCACACTAGTTTTTTGAGAGGGATACTAGGGGACAGAAATCTAAGGAACATAAACATTTACTAATGTTGCTTTTAAATTGATTTCTTTAGCTGTTATATGACTCCAACTAGAGTTTCAGCAATAAGACCACTGCAAAGGCTTCAAGAGATAGAATGTTTCCTATGGCACTTTCAGATTACTGTTTTAGTATTGTGATTCCATTTTAACTGTTCTGGCTCCATCATATGCAATGCTGGGACTTGTTTATTTATTATTTACATCGCTTCTACCCCGCCCTTCTCACCCCCGAGGGGGGACTCAGGGCGGCTTACATGGGCAACAATTCAATGCCATAATATCAATACAACAACATAAAATCAAGTACATAAAAATTAACAATAACATTAATTAAAATCACATACTCATATACTAACATAGTCGCCTAATCAAAATCACATCAATTTAGGTGTCTCTGACAAAACTGCAAACCCCAGGATTCCATAAGATGAAGCCAGAGCAGTGAAACTGTTTATAAAGTCATGTGATTGTTTAGTGTGAAAGGGCCTTTACTATTTATTTCTGTGAATGCCGTCAGCAAAATGACTTAAGCATTTGAAACCACAGGCCAAGCAAATGTTATCTAGCTGATGTTGATTAAAGTATGCAAACTGGAAATGGTGTGCACACATATATGTATTATCAAGCCTTGCTTTATATTATTGGTGTGAAAGTGAAGGGACTATCACAGGACTGTGTACAGGTGCCCTTGTAACCTTTAAATGACTTTTAGTATGTCACAGCGCAGCAACACAGCAGTCTAGAAGTTACCTTTTAACTGACAGTCTTTCATCTCTATCCCTTCTACCAGAAGTGTAAGAAGTCTCATGACTTATCTAATCCAGTTCTTCCGTTGAAGTTGGAAAGCTCAAACTTAGATGAATCTTTGCAGATGTCTGCTGTGTTGCACTTGAAACACCTTTCCTATGGAGGCTGCTTGTACAATGGCTTCTAATGGGTGGTACTTCCATGTGGTGAACCACTTGTATGTCGCAGCTTGATATAGGGATCAAAATTTCTCTTCATATTACATTTCAAATTTTAAAGCATGATGTTATAGGAAAAAATGATATTGGATGTTGTATATATAAATTATTATCTTCCCAAAGTGGTAACAAGATTTATCAATGCTGGTGGTAGGGAAAAAAAACCTTTGCTTTTATATGAGACGGCATAACAAAGCATACCACCATTTCACTTTTAGGAAAGACAATTTCACAATAGGTAGCACAATGGGCAAAAGGAGAAGAAATAGCTATATGAATTGTAGAAATGGTTTTTTTTTTGTAACAAAATGGATAGAAATGTAATTTAAAAAGAAGGGCTAATTTCGCATTCTGTTTCACACACATGTTGTTCCATACCAGTGCACAAACCTGTCTAGATCTCTCAGAATGTCTTCCTTTTCTTCTTCATTTGTTTAGAATCTGGACATGTCTTGAATCCCATTAGTTAGTTTCATCTAGAATAGACAAATTGGCTCAGCAAAGAAGTAAACTCAGTCATTGTAATGGATAATGATAATGACAATGGATTTTATGTTCAATTCCTGTGCTCATTACCTGGCAAGAGGTCCCACTGAACATAGTGTTTCCTTGTACCCAGTAAGCATGTTTATCATTGTGTCTTTAATGCCTTTGTGGAGATTATGTATCTCTCATTTTAGATTTTAAGCCAGGAACAGAACATGGTAAAGTTTTTAAAAGAAAACTGACAACTCCCATGGTCACCAACTATGATGGCTGTGAATTTTGGGAGTGGTAGTCCAGAAAGACATTTCTCCAGACTCTAATCTGGATATGACTTTCTCCCAATTTGGTGCCATCCTTTATGAAGTGTCCAACTAAAGTAAATTCAAGCACTCTCAATCTCTTTTTATTTGAAATTTGAGTGTCAGTATTTAAGAAATATTCCTGTAGTATAATTTATTTGAAAGACCCACACTTCTCGCTATTTCCAGTAAGACAAAAAAGTGTTATAAACCGACATTGGCTCTGTGTTGACAGCAGTTGTGGGACAAGGTAAAAAAAACCTTGTATAGACTTTGTGTGTGTGATAAAGAGATGAAGGTTGTTTAGAATATTTGTGAACTGAATGTGAGCAAATGAACACAGCTTTTTAATATAAAGGTTCAAAAATATTCTACCTCCAGTCCTCGCCACCAGTGTCAGTCATTCAAAATGTACAAAGTAATATTTTTTGTAATGGAATAAGACTGTTGAGAAAAGAGTGAAGCCATGAGTATTGGTGCTGTTCAAATGATTTTTTCCCTGAGGGATTTGTATGTACTCCCAGTAGAACTGCATAAATTCTCTTTTTGCACATCATATAACATAACACAAAGCAGGGCTCTGAGAACACTCACACATCTTCACTTTGCTGCTTCTGGTAATGTGAGAAATCATCCATTTTATGCCTTGGGGATAACATGCTTTGTATGAGTTGCTTGTTGCTCCTTGGTATTTCTTTTCTCTTTTTTGACTTGCAAGATAAATAAAAAAGCAATAGAAGAGTTTAGTAGTCCCTGCTCTCTGAAGTCGATATTTCCTGTACACTGGAAAAGGTGGCAAAATATACACACACAAGTATTGACTTCATGAACAATTTTCCTATTTAGCAGATTTTCAGAGGATCTAAATGAATTATTTAAACCCATTTTCTTGGGTTGTTGGTACATAGGGTGACCAACTTTTAGCCATGAGCTTAAGGGAGGTTTATTTGTGACAATTTTGATAGGTTTTTAGTTGTGTGGCATCACTCTATGATGCCACAGATTCAAGTGAAATGTCAAGAGAAAATGCTGTTAGAGCATGACCATACAGCTCAGAAACCACACAACACTTTGGTAATTCCAGTCGAGAAAATCATCAACAATTTATTTATTCTCTGTCAGTTAAATTTTTAAACAAAAAGTGTAACTCTCAGATTAAAAAAGATTGCTCAGCATCTGGACTCCACTTTTCATCCTTGCCCTGTGTCTAGCTGGATGTTTTTAGTGCCATCAGCATTGGAAGGATTGTGAAGTAGGGCTGGAGATACACAGACATTTAGTGTGAGGTTTCAGAAGTATTGTCTGCAACAAACATTGCACTATAACTTGAACTGGGAAAAAATAGCTTACTTGATCTGATTGTTTCATTTCATATATGCACATTGTCAGTTAGAAAAGAAACATGGAAACATGGTGAATTTCTCTTACTCTTTTTTTCTTTCATCTCTTCCTCTCCTCCTCCTCTCCTTCTTTTCCCTTCTTCTGTTCTTTTCCTCCTTTTCTTTCACTTGGGAGTGGGGGTTGAGGGAGTGACTCCATAAACCCCAGCCCCATTCCTCACTGCAGGTGTCCAAGCCAGTCAGCAAACTATGAGGTATGGGAGGCAGGGTCCCACTGGGCATTTCCCATTGGGGGATGGAAGAGCAGAGGGTTCCCCCTCACTGGTGACTCCTCTCCCCCCCTCCATGCCCCCCTCAAAGTATCATCCAGTACTTCTCCAATACATATACACATGAAGCTGTATTTCTAAATATAAGGGAGAAATGGCAGAGCAAGATGAGAGCCAGCAAGATCCCCAAAAATTAGTTGAATTACAGAAGTTCCTAGGAAATGCAGGAGAGTTCACCAGTCTAGTGGTCCATCTAGCTCAATAATCTCCACAATGCCTTCCGGTATTTCAGAGATAATTTTATTCTCCAGAAGATTCTAGATACTGAACTTGGGGCCTTGTGCATATAAATCATTTTGTCACCACATTGACTTATACCCCAATGACAGACATGTTATCTGATCTTTTTCAAACAGCCGTACTATAGTTCTAGTTTTCTAATTACAAATAATCTCTAAAATTGTTATTTGGCCTCCTGGGGAAATATATTATGGTTGTGCATTTCAGTTAAACCCCAATCTGTTTTTGGGAGCTTCTGGACATTGGTAGGGTAAGAATCTGTTTTCCTTATTGCAACCAAGGGATCTGTTTGCAATCCAGCCCATTGGCAGCAATGGAGAACTTACCAGCTCTCCTTTCCATCATTTTTAGGGCAAGGGCTTAAGAAGCCTTACTTCCTGCAATCCTTTCTCTTCTTTCTTTCAAGGAGACCTGGTTTTAAGGCAAGGTGAAATGCACACACCTCTTAATACGTAGCACTGCAAAAAATTAATATGGGACACACACGCCTAGGTGATGCCAGCAGAAATCTTCAGGCAAAGGGGACCTTTATTATATTATCCCACCACTGTCACTATCTGTAAAAGATGAGACTTAGCTGGGAAATGTATGAAGAGATAATTCTTGAAAACACCTGTTTGTGCCACTCCAATATATGTATCCCAGTGCTACAAAACTGCCTTTGACTCCATGAGATCTTCAGCCTGGATAACCTCCTCTTTTCTGGATAAACTTCTGTTTAATAATTATTAATAACTGAACAAAACTGAACAGAAACAACATTTATTTGAAGATTTCTCAGGTTCACATATGCTTGGTGATTACACAGTATCTCTTTATTATCATTACACTTAACTCCTTGTTCTTCAGAAAGCATGAAACTGCTACTGTTACACTTTTAATATCAGGTTATGTTCTGTCACTTTAGTATTTGTGATTTTCTTTCTTTTAAGACCTATTTTCTTTTCCCAGTCTCACTCCCGTTGCTTCAGACTTGACACTGAAGTCAAAACAGAACTATTGAGAATCTTTTTCTTTTAGCCCCCCCCCCCAGCTATTATGCCTCAGAGTTTATTTATTTATATTTATTTATTTGCTTTATTTCTATACCGCGTTTCTCAACCTATAATAGGTGACTCAATGCGGTTTACACAATATTAATTACCACAACAATAACAATTAAAACACAACATACCCAATAACAAACACACACTCATTCATACAATGCCTCGATCGCAAACATGATCCAGTCTCATATCCTTATACCGTTCCTATGTTCAGTTTACCGTCATTCTGTATACCATTGCGCTGATTAGCCAAACGCTTGCTCAAAAAGCCAGGTTTTGAGCTTCTTCCTAAATGCCAGCAACGAAGGGGCCTGTCTGATGTCGCTTGGTAGGGCATTCCATAACCGAGGGGCCACCACCGAGAAGGCCCTGTCTCTCGTTCCCGCCAGCCGTGCCTGTGACGCAGGCGGAACCGAGAGCAGGGCCTCCCCGGACGATCTTAATGTCCGTGTCGGTTCATAGGAGGAGATGCGTTCGGAGAGGTAGGTGGGGCCGGAACCGTTTAGGGCTTTGTAGGCTAATGCCAGCACCTTGAATTGTGCCCGGTAGGGAATTGGCAGCCAGTGGAGCTGGCTCAACAGGGGAGTGGTATGCTCCCTGAGAGCTGCTCCTGTTAGCAACCTGGCTGCCGAACGCTGGACCATCTGGAGCTTCCGGGCAGTCTTCAAGGGCAGCCCCACGTAGAGTGCGTTGCAGTAATCTATGCGGGATGTGACCAGAGCGTGGACTACCGTGGCCAAGTCCGACTTCCCGAGGTACGGGCGCAGCTGGCGCACGAGCCGAAGCTGTGCAAATGCTCCCCTGGCCACCGCTGAGACCTGAGGCTCCAGGCTCAGCGATGAATCCAGGGTCACACCCAAGCTGCGAACCTGCGTCTTCAGGGGGAGTGTAACCCCGTCCAACACAGGCTGTAACCCTATGCCCCGTTCGGCCTTTCGACTGACCAGGAGTGCCTCTGTCTTGTCTGGATTCAACTTCAATTTGTTCACCCTCATCCAGTCCGACACAGCAGCCAAGCACCGGTTCAGGACCTGGACAGCCTCCTTAGAAGTAGGTGGAAAGGAGTGACAGAGTTGGACATCATCTGCGTACAGATAACACCGAGTTAAATACTTTTATGCCTTAAAAACACAACACTGAAAACTAAACACCTGGCTCACTACCTGGAGCCACCTTTTTCTTCTGACTACCTGTCAGGGGCTTAAACTACTTGGTTTAGCTCGTCATAACTAGAACCAACCATTTTTTGAATTATCCGGCCACCAACTGACTCTTTTCAAACCCATTTCAAAACTGTCCTCTCTCCAACAGTGGCAGTTAGCTTCACCCCTTTTCTCCTGTCTGGGGATCTGCATCGTTATGGCAATGCCTGGGCTTCAGGCCACCATAAGTTAGCCAGCACTTATATTCCAACATTAATAAATATATCCAAAACCTACATTTTAATTAGACATTTCATTACAGAAGGGCTTCAGAAATCCCCCTTTCTGTGATCCTTTCCCTTCTGTTTTTAGAGGAGAACTGTGTTTCAGGCAACAGGCTTAAGAAACCACTAGGCATGTGCAAAAATAATTTTGGATCATATGCGTTGTTAAAGCTGTTTCTGCTCTAGAGGAAACAGGAGCTGTGGGTGTGCTAAGCTATCTCCCTGCAGGAGGTAGTTTTTCAAGGCATTTTAAGGGGGCTTCTCAGGGAAGGAAGAGGGTTTGACCTGGAGTTTTCTTACTCTGGAGGCACCGGAAAGGAGAACTGGTGCCTTGCTTAGAATGCCTTTTCCCTCCTTGCACTTCAATTTCACCTCTGAATCAAGAAAGACAGGAGGGATTAAGAAACCCTGCTTCCTGCCATCCTTTCTTTCTAGTGGCTGCCTCCCTATCCACACTACACATGTAAATGAAAGAAGCCAAAAGCAGCCAGTTTTTGACAGCCACTGTTCTGTTGTGACAAAAAAAAAAAAAGGTGGTGGTGCCCATGCCATTACGGGCATCCAAACCAGCCAAATCAGCCAAATACCATTTTTTAAAATAGATATCTGCACAAGCCTAGAAGATACAAGGTATTTGTCTTCCACCTAGTGCTGTCTCCCATCCCTGTGCCCATGCTCTGAGACATCATCCCAAATTAGGTTCACTGCCTTGGATGGATTATTTAAAGATCAGACTAAAAGCTTTAGAAGATTTATCACCTGAATGTCATGGAGATCAGCAGCCACAACCACTTTCCTCAGTGGTCTAGGGAACATTTTGATTTGTCCAGAGGACAAATGTCAGGTGAACAGCCCAACACTGCAGTTCCAGTAAAACACAAACCTCCCTATGATTAAGTTTAAGTACAATTGAAACACCAAGATTTGTTTATTTATCACATTTGTTTTGGCTGGTAAAGAGCATCTTGTGGTGCTGGGTAGGAAATCATTTCTTGATCGTTCACAGAAAAAAAGTGGAGACTTCAGTGAAAGACAAATGTACCACAAAAGATTTAATCACATTGACTGATTAAGAAATATAGTGCCATGTCATGGTGTCTCTTTTTCTCTCTCTCCCTTGCCGTTCTTGCTTTTGTGTGCCAATTTAGCTGAGGAAATGAAGGCAATCAAAAATAACATTTAACAAGCAAGTAAACAAACAACTGTTGCTTTGCTTCATGTGGAAATTAGTTTATTAGGCATGGAGGAAACTCAATTTCCATGGTTACAAATGACCTGTTAATCTTGTAAATTATTCAGTCTTCCTGAACAACAAATCTACTAAATAAATTGAATGTCTGCTGAAAACCTGCAGCTGCTATCATATGTTCTTACAAATGGGTCCTCTGTAAACTCTAATTTTCTTGTTACCTTTTACATCCTTTTTGCCAAGTGGTGATATATAAAATAGATATTTTTGAACCTGACAGCAGCAAAGAATAGGAAGCACAGGAACAAAATATCTTCTGCTAGTTATTTGTGCCAAGAAATAATAATAATAATAATAATAATAAACATTTGTTTGTCCTTTGATTAATTTTAAATGAAAACTGTCCATGGACTTATCTTTCTTCCTTTGTGTTTATTTAATTATATTAATTAAAAGCAATGGCTTTCTGATGCTGGGATTGAGCAGTCAAATTATATCCAGGGCCCTTCCAGACAGCCCCCCCAAATGAGGGACCTCTCAGGCTTTTACTGGGGGTGTCCAAACAATGCCTTCAGTAAAAGAGAATTAATTCAGGACAAAGTAGTAAATTTTGTTTTGTCTTGAATTAATTAGATACCCCATTAGACCCGGGCCTTCCTGAAAGGCCCAGGTCTAATGGGGCATTGGGCCCGCAGGGGCTACCAGGTAGTCTTGGGACTACTCAGGGATCAGTCCCCACAGCTCTCGGTTTTTCAGGCTTTGTGAGCCCAGAGAACTGAGAAGAGACACACCCCTCCCCCAAAACCATCCTTAAAATTGTAAAAAACAAAAAACAAACAACTTACCAGGCCACTATTGTATAACTCTGGCAGTTCTCCTAGTGCATAGAAATTATGTGTAAGGAGGTAGGAGGGAACGAGCACCCCCCCCCCCGCCTCCGGGAACATCATTTCTATGCACCAGTAAAACTATGCACCAGTAAAACTGGAGCAGTGTAATGGCAGCCTGCTAAGTTTTTTTTACCATTTTAAGGCTCATTGGGGGGCGGGGCCTTCTGAATGTCTGGGTGTTTTCCCAGTAGTTATAGGAGAGAATCTAAACACATCACTGGGAAGGTCTGGTTTTCTATGGGGGTGTGGGCATGCCCTCAGTCTGGAAGTGTCCTCAGGCATTCAGTTCCAAGTCCTGATTTGAGACACATATGTAATGAGTACACTGTTTTCCTTGTGTATACTGGTTGCCCAAATTAATTTTATTGGGGCAAAGGAGGAACACAAAGTACATGCAAATGAATAAATATATATAGGCATTTTGGACTTGCTCAGCTGTGCAGACCTTGTACAACTTTGTGTACAATGTTCTAAGAGATTGCTTTTACTTTTGTGTAAAAGCTGATTGAAAAGACAAATAGGAACTGTTGGAAATTATCAAAGGCTTATAGCAGGGAAATGTACAGGGTTATTCTTGTATAGAGACTGTTCTTTCATTTGTATGCTTTGATATAAGATCATCTACCATTGCTACTGATATTATGTGACTGGCAATCTTCTCAGCAAATATAATTTGATAGCAGGAGTTAAATAGAGATCTGTTGGTAGGGTTATTCACACTGTCAAAATGTCAATTTTCCCGGGTTGCTTGTTTTCTGACTCTTGTTCTTCCATAGGTATGTGAATCCTGTTGTAGTAGAGTCTGTTGGCAATGCTGCAACTAGTAGTAGGAGTGGTAGAGGAGGGAAAAGAGGCACCCAGGTGTTAGATGAGGAACAGCAAAGGAAGAGAATTCGGGAGATAATTATGTCACCCACAGATGAAGAGTCCTTCGAGGGTTTCTCTGAGAGTGAAATGAGTGAGGAGGAGGAAGGAGATACAAATGGGAATAGAGAGACTAAGAGGATTACTTGAGAGCAGGAATCAGACAAGGAGCGTCAGAGAAAGAAGATCCGGGACATACTTACTGCTCCCATGGAGGAAGAGGATTTCATGGGTTTTTCTGGGAACGATGGGTCTGGGAGTGATGGGGATGAAGAGGAGCCACTGGATTGGACCAAGGTACAGGAGGTTCAGAATGTATGTACTCAACCAACATCTAGTGACACTTTTGCGGGGTTTTCTGATGGCGGGGATTGGCAATCAGGTGATACTGTGGAATCATGGGGAGACCTACGTCTTGACAAGAGGTGGAAGAGTTGGAGGGATGGCGTTGGCATTCAGCTGTGGAAGCTAAGCCAGCTGAGAGTGATGAGGATGGGGTGGAGGGCAGCTCATCATCGGTTGATGAGCTATAAGATAAATGTAGGCACTGGAATGATAGAACTTTGAAGTAGGCAAAGTGTTGATTTTGTGCCTTGGGTCTTGTCACTGCCGCTTTCCTGTTGGGCTTGGGTCCTGGATCTGCAGGTTGCTGTTTTGCTTCATGTACTGACCAGCTTGGATTCTCGTAAGTGCGGATTTCCCCTCTCCTTGACTTCAGACTGCTTTTGACAACAACACTGCCTTAGTGGACTTTGGAACCTTCAACTGGGATTTCTTCAATCTTGGACTGCATTTGGATGATGGCTTCTCTTCACAGCTCTTTGTTTGTTTGTTTCCATTGAACGGTGTGATTTTGGTGTGCTTTGGAAGAACTCTTGTTTAATCCGGGTTTTTTGCCAGTTTAATCCGGATTATTTTCTGAGTTTGTTTTACAAGCTAAAAATTGCTACAATCTTTGAGTTTTGACCAGAGGCACTGAAGCAAGTGTCTCTGTGTCCTGTTTATTTTGCTTTAATAAACTATTGTTTTGGACATACTCCTGTGTGTGGCTCTTTAAGGCATCTGGGTTCCGACAAATCCATTGCAGAAGTGTCATTGCTGCTAAAAGCAACATCATGCTCCTCAGCTAGTTGATCAGTCTACACAATTTATAACTGAAATATATATATATTTTTCAAAATATGGAGAATCCAGTGGGTGCTAGCCTGCAGTCAATGGGTGAATTTGGATAGCAATGTATTTTAATGTACTCTGAAATATTCCTGTTACGGCTTTTACCAAACAAACTCATATTAAGTCACCATTTTTTTTTACTTCTGAGTTCTCTAATGTTTCCTCTTTGTCTATATCAAATTAGTATGGCTTGTTCCCATGGTGACTAACTGATGTGAGTTTTTGTCATACTGGGTGTGCTTAGGGGTGATATAGGAGTAGCTGAGGTCTACTGTTTCTCCCTTTTCCTCCACATTTCTTTTATCCCACCATGATATCATGGTATCTTGCAAAACATGGAGTAAGGGCATCCTAGTGACAAAGGATGACTATCATTGCTGAACATTAGGCAGAATACAAGTTATTAGGTGTGTAAAAAGCTTCAGAATTCCATTTTATAATTTGGATATTTGTATGATTATATATTTATATTACATGTAATTTTACCAATAATATTACAATATAATGGTATAATACAACATAGTAATAATCAATACTGATATCGTACTATGCATATATATATATATATATATATATATATATATATTGTAAGCCACTCTGAGTCCCCTTCAGGGTGAGAAGGGTGGCATATAAATGTCATAAATAAATAACTAAATAAAGATTCTGGAAACCAGGTTGATAGCTTCTGGATAAGAATTAAGGAAACAAGGACTGTAAAAGATGCAGTTTTGGGAGTCTACTACAGACCTCCAAGCCAGATAGAAGAACTGGATGAAGCCTTTCTTGACCAGATGACCAAACATACATAAAGAAGATACATAATAGTAATGGGGGACTTAACTACTCTCATATTTCTTGTAAACCAAAATATGCCAAGAGTGCAAAGTCCAACAAATTTCCCACTTCCCTTTCAGACAGTTTTATTGTCCAGAAGGGAGAAGAGACAACAAGGGGATCAGCTATTCTGGATCTGATCCTAACCAACACTGAGGATCTGGTCAGTGGAGTGGAAGTGGTGGGATCCTTAGATGGGAGTGACCATATGCTCCTAGAGTTGTGATACAAAGAAAGGGTGAAACTAAGAAAAGTCAAACATGCATTCTAGACTTTATGAGAGCAGACTTCAAGAAATTTAAGAAAATACTGAGCATAATTCCATGGTCAGGAATACTAAAAAAGAAGAGAGTTAATGACAAATGGGAGTTTCTTAAAAGTAAAATAGTGAAGGCACAATTGAAACAGTGCAAACGAGGAGAAAAAAAATAGGAGACGTGTAAAATTACTAGAATGGAGGTCCAAATAATTTTTAACTGAGCTAAGATTTAAAAGAGACATGCACAAGAAATGGAAAAGGGGGGAAATCATCAAAGAGAAATTCAAACAAATAACCAACATATGTAGGGAAAAGGCTCATAAGGCTAAGGAACAAAATGAACTCAGGCTTGCCAGAAAGATTAAAACCAATAAAAAGGGGTTCTTTGATTATGTCAATAGAAAAAAGGAAGAAAATGGAAATGATAGGGCCTCTGTGAGGAGAAAGTGACTAACCGGCGATAGGGAAAAGACAGAGCTTCTCAATACCTTCTTTGCCTCAGTTTTCTCCCAAAAGGAGATTGGGATTCAACCTTAGCAATATGGAGTGGATGAGGTAATAGGGGAAATGTAACCCAAAATAAGTAAATAAGTAGTCCAGGAATACCTGGTTACTCTAAATGAATTCAACTTTTCAGGGACAGATGAAGTACATCCTATAGTATTGAAGGAACTAGCAGAAGTCTTTTCAGAACCAATGGCAATTTTCTTTGAGAATTCTTGGAGAACAGGAGAAGTCCCAGCAGACTGGAGGAGAGCAATTGCCGTCCCTATTTTCAAGGAGAAAAAAGAGGACACAAACAATTACCATCCAATCACCCTGACATCGATACCAGGAAAGATTATGGAGCAGATAATTAAAGAGGCAGTCTGCAATCACTTAGAAAGCAATGCTATGATTACTAAAAGTCAACATATATTTCTCAAGAACAAGTCATGCCAGACTAATTTTATATCTTTTTTCAATAGAGTTAAAAGCTTGGTAGATGCAGGGAATGCTGTGGATTTAGCATATCTTGATTTCAGTCTATGTGAGAAAGATCTTGGAGTTTTCATGAACAACAAGTTGAACATGACCCAACAGTGTGATGCAATAGCTTAAAAAGCTGAAGGCAGTTTTGGCTGCATTAAAAGCAGTAAAGTTTCTAGATCAAGGGAAGTCATGGTGCCTTTGTATTCTACTTTGATTAGACCTCCCCCTGGAATACTGTGTCCAATTCTGGGCACCACAGTTCAAAAAAGATATTGACAAGCTGGAAGGTATCCAGGGGAGGTAAAACAAAAATGATCAAAGGTCTGGAGACCATGCCCTATGAGGAGCATCTTAAAGAACTGGGTATGTTTATCCTGCAGAAGAGAAGGTTGAGAGGAGACATGATAGCCATGTATAAATATGTGAAAGGAAGTTATAAGGAAGAGGGAGGAGACTTGTTTTCTGCTACACTTGAAACTAGAGCTCTGAGCAATGGGTTCAAGTTACAGAAAAGGAGATTCCACCTGAACATTAGGAAAAACTTCCAGACCATATGAGCTGTTCAACAGTGGAACTCTACCTCAGAGTGTGATGGAAACTCCTTCCTTGGAAACTTTTAAACAGAGGCTGGATGCCCATCTGTCAGGGATACTTTGATTGTATTTTTCCTGCATGGCAGGGGAGTGAACTGGATGGCCCATGTGGTCTCTTACAACTCTATTATTCTATGATTCAGTTAACAAATCTCCACATTACGAATGGGAAAGGGACCCCCTCTGAAGCATTACAAATCAAAACAGAAGTCTCTGAAACTTTCAGTGAGATTAGTAAAAATTTGTTGTTTTGGAGCTTTTTTAATATAACATACTCTGTCCATAATTGTCTGGAATGGGAGGAGGCAGGGGCCGATGTGATTGAAAAGGGTAGCTGCATGCTGCCTGCTCTGAGGGTTGGTAATTGGCACCCATTGCTGCTCTAGTATTACAACATTCCTGGCTGTGTGGTTCAGAGAAAGGGCAGACTCTATGATTAAGATGGTGTTTTTTCATGGGCAAGCTTGTTCACTCTAGCCCTGACCTGTGGGACACTGTATGGTCTCAAGGGTACAAGTGTCCCTGGTGGCACCTAGGCTGGCACTGCAGTGGATCCTGCTTCCTTGCAGCCACTGCCTCCTCCTCCTCCTCCTCCTCCACCACCACCACCAGTGATTTCTCCTGGAGTTGAGGCTGAGGCTTACCTCTGAGATAAAAATGGGCATGACTGAAGCAACAAGCATGAATGGATTGGGTGGTGAAAGGAAATGACGGTTGATGGAAGGAGGGAGGGAAGACTAGTAGCCCCTTCACTGTCAGCTCCCCTCCCCCCTTCAGTGTTTGTGTGTCTTTATGGTGTTAGCGGGGAGAGCTAAAGAAGTGTGCTTGGAGTTCTGTTCTGTGTGTTTCTTAAAACTTAAATTTATAGTCGATTTTTGATAATTCTGGGTTTTTTTCTATCCCTTCATATCCAGTATATAACCTTTGCCTGTTGAAATCATCCAACCCCAATCTGCAGCCCTGTTCTTCTGATATGAGCAGAATTTTGGAAAATGTAGTTTGGGAAGGCAAGGACCTCTATAGCAGAGTATTCAAAAAGCTCTCACCCTAAACTACATTTCCCAGAATTCTGCTTTTGCCAGAAGAATGTGTCTGCCCTCATTAAAGCCCCAGTGCAGGTTAATCATATGTGCTCAAATTGAAAAAAGTTTTTTTAAATCAGTGGATAGACTTATTGTCCTAAAACTTGGCAGGTTTTCTACCCTACTCAAGTTATGTCACTGTGCCACAATTAAAGGGGATACCTCTTGTAGTTAAAAAAAGTTCTCAAACATTCTGAAACTTGGAAGGCTGGAAGTCATAAATGTTGCCTACAAGTCTGCCAAGTGTCATTGTGATTATCATAAAAATGACAGAGAAACAATTCTCTAAATTTTCCCCATTGCTGCTAATGGAACCAATCTTAACAAAGCAATTATGAAGCTTCGCAGATTCAGATTATTAATCAGAACAGGACACCTCCAAATATTTACAAAATGAAGCGGGGGCCATCCAAATCTCTGAAACAAATTAGTAATTGGATTTCAACCATTTCACACACTTCTACAAGATATCCTCCCTGGTCCAGGGACTAAAACATGGAATGACCACTGCACCTGAGCCCTCCGGACACATTCATTAAGATTTCTTGTTTATTGCAAAGACAGGATGTGTTCTTCTTTGTCTTTGATCAATTAATTTATTGTTACAGGAAATCCATTCTAAATAGAAAAGAAGACAGAAGATTTAGCTGTACTTTAATTAAAGAGTTCCTGAAAGCTGTCTTTTATTTGTAAGCGGGTGCCATCCTGTGTGAGGAACATCATGGTTTGCTTTCTTCCCAGACAAAAGGACATAAAAACAAACCAGTGTTTGGGAAGAAGAGAGAATTGATCTTTGCAGGCATACAGAAAACAAAAGCTGAAACATTTTTTTTTTCATAAAATCAGAAAAGTAAAAACAAAAGGGCAAGCATGCAATCTAGAGCTCTCTCTCATTAAACACTTTATATCAGTGGGTTGTTGTAGGTTTTTCGGGCTATATGTAGCCTGAAAAACCTACAACAACCCAGTGATTCCAGCCATGAAAGCCTTCAAAAATACTTTATACCAGTGTTTTTGTTTTTTTGATTCCAGACAAGCATGCATTCCTTTTAATGGGTGAGTAATTGTTAACAGCAAGGGCTACATTGGACGAATAAAGTGTGGGCCCTACACTGCCATATATTCCAGAATACCAAGGTAGATAATCCACATTATTTGCTTTGAACAGGATAATCCAAGTCTACACTGCCATATTAATCCAGTTCAAAGTAGATAATCTGGATTTTATTCAGTTGTGTAGAAGGGAGTCTCAGTCTCAACCGTGCTCTGACATATAAGGGAAAATACACATTGTATGTGGATATATATAACAAACTTAATGCTTCTTCAATGATGAAAGGCAATGTTAGGAATGCTGTAATTTTAACAATACAGAAAGTTGTCTTGTGCTAAGTGAGGTGACTGACCACCCAGTTCAGTACTGTTTACACAGGCAGGCAGCAGCCCTCCAGGCTCTTCCTATCCCTACAAAGATCCCATGAGCAGAATTTGGGGCCTTTTGTCATGCAAAACATGGCTTTACCACTGTGCCCAAGCCCTTCTTCTTTAAGTGGAGAGTTAGAAGGAGAGGAGTACACTTAATAGCTCATCTCCTTCTCATTATACTCTGCATAATATAAATGGATTTATCACATCTTTTTCTTTCTTTCCTTTTCTCCATAAACAATTGTCCAGTGATGGAAAGAAATCTCTTTTAAAGTTAGCCTGCATACAAAATGCATTAAATATTCAAGCCTGTGTCTGCTTAATATGTGAGCTATTAAAGCTCCTTTCTTTTTCTTAATGGCCGCTTGTCATCACAGTTGAGGCTTTTGCACAGATACAGAATGCACAAGAAAAGAATGGCTAGATTTTCAAGATGTGATGAAAAAACTTTTCACATCAGCCAATCATTTAGATTTTTAGCACTGACAGCATGCATTCTCATTTAAAGCTTTTTATTGATTCAGGCTAATTTTCCAATATGCCAACCTTAGAGGTTTTTCATTTCTACATTATGGCTGCTGCAGTTCTTGTGCTTAGATGTATCTGCACTATTTACCTATATCAGTTTCATACTTCTTCAACTTTCATAACTCCATTATATAAAATACTGGGATTTATAGTTTTGCAAAATACTTAGAAATCTCTGATGGACATTCAGCAAGGTTGGAAGTTGTGTGGCACCAAGCATACTTCCCTATAAGCTATGCTACTTTGGTCTGTCCGGAGTTGCAAGTCAATAATATCTGGATATCTGATATTTTCCACCACTGCATTACAGTTCTCCTGTAGAGAAATCTATGTACCTTATTTCATGCAGCCATAAAAATTACATTTGTATTAAAGGATGCATCTACACTGTAGAATTAATGCAGTTTGACACCACCTTATCTGCCATGGCTCAATGCTATGGAATCATTGGAGCTTTAGTTTTACAAGGTCTTTAGTCTACTTTGCCAAAATACAAATAACCATGTTCCACAGCATTGAGCCATGGCAGTTAAAGTGTTGTCAAACTGCATTAACCCAATAGTAAAGATGTGCCCAAATTGCTGATCCCTTACATGTGTTACATCTATATCTGGTCTAACCTCCAGTGTACTCATTGAATACAGACATGAATGCAGGGTCATACCTAGTCTTAGTTCTTATCTGTTGCCATTCTCACTCAAACATATGGGAAATGTAAGTTCACAGGGAAATAAAAATGGTGAACTTCTTGTGGAAGCAATGCAGCATCCTTGCATTCAATTTCATTACAATGTTTTTGATGGTTTTTCATTCACTGAATATTCTCTTTAATCTCCTTAACTTCCCAAGCTTTTTTCAGATCAGGAAGAATAGTGTGGGCAGTTGTAGATGCTGCAGAATGATAGAAATATGGGGCAGTAGGAGGAAAAAGAGATATAGCAATTCATTCTCTCTCTCTCTCTCTCTCTCTCTCTGTGTGTGTGTGTGTGTGTGTGAAAAGAGAGAAAGTGCCTTAAAGTCACCAGTTGGCTTAATGACAACCCCATAAATTTTATATGTGTTCCTTGCATCTGTAAAATACACTAATGACATGGTTAAAAGAAATTATGTTGTGCCATGAGAATGAGGCAGGAAAACAAGTCTCTTTCACAGATGGAGACAAGTTGAAGGGAATTTGAGGATAGGTTTCAGCAGAGCTGTAGTTGTGTCCATTAAACATGCTATAATGTGTTTGTGTCTCAAGATTAATTTTTACAAAGAGGTTATTCTAAGAAGAGCTTACTTATATTGTATACTGAATCAACAGAAGACTGTCCTGTCTTGCTCCTTGCCCTGCTTCTTTTTTTAGTCTGGATAACAGAAACCATGTTTTTAAAGAGAACTGGTTTTACTCTTCCAAATGTTCCTGAAGAACACGACTCACTGTACAATTTGTTAAACTGGCAGGTTATCAGCCTCAATTGTGATGGTTCAGAACGATTTTAATCAGAGAAATTTACTTCACAAAATAACCCTAAAATCAAGCTAAAATGGCTGAGCCATCATATTATCTTTTACCAAAGTGATTTCAATTGAATTCAGGGAACTTTTTTTTTTCTTACAGCAAAACTGCAAGAGCACTTTTTCATTTTGACCGCAATGTCATTATGGATTGCAAGAGTCTCCAGGTCACATAAACTTGCAGGGCCAGAGGATGGAGCTGTGTGAGTGGGAAGATTGTTCAGCACTTTAGGAATGATAGGAAAATTTCTGGCTTAGACTAGGGGTTTCATAATAGCAATCCTTCTGTCAAAGGTCATTGTGAAGGTAATGGAGGATAAAATAATCTCCCATTGAGAACTGGCCATGTGAAGTGGCAACAGATGAAAGTAACCCTTTTAAAACTGCTGAGGCACATCCGCCCAGCACAGTCTGAAGGATGCCTTCTCAGCAGCTAGGCAGAGCGAAGGCGAATCAGAGTTAGATTGATATGAACTGCAGCAGGGTTAGAAAGGATGATAGACTGCCAACCCTTTCTTGACATTGAAGCAAGAACATTTTGTATTCCTCAGGCTCCCTAGACTTCTAATCTATGGCTTGTTGCATTTTAGAACTGGAGAGGAAAAGAACAGGCCTCAGGAAAAGTCAAGTGGGAATTGGAAACCTAGACTGCCTGAGAAGGCATTTAATGTTTTACTGTTTTCCACATAATTATATGTACATACTAGGAATTGCTTTATTTGGCTCCATGAACATTTTCCACATTTATTCAAAATCCCTTCATTGCTTACAGCAAGGGTGGGGGATGGTTAGTTCCAGAATTCCATTTTTACTGAGATGTCTTAATGCTTCTGCAATGCACTCAGGAGACTGAGGCTTGAATGGGTGGATAGGTTTTCACTTCAGGCAATTTATTTTTTGAAAATTACCCTAAACACACAAGAAGCTCTTGCAAATATAGTGTGCTGCTTTCTCTCCATCAAAAGTTGGGGCAGCTTTACACGGACCCTTTATCCCTGCCCTAGTTACAAATGCTGGATTGGCCCTGGTATGGTTGTGACTGCCAGGCCCCTGGTCACTGTGTAGGCAGGAGGGAGTCCTGACTATCAGCAGCACCAAACCTGTTTCAGCGAGGTCAGATAGCCACCCTTATTATCCTCCTCCTGTTCCCATTGTACTGTGATTTTTAGGCATGACATAGCTATGGCCATCACTCATTGCCTGGAGTGATGTGAGCCACAGCAACACCAGGAGGGGAAAAAGGAAGAATCACCTATCCTTTCCCCCTCCTTTCTCTGATTGCCTTTGCAATGTCCAGGTAATGAGCTATGGCCACTAAAGGCCACTGCTATGACGAGAACAGGAGAGGGTAATAGTAAGTGCCAACTCATTTCCATGGGCCACCTGAGTCCAGGGGATATGGTATGACTATGTAAACAGTTGTGGCTACTTCTGTCTTGGAATTAGTCCAACTGTTTACATGGGCCTGGAGTCACATTTTGCTCTGATTCCTTAGGGAAAATTCAGAGTAATCCATGAGTTTTGTTAATCCAATTCAAGACTGACCTTGGCCTGCATTATTCTGAATCAGCTCCATGCATCACACATCGGATTGCTCCCTCAGAGTAATGGGTCCATGAGAAAGTGAACAAGGACAAGAAGACATATAATGTCACTTCCAGTTAATCATCATCACAGATTATAAGCCAATTCCTGATAAACCTCTTAGTCAGCAGTTCTCAACCTGGGGGTCCCAACCCCAAGAGGGGTCATTTGGCAATTCTCAAGGAGTCATGGCCCTGCCTCCTTAGGCCCCGGCTCTTCATGCAGGCCCCATGTGTCATCCTCAGGGTGCTAAAAAGGCCCCAAGAGGCATTGGCAAGCATGTGGGGGAAGAGGGCTGGTGGAGAGAGCACACATCCAAGGGCTGGTGCAGGAAGTGTGCTCTCTTCCCCCTGTGCACTTGCCAATTCTGGGAGAGTGATGTGCTCCTGCATCTGCATCTGTTTTTAATCTGCTTTTTTTTATCTGACCTACTTGGGAACTGCGATTCCCTTCCTTGGGCACCTGTGCCCCATTCTATAGTGTGCCGGTCATAGACTTTAATAAATAATTAACTGATTGATTATATAATTCTCATTTCTAAATCTCAAATAAGAATTTTAATTAAGGTTAAATATTTTAACCAATGCCATAAGCCTAAATTGGCAATTGGAATAAAATAGAATCACGTGGTCTTCCAAATGTTGTTGAAGTACTACATTTTACAGCTCCCAAAGCTGATAAGACTGGAAGTTCACCACAGGAAAACTACAAATTCTCATCCCTGCCTTAAATATAGTCCCTAATTTCAACTACTGAAGAGCCACTGAACTAATATCATTTGTAGAAGTGTTGATTTACCATTCAACAATTGATTTAGGCCCCTTCTACACTGTCCTTATATTCTAGGTTCTGATCTCAGATTATCTGGTTATCCCAGATTATATGGCAGTGGAGACTCATATAACCCAGTTCAAAGCAGGCAATCTGGATCAGGTACTGGGATATAAGCACAATTAGTAGGGGCCATAGTGGATTTGCTCCAATTAAGAGTAGCAACTGGATATTAATTCATAAGGGGATGGGAAAGGGGATTTGTCTCGACTTCCCAATCTTCTTCTCTGCGTCTCCTAAGTGAATTTTTGTTTCTAATCTTCTCCATATCCTCGGCTTCTCTTCTGGTCAAATTATATGATTACTTCTTCTTCATTGTACTGAATAATTTATTTTTCTCTGGTTCCATTCTTTGCTGGAACTTCTACAATATATATAATCGGTCCTTAATTGTCTGTCATGTATTCCTCAAACAGTTTCCAAGCAGTTTTCTTTATCGGTCTTCTGGTCAATTCTTTCAAATAAATAGCCAGATTGTCCATATGTCTTATTTCCCTGACCTTGTTTAGTCATTCTTCTTCAGTTGCCAGTTCTTTTGATTTCCATTTCCCTGTGTACACCATTCTGGCCATGGTAGTTAAGTACTTAAGTATAATATCTTTATTTTGATCGAGCTCAATATCTTCATTAGGTAGTCCTAGTAGGAAATACTCCGGCATTCATCTGAATTTTTGTTTTTAATATTTTTTGAAAGATTTCTTGCACAATTTTCCAATAACTTCTTGCTTTGGGACAGGACCACCATAGATGGTAAAACGTTCCGACTTTCAATCTGCTATTTTAAGGCTATTATATATTTGTGGTGTTAAGTCCTCAAGACTGGATTGGCAACCTCTTCTTCTGCTTGGTCACGTTGGCTGGGAATGTTGGGAGATTCCAGTACTTTATATCCAAATCTCATTTTAAAGTTTTTTTATAGGTGTGCTTTTTCTTTCTCATCCCTCCATCACATAAACTCAGATGCCTTTTTAGAAGTACTTGCCATTACAGGATCAGTAGACAACTATATTTTTGGTAGAAGGCATACTATTTGAATTTGCAGCAGCTCTTCTATGAAGCCTTGCACATTTGGAACAATCTGCAGACCTACAGCTGAAATAGTAGCTCGGCATAGGTGAGTCTCTGTGTAATGTGGATACATGATTATCAATTCATTTCCCTTGTGCAGAGTCTGCAGGTGCCGAGTATTACAGGACAGCTTGTAAAATGTGCCTATATATAGAACTGCTAACATTACTGCTTTCCAGAGTATTGCAGTCCTGATGGAATCTGCAAGCATTGCAAATGGCCAGCTGCGAGTCCAACTGATCTGAGCTAGTTCAAATCCAGACCTCACATCAATCATCTTTGCCCCTGGTTGCTTCTGCAATTCAGCATAGAAGCATGGCACAGAGAAGGCGAGGGAGGGAGAGAGGGAGGGTCTGAAAATAAGAGCTGAGCATGGAGAAACCACCAGTCAACATGACCCCAAAAGGTACTGAAGTTCATAATGCTTTTGAGATAGAGCAGAGGAAGGGTAGAATAATGAGAGCATGAGGATGAATAGAAGTGAGATTGTGACATCAAGAAATAGTGAATTGGCTCAACACAGTGTATATCCATTATCTAGGCTAACACAATTATAGTGGAATAGTAGGCTGACATGATAAAGTCCTTAGAAACATCAGATCTGCACAGGCATGCAGCTTGCTCACTTGAGGACTGACATCTGTGTACTTGATTGATTTGCAAGAGTTTGCATTTTCTTCCCACACTAAAATGCATACTATATTAAATCCATTTTTATTTGTGGATTTATTTGTGTATTTTATCTAATTTGCACATCCCTCCACCCAGACTAAAACATGTCTGTGGATACCCCCCCCCCCAACTCCCCAATTCTGCATATCTTAACTAACAAAACAATATGGACAGTATTTTGTGAGTACTTAGTAAATATTGGGAACACAATAAAAAAAAGGAAAAGAAAATACTATTTTTACAATTACAGCTGAGTCAATAAAAATACTTCCCATCCCTATTTTTTTTAAGTGGCAATAAAAGTTTCCTTCATGCCTCCTGGGTCTATACAACAAGGACTGAAACTCTTTATGTGGGGACAGGGATGTTGAAGATGGAACTTTTGTGCATACCTTTGCCCCCTCAGCTTTTGTTTGACCACGGTGAATACCTTCACAAGGATACTAATGGCATACATGGACTGTACTGTGCCCATGGAAAGAATATGAGTAGTTGTTCATGTCAGGTGGAAAAATGGATATCCAAAAAAATTGGGTTAGATTCCTTTGCAGAAAATGGATTTCTTCGCAGAGAAAGCCTGTTTTATCCACAGTGAAAACTATTTTCTCCACTGAAAACAGATTTTGTTTTTTTATTTGTTTGTTTGCTTATTGTACAAACACCTCCAGCTTTTCACAATGCTTCAGAATATTTGTATACTGTAAGACTACTGAGAAGGAATAATCACTCTCTTCCACATCAGGGAGGAAATTACTCTGATTTTTCCTCAATAGATGTTTAATATCCCAAACTGTATGCTAGTTAAAATCATCCTTTGGGTGTGCATTGTTGAATCCTTTTCTTGAAGTAGTCCCCTAAGGGGATGATCACAACAAATAGGTTGAAATTGGGAGCATAATAGGCCGATGACGCAAAGTCCATCCTTTCGTTTGAAAACAGGCCAATATTTGCCTTGAGTAATAAACACTCAATATACTTTATCGATTCACTGTTGTCAACTTATAACTGAAAGCAGAATTTGCCCCAGCCTTTTTGTTCCTGGATTGAGAATGCAATTACTTTCATAGCACTTTATTTTGTGGCTTCTTTTATTGCTTTTAAAAATATTTGTCAGTTTCTCCATCATTATGTATGTACTTTCTCCACATTGCCCTTGAAACATTATCCCTTTTCTTGACATTGTCTCTTTGTATTATTCATACTAGTTGTCATTTCTTTGATTACTTGTCTAAGAAGATGATACTATTCTATGTCCTTTGCTTGCTTGTTTTTTCCTGTTTTTTCCGATTGTGTATATTTTCAACTTCATTTTACTTGAGGAATCAACCACACCACTAAACCCCTTGTCACTTTCAGAATGAAGAATAGCTGAAGGCTTTGAGATCAATCATTCATTAAGCAATATTCATGGTGTGATGTGTTTGAATGAAAATTCTCTGCAGTGTATGAAATAAACAGCTCTACATATAATCCCTGTGATATAAGTATTTTGATTAGAGACAGACAAATATTATAATGTCATAAGAAAATATCCACCCACCCTAGTGGTATCCAGATGTGTTTGGTCACAACTTCAATAGTAATTTATCATTGACCATGTTGGCTTGAGGAGATGGGTACAACCAAATTAGACAATAGGGGCTGCTGTTGGAAGAGTCTCAGTGGATGACCACTGCCAACCAATTAGGGTAGAGACCAAGTAATGACTCAGGAGCCAGGAAAAATATAGCTTCATATTAGAAACCAGGATGCAGAAAGCTTAAATGATTCTGATCATGCATTATGATACCATTTGATCAGTTGGTTTGATTGATAAGTCATCTGAAGAACCATGGAAATACACAAATAAAATACATTGGGCCTCCTTTGCTGTCTTTGTAATAGATGTTTTGGAAGCTTAATCTTTGCCTGGTCTCTGTATAATATATACACATATTCTTTGGCATGCTAAGGTCACACGAAGACACTAGAACTTGAATTCTTTTACAATGTCACGTCTCAAGTTGCTGTATTGAACTATCACTCAGATTCTTCACTGTTATGCCAATGACAGTTATACCAATGCCTGGGGAATTCAGGCATTGGTAATCATGGAAAAAGAAGCAGTTTCCCCAACATATATTAACATGGATGTCTTCAAAATAAGCCCGTGGGAGAAGGCATCAATAATCTTTGGGAGTGAATTTCCCAACATTCTCCAATTTGTTCAGGAGACACTGAGAATGTTAAATATGGTGAATTAGAATGTTAGTTTGTGAAAGGAGTAGCCCTCATATGTCTTCTCACTGATAGCTTCTGTTCTGGTACAGCCGTACCAGGAGCTCCAGTTTATCTTGCTATTTGTTGATTACTGCATGTAGTTTAAAGTTCTGTGCCTTTGCACTTAGATGGCTTTTATTAATTTGCATTTATTGGATCTATGACCTGTCAATTATCATTAGGTTCCCTGGTCCCGCCCCCCTTTTGGGTTCTGGAGGGAATAGGGGCCATTTTGTGTCAGTCCACACAGATAAGTCTTTCATACAGGACATAAAACCAGAAGCTCCTGTAGAAAGCTTCATCTTTTACAGCTTGGCCGGGGAGATACAGCCCATAGCTTGGACAGAGAGGTACAGTCTCAGCACAGCTCTTTTGCTGAGGATTTTACAGCCTTACAGCTCCTTTGCTGAGGGAATCCAGTCCCACAGTGCTTCAGCCAGCCATCATTGAAATCTGAACACCTTCTTTTCCCCTGGAAGTCTACAAAGGACTCTGTTTGATAAGGGGCCACTCATGGCAGCCAGAAGCAGTTGGTACCGGGTGTAGGGGCTCCACGCCAACAGAGGCAAAGACAGACTGCCCAGATAAGAGGTTAAGGATTTCCCCATTAGTCAAAATACAGTTATGAAGATAGTGCCTGTCCCCTGTGGATAAGATTGAGAGAGCCAATAGACTATTAAGGAAGACTTGAAGTACCTGTTTGATTTCAATAGTAAAGAACTTTGTTGAACCTTTAAGCAATCTAAAGACTCTGTTTAAGGAAATCCAAAGGCCTTTAATCTGAGGCAGCCCCGGCACACAGAATTTATGTCCTGTCTGCAGTCTTATGTACAGGCCCAGTGTGCGACAGCACAGCTTCCCTGAACAGAATCTTAACACAATCAGGAAAACTGTTAGAATGCTTGCTTCAAAAAGCCCTTCAAAATATATTTTAGGTTAGGTTAGATGAGAATATAATTTCAGCTTTTAAAATTATTATTTTTAAGGTTTCCCCATTTTTTTCCAGATTTCTTTATACTTGGAAATAGGTGGGAAAACAAAATAAATGTAGAATAATTTTTAAATGACTGATTCATTCATTCAGCTGCGACCGTACCTTGCGAAGGCTGATCTGGCTGGGGTGGTCTATGCCTTGGTCACCTCTAGATTGGACTACTGCAATGCGCTCTACGTAGGGCTGCCCTTGAAAATGGCTCGGAAACTCCAACTGGCCCAACGGGCAGCAGCCAGGATGTTAACTGGGGCTCATTACAGAGAGAGGTCAACCCTCCTGTTCAAGGAGCTCCACTGGCTGCTGTTTATTTTCCGAGCCCAATTTAAGGTGCAGGTGCTTACCTACAAAGCCCTGAACGGTTTGGGACCACCCTACCTGCATGACCGCATCTCCATCTACGAACCCACACGTTCACTCCAGTCATCTGGAGAGGCCCTGCTCGTGATCCCGCCCACGTCGCAAGCGCGCCTGGTGGGGACTCGAGACAGGGCCTTTTCTGTGGTGGCCCCCCGACTCTGGAACACCCTCCCAAAAGATCTTAGACAGGCCCCTTCGTTGGCAGTCTTCAGAAAGAACTTGAAGACCTGGCTGTTCCGATGTGCCTTTCCAGATTAGGAACCCCCAATACCAAATCCTAGAAGCACTTTAATAGAATTAAGATCACTGCACACCGCACACTGCACCTATTTTATAATCCTACATACCTCCTGCCACATCAGCACTTTTAATTCTGTACCCACTACCTGGCCTGGCCCAGTTTTTATAGTGTCTTGATGTCTCAAAGTATTGTTATTGCTGTTGTTTACTCTGCTTAATTTGTTTTTAATTTGCTCTAGGTATTGTATTGTTGTATTGTGTTTGAGGCCTTGGCCTGTGTAAGCCGCATCGAGTCCTTCGGGAGATGCTAGCGGGGTACAAATAAAGTTATAATAATAATAATAATAATAATTCAGGCTTAGGGCACCGAGCATGTAATTCCTAAAATCCTGTAAGAATCCCTTTTGCTGTGAATAAATATAATCTGAATTTGGATGGTATGAATGGAGTAAATATTTGTTTCTGTTCTTTTATTGAATTATGTTTTATACAGAAATTAGCTAAGTTATAAATATAGTATGAAAAGAACTAGAGCAGGAGTTGGCTGAAGCTTTGTTAGTTATTTGATTTCCCACACCATAGTGCAGTGATGTGGGCAAATCACTTTGCTGGCCTCCATGGATAGAGGCTAGTGTAAATTATGACCAGGCTGGATATTTGACAATTGTGTCTTACAAATGGTAATTTCTCATCTTGAATTATTAGTGTAATTATATATGTGCGAGGAAGGTGGGAATAGAGGGTTCAGCATCCTTCTCTCCATCTTTGTAATTCATCGATCCATCCTTCCACCTTCTTTTACAGTGGAAGGCTTCTGGTCACTTTGGGGCTTGGTAGAACTTCCCCCCTCAAGTTTTTTGTTTTGGCTACCCAAATCGTCATGAAGAACTTGACAGTTAGCTAAGTGTAATGTCTTAAATAGGTCCTCACTGGCAGGTGCCATAGGAGATATGAGTTTGGCGAAAACCTTCTGGTACACAATTGGTGAAAGAACTGCCCTTGGGATCATGTAATCAGGGTGGGTGGGGAAAATTTACTGCTATTGGGGGGCTGGTCTCTTGGTTTTTTCCCCTCCCTGGGTGCTTTGCAGCTTGAGAGGTGACACCCTTTGGTTAGCCTTCCAATTTGGTATCTGGCCTGGGAGTAATCTAGAGTTTTCCTGAGTTCCTCTTGGGGGCTACAATGCTTTTGGCCAGGGGAGACCTAGCACCCCAGCTGCTCCTATACCAAGATTGCTCCCCACTTTTGGTTTTTGCTTATTGTTTCTGGTTTCATTCCATTGGTTAATGAGCAATGTCTCCTCCTCTCTCCCCACCATCACTCACTCACTCACTCACTCACTCACTCACTCACTCACTCTTTTCTCTATGTTAAAGCTTCACTTTTAGAAGGCTTCATAGGCCACATTACTTGAAATATCCAGTCATTCCAAGAATTTTCTGTCCCATTTGGGAAGGACAATTTCCATTCTGTTAGTTTTTATTATCCATTCAATTTACTATTTTTATTCCTTTTTTCCTAGTACGTTTTTAGCAGACAATTCTCTACTAATGTTTGCCTTTAATGATGTTCTTATCCTTTTGGAGAGTGAACATACTTAAGTCGAATTTACACTAAGGATTGGGGATAAGGAAGGCCTGCCTGGCAAGCATTTACACTAGCATGACCAAAGTTCCAGATTGAAGAATCCATACATCCGCTCTGAAGACAGAAACAGAGGTTTTTAATTATTATCTGGACAGGAAAGGATGCATCTAGGTCTTATTCTGAGGACGAGCCCACCCGAGGTCCCTGCTTTCCAGCTGATCTGAACCAGCTGCAGGGAGTTCTGCAGTTCCTGGATGCTCCGTTGGGCCAACTTCAATGGAATATGCCCCAGCAGCAGCCTCTACCAGGGATTCTTCCACTCTCGAGCTCTCTCCCTGTTGCTCTCTTCCCCAGTCCAAACATTGTAACAAACCCCTAATAAAGGCTAATTGAATTGTAACCTTCACCTCTCCATAGTGATACATTGTGTCTATTCACTGACTCAAAGTTCCTAATGCATGAACCTATCCTTTTCTGAGCCGTGGACAGCCGCCGGCTTGCCCAGGATGCCTTCCAGGTGTCCCGGGGAGGCTGAAACTGCGTTTATTTAAACCGCGGATACGGAAACCCCTCGGGCCCCTGTATCTGCGAGTTAACCAAACGACTCCATTTTGATACCATATTTTTCCTAGCCTAATTCTAACACTAACTGCTATCTCACTTTTTGCATTTTGGACTCCTACGCTCTGGGAATAACCCTTTTGTTTTTAAGAATATATTTTAATGAGAAACAGCTGATTGTCAAACTGGACTTCCCACTGCTGCGCTGCTCCTGCTGTTGCTTCTTCACCCTCCCGGAGCCCCAGGACCCAGGGAACTTGATGTGGTCACCCCATGGGACCCTCAGTAAGTGGGCTTCTCATCTTCACTCCAGACCCCCGGAGGGAGTTGTAGTTCTCCTCGGACCTAGGGCAAGCTTCGGCCCCAGTGGTGTAGGACCCCATAGCTAGGCTCAGTGGACTTACCAAACCACCTCCTATGATTTATGGACCTTTTTTCCCTTCATCAAGGACCCTTTTCTTATATCATTATTGACTTTGGACCTTATGGACTCTCATATTACATATTGGACCTTCATGATGAACTATGGACATATTCTGAGCCATGATCAAGGCTCTCATCAATTTCTCTGTGGTTTTCTGGTGGGAGGGATAGATTTCCTGTATTATGATGTCTATGTTTTTCCTTATGAATGTGACCCTTGCCTGACACTTGAGCCCTATGCCCCTTTATATAAAATGTATAAAAAATATGGAAAGCCACTCTCAATGGCCTCGGAAAGGAGGTACTCCCCTGACTGAAAGGAAACCCTGACAACGACATATTTGCATGGACAATACAAAGGGCAGCAATCCCAAGTCTCGGAGTCTGGCCGCTTGGGGGAAAATGCCCACTTGGCATAGTTGATCGAATCTCCACAGGACAAAGGGCCTTTGGAAAGCCACAATTTGTCCTGATCTGTTTGCTCAGTTATCTTTCATCAACCGAAACTATAGACAAGACTACTCCATTGTCTCCATATCCCAGCTCAAGAAAAATCCGGATTCTGGCCATTTCACCAGACGTCAATGTTGATTGCCACCCCTCAAGACAATAAGCTGGTCAGCTAGAAGGCCCCTGAGGACTCACCGGCCATTTGGACACCACATATTTCCATAATCCACTCAAGACTTCATTGTTTCCCTCTCATCCCTCCTCCCTCTCTCCTGATTGGCCAGGGGGCTGAGGTGGCAGGAGCTCATCCATTGGCTAAGGCACTCAGGAGGCAGCCAAGTCTCCTCCCAGCTGTAGAGCTCCAGCCAATCATCGCCGAGCCAGCTGAGGGGTGGAGAGTGGGAAACTCCAGTCTGACAGCTCTGTTTATGTATGCTTGCTCATCGAATTATCGCGGCTTTGCATCCTTTCCAGCTGGATCGCAATAAAGGCAACTTGGTGGCACTTCCTTCAACTTTGGTGAGATTTATTTGGGAACTTAGGGAAATTTTTACTTGCAGCTTCATCTTTCTTTTGCTCACCAAAGTAGCAGATCCTTCTTTGTGGGTCTGTAGGGTCTCTCCCTCCTGGGCGAGACCCTCCTAAATCTGTGCTTGACTTTAATTCCATATATAAACATAAGCATATTGTGGTGTGCAAGCATTCTTATACAGTAAAAATCCATTTGCTAACATAGCTTTTGTTGAATTCTCCTACCCCAATCTGTGATTGGCCAAGTGTGATGGCTGGCTGGTCACACCTCTGCTCCTGATTGATCAGGGGGAGGGGCTAGGCTGGCTCGCCTCCTGATTGGCAGAAGCTCTAATGACACAGCCAGGATTGTCCTCCTTGTCAGGCAGGGAAGCCTTGGGCTGCCCAATCAACTGTCAGATGTCTCCCTGGACAGAGGGAGTTCCCCAGAAGTCCAGTCCACATTTGCAGAGATTGAGTTCTTGATCCCAGGACAATGGCTATCTGGGTGTGACAATAATGGGCTTATGGAGATGAAGAGTCCAGGATGCAGGGGACAAAAGTTGATGATCCCTGGGTTTTGTCCCAGGCATGGCAGAATAAAGGAAGAGTCCTAAAAATGTCTATTGGAGTATCTGAGTGATTAGTATCTTTTTGTTTTGAGCTTTGCCTGGCTGAGGGTTGGTTTGCACCTGGGGCACGGATCAATGCTGTCTGTACACAATGGCCAGATGGTTCCTGCCCAGTCTATGCACTCCACCCAAAGCACAGTTTGACATTTCTGCGAACAGCCACATCTGGCTTCTAGGAGACCGGGCAGGAGTGGAAATGCAGCTTGTACTTTTCTTAATGTTTCTTTATATTATATATATAAACATATTTCATAACATAGATAGGGAAGGGAGACAAGGGACATAAGACAGATAAAGTAAATTATGTTTGTTGCATTCTATTGAAGAGGTTAGACATTGTTCTATTTCTCACTAGTGTCTAGTTCATGCATACGTCCTGAGCAGATATGGATCAGCAGATTATGACTGATGGGTGTCTGGTGGTCATCTTTGTCTAAAGATTAGCCTATTCTGAAAAGGTCCCGGAAATTCCTTCGTGAGGTCAGTAAGAGGTGGTGACCCAGCACTGTCTCTGGCAATCATAACTGATTAATATATTTTGACATATTATTATTTATTATTATTAACTTTATTTGTACCCCGCGAGCATCTCCCGAAGGACTCGATGCGGCTTACACAGGCCGAAGCCATAAACACAATACAATAGAAAACATAACAAACAATAAACAAGCAAATTAAAAAGCAAAAAACAAACAAATCAAAATTAGCAATACAACGGTAACTATACATCAGGACATATTAAAAACTGGTTCGGCCGGTGAGAGGTACAAGGTTAAAAGTGCTGAAATGGTAGGAGGGGCATCGGGATTAAAGTACGGTGTGCAGCAATATTAACTGTGCTAAAGTGCTATTAGGACTTGGGATGGGGGTTCCTAATCCGGGAAGGCACAGCGGAACAGCCAAGTTTTCAGGTTCCTTCTGAAAGCTGTTAGTGTAGGGGCCTGTCGGAGATCTTTTGGGAGGGCGTTCCAGAGTCGGGGGGCCGCCACGGAGAAGGCCCTGTCCCGCGTCCCCACCAAACGCGCTTGCGACGCAGGCGGGATCACGAGCAGGGCCTCCCCAGATGATCGAAGCGAGCGTGTAGGTTCGTAGATGGAGATACGGTCACGCAGGTAGGGTGGTCCCAAACCGTTTAGGGCTTTATAGGTAAGCACCTGCACCTTGAATTGGGCTCGGAAGATGAAAGGCAGCCAGTGGAGCTCCTTGAACAGAGGGGTAGACCTCTCTTGATAATGAGCTCCAGTTAGCATTCTGGCTGCTGCACGTTGGACCAGCTGCAGTTTCCGAGCCGTCTTCAAGGGTAGCCCCACGTAGAGCGCATTGCAGTAGTCCATTCTAGAGGTGACCAAGGCATGGACCACCCCGGCCAGATCAGCCTTCACGAGGTATGGTCGCAGTTGGCGCACGAGTCTCAGTTGCGCAAAAGCCCTCCCGGCTACCGCCGACACCTGAGCCTCAAGTGTAAGCGAAGAGTCCAGGAGGACACCCAAACTGCGGACCTGAGGTTTCAGGGGGAGTGTAACCCCGTCCAACACAGGTAACCACCCTATACCCCGATCCGGCTTACGATCGACCAAGAGGACCTCTGTCTTATCGGGATTGATCTTCAGCTTGTTCCTCCTCATCCAGATCGACACAGCGGCCAGGCACTTGTCTAGCACCTGAGGAGCCTCCTTGGAGTTAGGTGGAAAGGAGTAGTAGAGTTGTGTGTCATCTGCGTAGAGATGGCACCCAACTCCAAAACCCCGGATGACCTCTCCCAGCGGTTTCATGTAGATGTTGAAGAGCATGGGAGACAGAATAGAGCCTTGCGGGACCCCACAGGTCAAAGGCCAGGGGTCCGAGCAGGCGTCACCCAGCTTCACCATCTGAGTTCGTCCCTCCAGGAAGGACTGGAGCCACGACAGAACCGTGCCCCCAAGGCCCATCCCAGAGAGACGACCCAGAAGGATACCATGGTCGATGGTATCGAAAGCCGCTGAGATGTCCAGGAGAACCAGCAGAGTCACACTCCCCCTGTCCAGCTCTCTGCGGAGGTCATCCACCAAGGCGACCAAGGCTGTCTCGGTGCCGTGACCAGGCCTGAAACCGGACTGTGACTGATCTAGGTAATTGATGTCATCTAAGAAACCCTGGAGCTGAGAGGCGACCACCCTCTCCAGCACCTTACCCAAAAAGGGAAGGTTGGAGATTGGCCTGTAATTGTTCAGCACCGTGGAGTCAAGGGAAGCTTTTTTAATAAGTGGGCGAACCACAGCCTGCTTCAAATTAGATGGAAAAATTCCTTGCTCCAACGATGCATTAACAATCGGTACAAACCAGTCCAACAACCCCCCTCTGGCTGATTTAATAAGCCAAGATGGGCAAGGGTCAAGAGATGAGGTGGTCGCTCTCACAGCCCCAAGAATCTCCTCCACGGTTTCAGGAAGAACAAGCCTAAAAGAATCCCACAAAATTGGATAAGCAGGTACCTCCGTCACCTCTTCTGGCACTGCGATGGAATTGGAGTCGAGCTCGAGACGTATCTGGGCGACTTTGTCTGCAAAATGGTGTGCAAAATCGCGACACCGAGCTGCAGGGTCGTCAGGGACCCCCTCCACCACTGGTGGGTGGAGGAGCTCTCCCACGACCCGAAACAGCTCCGATGATTTATTTGCTGCAGACGCTATACGGGCGGTCGTGAATGATTTCCTGGCCACCCGTATAGCCGCGGAGTACGCCTTAAGAGAGGCTCTAGCCCGTGCTCGATCAGACACATCTCGAGATTTCCTCCATTTGCGCTCTAGCCCCCTTCTCATATGCTTCATCACCGCCAACTCCTCGGTAAACCACGGAGATGGCCTGTCACGGCGCAGCGAGATGGGGCGTTCAGGTGCGATCGTATCTAACGCCCTGGCCATCTCCCCATTATAGAGAGTTACCAAGGCGTCGATAGAATCGCCAGGCTCCAAGGCAGGAAGAACCCTAAGATTCCTCAGGAATCCATCCGGATCCATCAGTCTCCTAGGGCGGACCATCTTAATTTGTCCTCCACCCCTGCGAAGGTTTAGGGTCGCAGTAAGTCTAAAGGTGATCAGATGATGGTCAGACCATGACACTGGAAGGATGTTTTGCTCTTCCACTCTGATCATTTCGTTGTCCGCCACAAAACAAGGTCAAGAGTGTGTCCAGCTTGATGAGTGGGGCCAGATATTATCTGTGACAGACCTATGGTCGTCATGGTGGCCATAAAGTCCTGAGCTGCGCCAGATAGAGTGGTCTCGGCGTGGATGTTAAAGTCTCCCAACACCACCAGGCGCTGGGAGACCAAGGCCGAATTAGAGATCACCTCCGCTAGCTCAGACAGGGAGGCTGCTGGATCTCGGGGTGGACGATACACCAGCAGGAACCCCACACTGTCACGGCTCCCCACTTTCAGATGGACACACTCAAACCCAGAAGTCTGCGGGACAACGCATCTGGTCACGGCGATGGATTGCCTAAAGACCACTGAAGTACCACTGGGTACATACGTATATGAAAGGATGGGGTAAAAACATAATGTGGGCAGGAGGTTTCAAAGAGGAATACAAAAAAGACACACTGAACGAGAGGAAAAGATACTTTTTATTAAAGGGGAAATTTGGGTTTTGTGCAAGAGTTTCCACTGCTGCTGACTTGGTTTGCATGTGTGCTGGTATGAATCAGTGCATAGCTACAGATTATTAATAAAAGAAAGAAGAGTATATAAAATGGAGAATTGGCTTTAGGGAGTCTGATGTTGCTGGTTTCATGGACAGAAAAAAAGGAAATAATTTTATCTTTTTGGCTTTAGTGACCTGGTGAACTATTGCTGTGTTTGACAACACTACTGAATTTCTGTGGTCTGTGCCACACCACAGATATAGTGTCTCCTTGAATAGAATTACTGAAAGAAAGTTCTATACCATCTCAGCTATTTAAAAAAACCTGTCAATTCAACCATCCCTCATTCATTTTGATTATATTATTAAAGATTTTTTATTAGCTTTAACAGCTTCAAAATAGAGATTATGTGTGTATGCATAATGATACTTGCTCTGAAGTAGTGGCCAGCTTCTCAAGAGTACAAAAAAACCTTTTAGCAAATCCAAGTCAGATCTTTATGATGACATACGAGGTTAAGATTATTGCTGTTATTGCCTTGTGGAGGAATTTTAAAAAAAGGTGTCAACCTCATAATATATAGCGCTATATTATCAGTTCTCCTTTATTGCTAGATAGTGGTCTTATGTAGATTCTTTAGTTTTTCAGATCAACGGGTAATGTTATTTGGATGGCATGTTCAGTGCTGACTTCTATTTAATCTAATTTAGCCTTTGCTGGAGGAAAGTGCTGAGAGTGCCTTGGACTGCGAGAAGATCCAACCAGTCCATCCTCCAGGAAATAAAACCCATCTGCTCACTGGAAGGAAGGATACTAGAGACAAAGTTGAAGTACTTTGGCCACATCATGAGGAGACAGCAAAGCCTAGAGAAAACAATTATGCTGGGGAAAGTGGAAGGCAAAAGGAAGAGGGGCCGACCTAGGGCAAGATGGATGGATGGCATCCTTGAAGTGACTGGACTGACCTTGAAGGAGCTGGGGGTGGTGACGGCCGACAGGGAGCTCTGGCGTGGGCTGGTCCACGAGGTCACGAAGTGTCGGAGACGACTGAACGAATGAACAACAAAGCCTTTGCAGACTTTGCCAGTGTACAGCCTTAGAGTTAGGTTAATCAGGTGAGTAAAGCTATACACATCATTTCCCTTATAAAGGAGCGAACAGGTATATTAAGTGAATTCTTAGCCTTAAGTGCATGCCTTTGTTATATCCATTTTGGATTAAAATAATTGGCTCTGTGTGGGCTAGAAATATAAATGTGGTTTCATTTAGTTCTAGCACCAAAAAATCATAAAGTTTTTTTACAGAGTGGGCATTACAAGATATTTGTTTATTTATTTATTTGACGTCATATAATTTTTCGATGAAAATTTGGTTTTAGAAAATAAACTCCTTTTTTGTACAAATCTCTGGTGCAAAATTCTGTTGGTAGTCCTTATTACATTAGCCCCATTGAATCAGATGGATCTGCCTATGTTTTAACTCACCATACAACAGCTAATTCAATACATTTACTCTATGGGTTTACTCAGAAATTAGAAGTGTATGTGTTAGAAAAACCTGAAAACTAAAAATTGAATTAGAGGCAAACAATGATACCCTTTTTACATATTTGACTACGACAGCAAGAATGACATATGCAATGGTGGTCCACGCTCTTGTTACACCCTGAATAAATTACTGCAATGCACTCTACATGGGGTTGCCTCTGAAGGTTGCACAGAAGCTTCAGTTAGTCCAACAATCAGCGGCCAGGTTGCTCACCAGAGCGGGGTAAAGGGAGCGCACAACCCCCATTACACCAGCTCCACTGGCTGCTTATTTGCTTCCAAACACAATTCAAAGTGCTGACTTTAGCTGTAAAGCCCTAAATGGTTCTGGCCTAGTTTACCTGTCCAAACGTATTTCCCTCTACGAACCACCAAGGACGTTAAGATCATAGGCGAATGCCCTGCTCTTGGTCCCACCTCCTTCACAGTCATGACTGGTGGGACCTTCATGGTGGCTTCGTGGTGGCTCCTCAGCTGTAGAACTCTCTCCTCAGTGACATTAGAAATTATTTATTTTTGATAAATAATGTCCTCAGTGACATTATTTATCAAAAATAAATTCAAATCCTGGTTCTGGGACCAAATGTTTGAACAATAGATGGATCAACTGGGAAGAGAATGTTTTTAGTTGACCACAATAGATAGTTTTGGACTATGGTTTGAAATGGTGAACTGTTTTTAAATTGAATATTGAAAACTGTAACTATGATTTTAATGTATTGTGTTTGTCATCTAATGGCAGCCTGTTGTAAACTGTCCTGAGTCCCTCTTCAGAGGTGATAAGAATGGGATGTAAATGCTTGAAATAAATAAATATGCAAGGAAATGGAAACTTGATGAAATTCCAACCAAAGACCACTGGCAAGATAACGTTTGGGAAATAATGGATATGGACAGGCTGACATCTTTATTGAAAGAATATATAGGTAGACCTGTGACTCCAGCAGACTGGAAATAGTTTAAAGACTATATGATTGTACAATAGAAAGAGATAAAGTATGAAATTAAAAGGAGGAAACAATGAAAGAAGGACTCGGTTGTACACAAAGAGAAAGAGGGAAGTTAAAAAAAGTCTTACATATATATAGGATGCTAGAGAAAAAGATGACACAAAGAAGAAGATTGGGAAACCAAAATAGTTCCCGAACCATTCCTCCCCACAATCCCGCATTCCCATTTTCCTGTCCCATCCCTCTTTCCTTTCCCAATATACCTATTAATCTATATTTTTTATTATTTGTTAATTATCAAAACTTTCAATAAAAGTAACTGTAAAAAAAAAAGAAAACTAAAAATTGTATGAACTGACTTACAATTGCACATATGCAAAACTGACCTGGACTGTATCTATCAATCTATCTATCCAATATTGGCTAAGAAATACACACACACACACACACACACACTGCCCAATCAATAAGTTTTATAAAACATTTAAGAAAATGGTGGGGCTGTTGGGACTTCATTAATATTCAAAATCCTCCTTTCTCTAGTTGGTGGATCCCCACTAATGACAAGGAGATTGCAGAAACCATTGAGGTCTGCTGTGATTTTTATGGATACTACCTTCAGAGAATTTGAAACTGTGGGGTGTTGACATCAAAACCGTAAGAACAAAAATACCTCTCTAGAAATTGTCCAGTTTCTCTATGGTGACCTATTGTAAGTACTGGCAAAAGTTATTAATTTTAATAGGGTTCCCCATTGTCTTCAATTTCTGGTTTCCATGGTGGGTTCAAGAATATATCCCAATAGATATGGGAGTCATAGTTTATATATTATGCTGTATATATAACTGCTAAAAGGAGAAGTGGAAATCATTGTATTTCTTGGTTGTGTTTTTCTTTCATTGTTATAATGCCATTTGATAGAATGTTAATGTCTAATAATAATAATAATAATAATAATAATAATAATAATAATAATAATCTATTCTTATTAGGACTCCCTTCTTGTATTTTATGAAACACTGCTTGACTGTAATGGAGCGGTTATTCTACAAGTGCCCTGCTGCTTCTGTAAAGAGTTTATACAAAGGAGATTATTACCATGCATACCATACTTGGATGGGGCTGACCTTCTGCCACTGTGCTAAATACAGGATTTTTCACTATCCTAATGACAAATAATAAGATCAGGAATGCCTGGAACACTTACACCATAATTTCTGAGAGTCAAGTGTAAAGTTCATATTCTGTAATGTGATAATTCAGGTGAAGTCAAATTTATTTTCTTTAGCCACAGGCCATAACAAAACTACAAATAAAGAGGAGTGTGATAAGGAGATAGAACTGCATATTTACAAGGTTCAATATTTAAAGTGTCTGTAGTCAGACTGATTTGTATGCAGACTGATAGTGGCGAACAGTTTAAAAGTCTGAGTAAGAAAGGAGAAAGTGGCTGTAAATTTAAAGTCTAAAGAGGAAATTGTGAGTTGATGTACTATCTGAAGATAGAAGAGATAAAAGCAACTTGTGACTAAAATATCTCCCGATTATGATTTACCCCTGTATTGAGGAATTTATGCAACAAACAGATTTAATAATATAGTGATCAGAATCTTTTATTTTTGACAGGGATGTATTTTTTTTAAAGGGAGGAAGTGGGAGACGTGAAATGTCATTTACACAGCTTGAAAAGTACTGGCAAACATTATAAAATATATCAGCTCAGCTTTGATTTGTGCTCACTAATTATATATAGCTTTTAAAATTAAAAATGATTTTTTGAACACTGGGAAATAATTTCAAACCAAAATCTTTGCTACAGTATATTATTTATATTGGGTTTTTGAGTGTTTTACAGTGATCTCATTTATCTTTTTAATGGCCACATAAAGCATGTTTGCATGATTCATATTTTTGGCAGTCATTATGTTTTTGTTTATTATTGAAAATATGTAAACCTCTATTTATTTATGTAAATATCAAGGCTCTTTGCAAGAGTAGGATCAGAACTATCATACATCTAGTATTTCTTCAAACCATGCTATGCCACAAGCAAGAAAATCAGCCAATTAAAATGCTAGGGCAAAAAAAGCAAATAAAGAAAACCCCCTTGAGCTGGTGCGATAAAGATTATAATGTTCATGCTACTTGCATGTTTATTGAGATGATGTTGCCAATTTGTATACAACAACAGAGTTCTTTCCACAGTCACAAACATGAAGCCTCAGGTACGAGAACCTAGGATGCTACTTTTTTTAAAAAGGTTATGCACCTATAAGTCTTATTGCAATCCAGAAAAGTAATTCAGTGCTATATTTGTCACTCACATGTTACCATTAATGCTACTACTTTGTTATTGAAAATGCTATTTGGTTTTGCCAAGTGGACAATTAAGACATTGCATCATAGAAATTATGAGAAATACTGTAGTTGTCATGCGAAGCAAAGTAATTTTTCCTGAAACAGAAAAAGCAACCACCCATGTGACTCTTCTTCCTCTCGATTCCATTGCTTAGGTTGGGTCAGTATCCATGGTAATAACTAACAAATATATAAGTGTTTCATATTTCACTAAAAGGTAGCTTACATCAGACTCACTATTACAAAAAGTACCTACTATAGTTATCAATGTGCTAACTCTCATAATATCCCAGCCAATGCTGTTTTAAAATATCCTTTCTAAATTCTGATTTTAATAATGTGCTGCGTGTATATTTGGCTTGTAACTGCAGTGTTTCATCTCTACCTGCTGTAACATGTTAAATGTGCATAGATTATTATCATTGTGGTTTGTTTTTCCAATTATATTGTGTAAATACACAAGACTATTTTTGCTATTACAGTCATTAATACTGTCTTTGATCCCTAGCAATGCAAATAATTATTATGAGGCTGGGTAGACTCCTTTTCCCCCTTTCTTCTCATAAAAGTAACGAAGATCAAATATCTTTAGTTATATCAAAATCCACTTCTGTCAATCTACATTCTCAGGTCTCCTATTGAAGATAATGTTGATTTTTAACAGAATTATAGGATCAAGACAATGAGTTACAAAAATGCTATCGATTTTGTCCTAGTTGGTAAATCCTATATGACCTTGATATGCCTCCATGCATTGTTCTCTTGTTTCTGTTTGTGTTTTTTTCATGCCTTAGGCAGAATAACATGCACAAATAACTATTAATAGCTTTATGATCTTAGAATGATCGTTTTGGACACCCATATCATTAGAGTTTTGCTTAGTTATCAATAACGTCCTTTCCTCTGGCTACTTGCAGGATAAACCTTATTTATTTATTTATTTATTTATTTATTATTACTGCGCTTGTATACCGCCGTTTCTCAGCCAGAATTGGCGACTCAACGCGGTTTACAGCTCTAAACCTTACAGTGAAAAAGCCAAAAATCCCCTCTGCTGGCAAAATACTGTTGTGATACAAAGAGGATGGTGCCTGAGTTCCAGTTTTGGAAATTCTGGGATTGTCAGTAATCATAGTCCTTAATCCTGTTGGTTAATATTAAGAAAGGAAGAGTAATTGAAGTAAGTGACTCAAGGACACCATCAATTCCAAGATGCACCCTTTGGAGACAATGGACTCCTGAATCTCACCTACTTGAGAGATTGCTGGTGTGGGTGGTGGGGTGTGTGAGATAGCGGAGAGATTACTGGGGCAGTGGGGGAGGGCAACTGAGAGATTGGGGGGAGGGAGTTCTCTCTCAGTTGCACTGTTGCTCCTGATCCTCTTTTTAAAAACAAAACAAAACAAAAACCATGAATCTAGGATGCCTGCATTCAAAAAAATATTTTAAAGACTGGATTATTGGAGGAATAACGCATCTTAGTAAAGGTCAAGGTTTTCCCTTTGAGTCTAGTTGTGTTCAACTCTGGGGGAGAGGGAGATGATGTTCATCTCCATTTCTAAGCCAAAGAGCCTGCATTGTCCATAGACACCTCCAAGGTCATGTGGCCAGCATGGAGCACCATTACCTTCCTGCAGAAGTGGTACCTATTAATCTACTCAAACTTTAATGATTTCAGACTGAACTGCTATGTTGGCAGAAGCTGGGCCTAACAGCAGAAGCTAACCTGGCTCTCCAGATTCAAACCATCAACCTTATGGTCAGCAAGTTCAGCAGCTCAGCAGTTTAACTTGCTGTGCCACCAGGGGGCCCTTAGCACATTTAGAATAGGTGAAATATGGCAATTAAGTAGCGATTAGCAAGAAGATCCACACCACTCCCAGGATGCTTTTTTAAGCTTGAAATTTTATATGCAGATCAAGAGTTATAAAGTCCAACTTCTTTGAAAGCTTGAAAGTCCCATAGTACCTCCACAATAATAAGCTCATCAGGAATGCTAGAAATCCCAGCAACCCTTTGAACACAACTTTTACAATCTCCTTTTAATAGCTGCTTTAGTGGGCTATAACTGCCCACCAAAAATGTAGTCCAGAACAAAGCAATTTCTGCAAACTCAAGTGTAGAGTTTTGTCTGGGGAAATACAATATCTTACCAATTTTACTTGTATAAGCTCCTTTAACAGACTCGGGGTTTTGCAGCGGTGAATGCATGAATGCTGGTCTGAAGATAACAGTCTCTACCTTTATTCCATCTGCCGCTAATATTTCTGCACCAGTTAAGTATAAAGTAGCATTCATCAACAACAGAAGCAATTTCTTATAGCAACTACATGTTGCACTGGGGGACTAAGCTCTTTTAAGTTTTATTATTGAAGCAGGTATTTATTAAAGCCTTGTAAAAATGGAAGTTTTTGAAAATATATAAACTTTTCTTTCAAATAAAGTGAAAAAGTTGAGAGTCCGCTCATCTGTAATGGCAATATGGCATGTGATAAATTTGCTGCTGAGTTAATGGAATGTATTGAACCCTCCAGGCTTGCTCGTATGCTCTTCAGCTGGCTCAAAAGTGAACTGTTTCTCTCCCTCTAGAGAGAAATATGTGCAATTTTAAGTGCAAAAACAGCACTGTACCATACCTAGAAAAGAGCATTTTTATATATTCCCCCCAAGTAAAGTAGATTAAATTTTAACATAACTCAGGGCTAAGATTTTGAGGGTCACAAAATCCAAAGCATATGGGTGCCTGAAAAATTCTCAATCTTTAGTTGAAATAAAAACAATATTATGAAGGGTGAAGATCATTCCATCATTCTACAATGTAGCAATGTACAAAACTGATTGTATTTGCCCCAGGCAGGAAGAGTAGAGCCAGTTCTTGTGGTGGTTAAACCATCAGAATGTATCTTGGTGAGCCTAAAATGAACCAACCTATTATGGATTTTTCTAGGGCTAAAATTGTGTGGCTTATCTAAGGCCACCTATTGGGTTTCCAAAGTCGAGTAGGAAATAGAACAATGGCCTTCAGTATTGTATTCCAAGGCTCAAATCACATCACATTGGCCCTTAATAGGAAGTATAACCAAATTAAATGAAAAGGTATGAATGACAAAGGGCAGAATATGCAGAAAGGCATCACTAAATGATTATTTTACAATGAAAGTTGCATGTTTTAAAAAGAAATGCCACATATTGCTTTGAAATGTAACAGTCTTGAAATTATTTTTCAGTTTTCTCCCCACCTTAGCATTCCTCTAATGCTACCTGCAACCTTCACAGAAACATGGGAGGAGAGATGGATTTTCCCAGCCAAAATACATTAGTATAAGACATTTCTGTTGTAATCTGAAGTGACTTGGCATTGAGTTTTTATGACAAGTAGCTTTATGAAGGATGAAAATCATGTTAGATCTAATGAAATTGGTTTATTGATATGAATCAACACAGCCAGTTGAGGAACTAGTTATGGAAGTTGTCATTTATGGATATGCTGGTATATACTTCAAAATTTACTCGTGTGCCACCTTCTATTTAAAACAGAAGGGCAGTCTTTCAAATATTGTTGGAGTGAAATTTCTTGCTTTGCATACCATTTTACATGAGCCCTACCTCAAATGTATCTGATCAATGGGGTTATAGGTCATGGGGATCCTGTACATGGCTTTTTGATCAGCATCTGTATGCTGAAAACAGAGTGGGGATCAGTTCTATATCAATTTTAAAAGCTTTGAAAGAATTTGCATCTACTAGCACATTAAAAAGATGCTTAAAACAGCGTTATATACCTGAGGACCCTTCCAGACAGATCCTATATCCCAGGATCTGATCCCACCCAGGTTTTCTGTTTATCCCCGATTATCTGGCAATGTGGACTCACATAATCCAGGTTAAAGCAGAAAACCTGGGATCAGATCCTGGGATATAAGGCCTGTCTGGAAGGGCCCTTAGTTGCCTGCCTCAGTGTCTTGCAAGGAAGGGGCAGGAAAGAAGACATCACCCTTTATGCTTTCCTTGTGTCCCTTGCTTTTTTCCCTTCTGTCTTTTTCTTTTGTCTCTGTCCTGAGGAAGATAATTTGGTCCTGCCTGTTGTGGACATCCTGTTCACTTCCAGATGCTTCCAAACAATGCTTTGCCTTTTCTGTTATTGCCTTAATATCAAACTGAAGGTTATAGGTAGGATCTGCCAGGATCCAAACCTTGATGTGGTATTAGTGGCTTTTAGATAAGCCTTCCACATAAGAAGACCTCACACAAATATGAGGAGCCACCAACTCACAAGGTGTCCTCTGCTGTAATCGGCATTTCTTCTTTGCAAGAAGGCCTAGATTCTTTTTTTTGTTGTTGAACCCACAGCGTTCTCAGGGACATAGGGGTAGCTTTGCAGATGCTGAGTTCCTTTATCTGGAGGCATTGCTCTCTTCCCCCCATTGGGATTTATGCCAGATAATTCCTGCATTCTCTAGTTCCTTGGGGTTCTGTGTCTCTTTTGAAATTTTATGAACAAATGCTCAAGCAGTTGTTAGCTTGCAGAGCGCCACTCCTCCATTGGGAAGGCATTCCACTGGTAAAGCTTGCCAATAGTCTCTAGGCTATAGAATTTGGTTGAAAACTATATTTACTAGCAAATCACTGGGGCTTTTTCTCTAACAGGACCATTAAGTTAGCTCCTTCAACTTGTAGATTTTTTCATAATCTGTTTTCTCACCAGGTAAAATCTATTCTTCTTGTTTGTCAGATTAAGGATGATGGCATTCAGTTATTGTTCAGAGGGCTTTTGTCTACTGTAGGTTTGTGTTTTGCCTTCTCAGGAAGTAATGCTACAAAATTTAATTATTCCTCAAAACTGATAGATTTTTTTAAAAACACACACAACAGAACTAGATAAATTGCCGAGCGCCTTGCACTGAATCACTTCGTCCTAGCAGAGGGGACCCTATAGAATCTTTATCTCATGGTCCTTTTCTAATGTTGATAAAGATGCTCAGATTACATCGGTAGCTCCTATTCTTTTGAAATGTCTAGATAACTCCTTCAAATGGTACTTGGCCTATGTATGGGCATATATTAAACAAACCAATAACAGAGGAACAGGTGATTTTTCTTTTCTGGCTGCAAAATCACAAAAAAGGATTTAGGTTCTTGTGGGTTTTTTCGCGCTATAGAGCCATGTTCTAGAGGCATTTCTCCTGACGTTTCGCCTGCATCTATGGCAAGCATCCTCAGAGGTTGTGAGGTCTGTTGGAAGTAGGAAAAATGGGTTTATATATCTGTGGAATGGCTGGGGTGGGGCAAGGAGCTCTTCCCTGCTGCAGTTAGGTGTGAATGTTTAGCTGATCACCTTCATTAGCATTTGAAGGCCTGCCTGAGCCTGGGAAAATCTGTTGCTGGGAGGTGTTAATCTGTGCCTGGTTTTTTCCTCTCTGTTGTTTAGCTGTTATAATTTTAGAGTTTTTTAATACTGGTAGCCAGATTTTGATCATTTTCATGGTCTCTTCCTTTCTGTTGAAATTGTCCACATGTTTGTGGATTTCAATGGCTTCTCTGTGTAGTCTGACATGGTGGTTGTTGGTGTGGTCCAGCATTTCTATGTTCTCAAATAATATGCTGTGTCCAGGCTGGTTCATCAGGTGCTCTGCTATGGCTGACTTCTCTGGTTGAAGTAGTCTGCAGTGCCTTTCATGTTCCTTGATGCGTGTCTGGGCGCTGCGTTTGGTGGTCCCTATGTAGACTTGTTCACAGCTGCATGGTATACGGTAGACTCCTGCAGAGGTGAAAGGATCGCTCTTGTCCTTTGCTGAACGTAGCATTTGTTGGATTTTCTTGGTGGGTTTGTAGATTGTTTGTATGTTGTGTTTTATGTAGCTGTCCCCTGCCACGCATTGATGTGGCCCAGTCTGTGTATGTGTTTTGTGTGTATATGTGTATCTATTTACATATATGCATGTTTGCGTGTGTGCATATATATATATATATATATATATATATATATGTGTGTGTGTGTGTGTGTGTGTGTGTGTGTGTGGTTTTGCACATGTGTTGTATTCTATTTTGGGTTTTTTTCCTTTAAAGTCTCTCCTGCTGTGTTTTTCAGTGTTTTTATGAGTGATAGTCACTTATTGGCCTGATATATGCATGGTGTCCAAATTTGGTGTCAAATTGTTCAGTAGTTTTTGAGTTATGTTAATCCCACAAACAAACATTACTTTTTTATTTATATAGATAACTCCTTTTAGAGTTTATTATACTTTATGTTCAATTATATGTGTTCTATGACCTATTTTTATGTACACAATGCCAACAAATATTCATTCTTACTTCATAATATCCATAGAGATTTTAAATGAGTAATGAAGCTAAGATGGGGGGGGGGGGGGACTGAAAAATAATTCCAAGACTGTTACATTTCAAAGCAATATGTGGCATTTCTTTTTAAAACATTCAACTTTCAATGTAAATAATCATTTAGTGGTGCCTTTCTGCATATTCTGCCCTTTGTCGTTCATACCTTTTCATTTAATTTGGTTATACTTCCTATTAAGGGCCAATGTGATGTGATTTGAGCCTTGGAATACAATACTGAAGAGCACTATTCTATTTCCTACTTGACTTTGGAAACCCAATAGGTGGCCTTAGGAGTCACACAATTTCAGCCCTAGAAAAACTCATAATAGGTTGGTTCATTTTAGGCTCACCATAAGTTAGAATCAACTTGAAGGCACATGAAAACAACAAGATACACCAATGTAGTTATATCAACTATGATAACCTCACATAGAATTATTTATAAAAATCAATATAATAATCTTAATATAAATTATTAACATCTTATAATATAATATGATTCATCAGCCGTAAGATGATAGCTAAAATAAGTATAGGATTATTTATAAACATTAAGCATATCGCCACAAAACCATTAGCAAAATTATTACTTGTCATAAATAAACATGTCTTATCATAGCCTATAGGATCAAATAAGAGTACTCAGGAATATGTACATGGGACAAATGGTTTTATGCCAGCTCCTAAGATACATAAGACTTGATCTGAAATGGCATAGTTAGTTCTGCCTGGCTACCAGAAGACATGGGATGACCATTTTGATGGCAGATATCGGAGTTTGACTACTTTTCAATGCTTTCTTTTTGTTTGCAGTTTATAATGCAAATTTTCTCTACAGGAGAGAGAAAAAGCTAATACCCATGGTTGGTTGCATGGCATTGTTGTTATTTTCCCAGGAGATTGTAAGGTGGTGCTGAATCACAGCAGAAATATCAAGGTGTGTTTTCATGGTTTATAATGGTGAGCAGTGGATGTCAACCCAATGAAATCCAAATGCATGTGCAGGAGAAGAGTACACTTTGTAAAATGAGAAGGGAAAAGACAAAAAGGTTCATTAAAGGGAGAACTTTTACCTGAAATGAGGTAGCAGAAGCACTTCACACCTGTGAAAATTCTTTTGCCATTATTCACCCACTGAAACTGCAGTGGTTTGAACCACTCTTTTTAATATTCTGAAAGCTGAAGTTGGGAGCTAGAAGACAAGCCCTTGATTGTAACCTTCATGCTGCTGATCACAAACAGTCACCTTCATGCTTCTAGAACTACTTTTTCCTCATTTACAACTTCAATACAAAATATAAATATCAATTTGCATCTGTGCATATAGACACTGTAATCCATTCTTGATGACTGCTGTAACTCAAATACATGTTCATACACTTCAGATAAGTAAATCCTAATGTACTTTTTCCTCTATGTCAGCAGAACCCCTTGTATTTGAAAAATTATTGCATGAAACATTGGCTCCACTTCAATTACCCTATTGAATTGCAATCTGCAACTGAGAAATCCACAAGTTAGATAAATGAAATAGGTGAGGGAGGGGAACCTGAAAACAGAACCAATAGAAGCTAAGTGGTGCAAATAACACAGACTTAATTTCATTGTTCAGTTTAGGTGTTGACACTGTTGATGATTTGCTTGAATGAAATATATGACCTCATTACAAATGGCTAAAATTGGTGGCATGGGCAGATTTCAGCCCAGGTACCCATGGAGTTGGCTGCCTCACATCAGATGGTGCTGGCATGGCTCTGTGGATGAAGGACGGCAGAGCCGGTGCATTCTGCCACCATGGCAACATCGGAGGGTTCATGTGTTGCTGTAGAATCCATGGGGGAAGCTGTGCACAACATATGCACCATGCACACTCACACTTCCACCATCTGATCTCCCTCACCTGTATCCAGGCGATGCAGGGCATGATGCACCGGATTTCCCATGCCCTTCTCTGAAGCAGAACAATGCTGGTGGCCATGTGGCAAGATTGATAAACAACATGCAAACCTTAAATATACTTCCCATATTCCACAGAAGAAACTCAGAACAATTGTGGCCAAGAAACAACAAAAGATTATAAAATGAGGAAGAGCATGAAAACTAGGAGAGAAAATAGGTAAAGATCGCAAACTAAGGGCAATCTCACAATCGGGTAGAAAAGCAACCTGGCTTTTGCCTTCCTATCCTTTTCCTCTACTGAGTTAAGTCTAAGTTAACCTTGTACATTGAAGTAAACTGAAGACAAAGGGGGTGGAGGAGAGAAACTCAGACATTTTAAAGAAGGTGGAAAAGTGGAACAGAAGGGTAATCGGTACTGTTCCTGCCAAATCGGAACGTTTGGAAGATATAAGAAAAGCCCTAATGGATCAAGCCAAGGATTTATCTTAACACAGAATTCATTTTGCACATTGCATACCTGAGACCTCATGGAAAGCAGTACTGTAGGTGAAGAAATACTTGCATAGTCCCCATGAACAAAAGCAAGTATGAAGTCAGCTTAGCACTACATGACAACTCATACCAGATGTAAATGTTAGAGCCAGAAGCCATTCAAGACTAGCCAATTCCTCATACACCCTCTTTTCAGCTCTTGCATGTGAAACCTGGGGCGGTTCCACATAGCCCTTTAACCTGGGAACAACTGGGTTTTAAAAATGCAGTTGTGACCTAGTTGAAGTCCGCACACACCCCAGAAAGTGCATGTTTTTTTGGGGGGAGGGGGTGTTTACATGCTCTGTCAGGCTTTCCAGAAGGGCACCGGGACACAAAACATGCTCCCCCCGAAAAGCATTAAAAAAGAAAATAACTTACCCAGCTGGCATTTCCCTGCTGCTAGAGTTCTCCTGGCACATAGAAATGATGCACCAGGAGAAGTGTGGGCAGGACTGATTTCTTTCTCCCTCCCTTCTCCTGGCATGTTACTTCTATGCACCAGGAGAGCTCTGGAGAAGGGGAATGCCAGCTGGGTAAGTTATTTTCTTTTTTAATGCTTTTTCTGGGTAGGGGGGTTAGGAACATGTGGGAGCTGTGTGGATGGGCACTGGAAATTGCATGACAAGATCCCTGGTCTCCATCTACACAGTGCCTGCAGCTGGAAAGACCGGGTCTTCTGAAATATCCGGGTCTTTCCAGCTGATAAATTAATTAGGCACAAAGCAGGGTTTTCCTGCTTTATGCAGAGTGCATTCGCTTTTATGTGGGGTGTTATTTCGACAACACAGGAGCTCACACTTTTAAAGGGCTGTCTGGATGCGCCCCTGGACTGTTTTGAATCATTGGCTGATTGTGACAGTGAGCATCAGCTTTTCTTGTTGTTTTTTGGGAGTCTTAATAATCTCTCTTCTGTCATATTGTTTGTATTGTCTATTTCCCAATAATTTGTAGTTACAAGGGTTGTTTGGACAGGTTTGCATGGTCATGCCACAGAGTTCACCTTGCAGCCACTGCTATACAATCACATTTGTTTGCTCTCTCTCCACTTCTTGAGTTTTGTCATGCTTGCTGTTAATCTCCCTCAATTTTATTTTAGTTCCCTTTCAGTCAGGTGTCCTGCCTGGTTTCGTTTTCTTCATGCTTGCTGTCCATCTCCCTCAATTTTGTTTTGGTTGTCCAGCCTCCTGCCTGTTTTCTTTCCCCCTCATTTTTACTATGTTTATCTTAATCCAGAATTCTATTTGTACATTGGTAAATCTATTATGCATGGAAATCCCTTTAGCTGAACATGAGTGCAACTGCCCTTTCATCTCACATTCTTCAGTGACTTATATAAAAAGGAGTGCTGTCTCTGATGGCAGAACAGATGTACTGATGTCTTGACCTGTAGCTGTGAATAGCTGCAACCTCCAATGCTGATATCAAATAATGTTTTTGTAGATTTCTATATATTGTACATGTCAGCACTATATTCTTTTCACAGAATCAGGTCTGATTTATTTCAGTCATGTTTGCTTCCACATAAGTATGCTTAGCATGGTACCCAGAACTTCCACACAGCCTTTAGCAAAAATGAAAATGATGTAGCCATCTCAGTACAAAACATGCAGTAGTGTAACACACAATCTTTTAAGTACCCAGAGCAAAGACTGTGCATTAAGTGGGATAAACATGCTGCCAATTGATCTTGAGAATTTGAAGGATTTCATAAAAGGGCAGTATTTAACCAGGTGATCCCCGCCAAATTCCTCAGAAAGGAGCACAGATACAGATTAAAGGCATGCTTTATTTTTAGCAAAAAAAATCCCAGTTATTTGTTTCTCTTTATAAATCAGCATACACAGGAGGTAAAAGACGGATAGGGCTGGGTGAGAAGCTGCTGATGTATTTTAAGTGTTCAATAGTAAAGAGCTTATCCTGCAAAGACAGAACTCATGTTGTTTCTAATTCCAGTATAAGTCATTTCTATTCATCCACAGTCAAGATATTTAGTTCTGGAATTACATTTTTAATAAACTGCTTTTAGACTTGGTTGCAGCAAGGAAAGGGAGGGATTTGGTCATGTCCACTTCTTAGTATAATTTTCACTTTTAGAGTCTAAGCAGATTATAGTTATTTCAGAGAGCTGAAGATGATATAAAAGAACTAAGGTCTGGTTAACTCATGGTATACTCAAGCTCCTGCCAATAGAATCAACATCACTGCAAAGCTCCTGCTGGGGGTGATTACTCTTGTTTGCCATTGTAACTTGTTTGTCTACTTCTGTATACTGTCTTTCTCAGAAGCAGGACCAGAAGGCTTCTATGTGCAAAAATGCCTCTTTAGAAGCCATTACAAACCTTGGCATATATAGTTTCTTCTTCTCCTTCTTAAACTTATATGTTCCTCAGTGATCCCAAAGATTTTGATAATGGATAAGAACATATTTCTTACTTATTCCTAGCCAAAACCTTCTGAATCTGGTTTAGATAATCATGATTATATGAAAGAGGAGCAACAGCTACCAATAGAAGTCACAAGAGCAGGAGAATAACAAGATAACACTATTAACAAGACATACAAAGAATAAGGTACAGCATTGAAGGTATCTTGCCAAAGACATTTTCAACACCTGAAGCTGGTAATGAACAAGACAGCATTGTCTAGATTATGTTTAGTCTGTTACTTCTGATGAATAAATAGTTTTGCATGTTTGATAACACTTTTAGCAAACTTAAAAAAATATTTTTAAAAAATCTAAATTAATAACAGAGTAAATTATATGATTGTCGACCTTATCACATGAGCCAGGTGAAGTGTCACTTCAATGAAGAAACAGAGGGGCAGATGAGAAAAATCCATTGTCCTGTGCACTGCTCCCTCACAGTGATGCTTTTCCTGTCACAAGTGGGAAGCATCATTTGAGTAGTGAGAATTCGTGCTGGCTCAATTGGAGCCAGCACAACACAGGCAGGCTGTTGTGTTGTGAGGGAAGCAATGTAAGCCAATTCCACTCCAGTTGTGAGCAGGGCCTCCACTGGAAGTCCTGTTATGTTGTGGGATGGCATCTCTCTGATGAGGTCATATGTCTATAATTGAGAATATTACTTCTTCTAAACCTTTTCAACCCTTATTAAATGTTGTTTTGAATGTATTCAACCACATGCCTAAGAAACAGATGGAATGTGTTTATATGTTACAGAGCACAGTGTGACATCATGGTGCTGTGTAGTCTGAACAGCTACACTGAGTACACTTCCACAACAAAATGACTATAAAGACACCAATTCGGCCCACAAAGAAAAAGAGGAAAACTAACAAATTATTGTAATTGCTTTTTAATATATTGTTTGACCTGGGTTTTTGTTGAGACATTGGAATTTTCAGTTGAGAATATTGCTTTGAATCCTGTCAGACAGTCACAAATGTGTAGCCTAGGCATGCAGGCTAATGACTGTTTCATATTTATGATCCCTAAATTACACCTAGTTTAGGGAGGATATAGGAACTATGAAGTTGTGCAATCCCATTTACCAGGAAGCAGCTACTGCAATCATAGAATCACAGAATTAGAAACAACCACAAGAGCTATTCAGTCCAAACTCCTGCCATGCAGGAACACAGGATTAAACAGCCCCTGAAAGATGGCCATCCAGCCTCAGTTTAAAAACCTCCAGAGGAGGAGACTCCATCACACTCCTAAGAAGCCCATTCCATTGCCAAACAGCTTTTACAATCATGATGGTCTTCTTAATGTCTAGCTGGAATCTTTTGTTCTGAAATTTGAACCCATTGCTCTGTGTCCTAGTCTCCAGAGCAGCAGAAAACAAGCTTCCTCAATGTGACCACCGTTCAAATATTTAAACATGACTATCATGCCCCCTCTCAGGCTTCTTTTCTCCAAACTATACATATCCAGCTCCCTAAGCTGTTCCTCATAGGGCTTGGCTTCCAAACCTTGGATCATTTTTGTTGCTCTTCTCTGGACATATTCCAGCTTGTCACTATCTCTCTTGAACAGTGGTGCCCAGTACTGGACACAGTCTTCCAGGTAAGGTCTGACTAAAGCAGAATAGGATGTGCCTGTGAATTCCTTCAACCTTGACACTATATTCCTATTGATGCAGCCAGAATCGCATTGGTTTTTTAGTTGCTGCATCACACTGTTGGTCTACTAAAACTCCCAGATTTCTTTCACATGTACTCTTTTCAAGCCAGGTGTTACTCATCCTATATCTGTGCCCCTCATTTTTACTGTTTAAGTATTATATGGTACATTTCTCCCCGTTGAAATTAATTGTGCTAATTTTGGCCCAGTTCATTCATATTAAGGTAATTTTGGATTCTGATATTGCTCTCTGGGGTATTAGCTATCCCTCTCAATCTGATGTCATCTTCAAATGAATAAGTATGCCTTCTCTTCCATCAGGCCCGTAGCCAGGATTTCGTTTCGGGGGGGGCTAAAATTTTTTTCAGGGGGGGGTTTCGGGGGGGCTGAGTTTCGGGGGGGGGGCTGAGTCTGAGTGAAAGAGGGTCTAGCCTAGCAAACCTTTTGTATCATTACCCCAATACCCCCATGCATATGGGATATATTGAGTATGGTGATCAGATCATGATATGAATAAACATAACAGTTTAAATAATGCACCAATAAGGCCTTTTCACGAACCATCATGAAAATTTCGGGGGGGGCTGAAGCCCCCCGAGCCCCCCCCCCTGGCTACATGCCTGTCTTCCATCAGTAGCAGTCAGTTTCCCTGCTCATCAGGAAACAGCTGACTAAAGTCTGACACCCCCCTCCTGTACAAAAGTTCTCTAGTATGAGGGTATTGTTCCTTCTGTAGTGGAGACTGCTCATGGGAATGGTCAACTCCTTCTTGAGCAACAAGGGAGCAGACTCCTTCCTCCCCAGTTAATCACAGTAGCTTCTGACCAGTATATGATACTTGCATACCTATTAATTTGTGTGCTGAGGATAAAAATTATGTAGGTTGCCTTGCTGATTTGCCTTGATGCTCGCATAGGCAGTCTCTTAAGCCTCTTAGTTTCTCCTTAGATGTCTGTGGAATATAGATGTCTGTGGAATATATTTTCATTCACACACACCACCGCCCCCAGCACCACAGCCTACACAGAATTCAGGCTGTAACCTTTTCAATGTAAGACATTTTGATGACATTTTACATTCTGGAAAGCTGGCGGTTTGTTTGGAAAACAGATAGTTCAGAGGGATATTTATTTAAATTGATGCTTTGTTTCTTGCACATATGGCATGTGGCCACAGGATAATGTTTTTATTTTTTGATTTTTCAGCTCCCTCAGTTTCTTTTTATTGCCTCAATAAATCTTTTTTTTAAAAATGTGTGAAAGAATTACCATTATCTTCACTCATTCACTAATTTGTTCAGAGGCTTTTGGGGGTTCTTAATATTGAGGAACTGAGAGATTGTATGTCATTTTCTTTGAGAGAGAGTGCGAGAAAGCAGGATATGAAACATTGTCTGCTGTACACAGAATAGCAAATGGAGAGAAGAAGTAAGCTAGTATGTTTGAGATTTCATTCTAATTGACAGTAAATAGTGGTGGGACTCAGATGCCACAGCTATCTCCCATTAGATCACTGTTCAGACTATCGGGTTAAAATAATCTGTCCTGACTTCTGCACAGTAGTAGGGAGGGGGAAGCAAACAATCTAAAAGGAAAAGAGGGAGGGAAACCATTAGGCACTCCCTTTAAATGCTTCTGGGGTGAATTATGTTGATAGCTCACAACTGAAAATAGGGCAAAACACAGCCATGTTAAAGCGACCTGTCACTACACTTAAGGCTCAACCTATCAGGATTTGAGACAAAGGCACAATTGGATGCTTGCAACTGACTGGCTGTCAGCTTTAGTTCAGCAGGTCACAGTCTACAGACAGAAAACTTGACTATCCTCTCTGTTTAGCAAGGCTTCTAAGTGCTAGTTCAGAAGCCGCCCCATGCTGCTTTACATTCACATTAGCACTCATTGCAAACATCAATCCATGTTGCTTTCTAAAAGCTTCCCTGATTTACATGTTTTCCTTTGTTTCATTTTCATCTTTGTTTTTCACTTTAAGTCTACTGCAATGGAAGTGGCACCACTTTAGGATTAGAAGGCAGACATGGAAAACTTTTCCACATGCATCTGGTGCTGTTGTATGCACTTCAAGCCTGCCTTCATTGCCATGTATCTTCTTCAAATTCCCTGAATTAAGAAATGTGTCTGAAAGTAGGTGCGGGAGAATTTTCAAAGGCACTGCCATTAGAGATGTAAATATTACTCATTATTTATCCTTGTTGTTTCAAGGTACCTCCATCAACAAAATGGTCAACTGCTGTGAGGAGTTTTGCATTTGAGGCAATTCCTGTGAAATAAATGCATGAAAATTTTTGATTCCACCAAAAGCCCTATTCACTTTTTTTGTCAATGATTTTTTTTACAAAAAATGTCCCCAAATGTGAAAAATTAATGAAAAATATTATAATAAAGATCTTTGAATTTTTACAGTCAACATAAACTAATCTAATTGAACTTCAAAGAGTTTTCTTAAATACCATCTTAAGACTGTAATACCGCCTGTGTAGGGCCATGAACCACAACATCTACCACAATGCTTTTATCTTCTTTTCGCCTCTGTTATCATTTAGCAGTGTGTTAGAAAAACAGTTATTTGTTGCTGAGCAGTATTAATCAACATATGCAAAAGGCAAATGTGAGGGAATGGGAAAGTGACAAATTTACCCTTCACAAATTCTTGGTTCAACTTGGGTTATTTTCTGCTTTTAGCTTGACTCCTAACGATGTTTCCATGAAAATAAAAGTTCCTCTCATTCATGGATTGGAATAAAATACATTTGAGAATACTTCAAATGGAAGTGGAAACACATTTTTTTGTAATTGTTTCTCTCTCCACTTATATCTTCAATGTTCTAGAGAAGAGTCCTTTTTCTTGGGGCAGTTGAGTAATGCAGTAAGCTGTGCATGTGTGTGTGTAGAGAGAGAATTGGCCAACATTTTTACCCTTTGTTTTGACTAGTGGAACCATCCAGTGAAGAGACCTCTGCTTACAGGAACAAATCAGTCTGTATAACAGGCATGGGCAAACTTCAGCCCTCCGGGTGTTTGGGACTTCAACTTCCACAATTCCTAACAGCCGGTGGGAGTTGAAGTCCAAAAAACCTGGAGGGCTGAAGTTTGCCTTTGCCTGCCACACAGACTGTTTCTGATTTGTTCCTATGAGCAGAGGTCCCATCACTGGATGGTTCCACAAGTCGGTGCGTTATATTGTCAAAATATTGTACTGGAACTTATGAGAGTTGGAATCTAGTTGCTACAACTTCACTAAGTTTTTTTTTCCAAAGCTAGTAATGATACAGAAAGGAAATAAATGTTAGTATCTCGGGAAGTCTGACTTGGCCACGGTGGTACACGCTCTGGTCACATCCCGCCTTGACTACTGCAACGCTCTCTACGTGGGGCTGCCCTTGAAGACGGCCCGGAAGCTTCAGCTGGTTCAGCGCGCGGCAGCCATGTTACTAACTGGAGCGGGTAGCAGGGAGCACACAACGCCCTTGTTGTCCCAGCTCCATTGGCTGCCGATTTGCTACCGGACCCAATTTAAGGTGCTGGTTTTGGCCTACAAAGCCCTAAACGGTTCCGACCCAAAATACCTTTCGGACCGCATCTTGGCCTACGAGCCCACGAGGACCTTGAGATCGTCTGGGGAGGCCCTTCTCTCGATCCCGCCTGCCTCACAGGCACGTCTGGCGGGGACGAGGGAGAGGGCCTTCTCGGTGGTGGCCCCCCGGCTGTGGAACACTCTCCCTGCAGACATCAGACAGGCGCCCTCCCTTATGTCCTTCCGAAAAAGCCTTAAGACATGGCTGTTCGAGAAGGCATTTAATTAAGTGCTATAATAATGTGGTAAAGATGACTGGAATGGAACAAGGAATATGAGATTGGCTATGATTCCACTATAAGACGAAGCGGATTTTTAGTGTAGCTTTGTAATTGTTGTGTAGTTTATATGTTGTTGTAATTGCCTCTTTGTAAAGTGTCTTTTATGTGTGTGTACACCGCCATGAGTCGCCCTAAAGGGCTGAGAATGGCGGTTAATAAATGCATCAAATAAATAAATAAATAAATAAATAGTAGCAGGTCAAGATCAAAGACAATAATCCCAATACTTTGGATTTTATGTGGTACTAGAGACGGAGGAATTATTGATTCGTTAGCTACATAGTACTCCCTTGGTCACTTTTTTGCTCATATCTTTCCCCACAAAATCATTGCTCTTTCTGTATTGTACATAGATGAAATAAAATGAATATAGTTTCAAAAGAATATGTGGCCAAGCGTGGGTTAGGTAGCTAAAGCAATGTACTATGTATTGCTCAATCATTCCCATGTACTATATATTATGATTCATTCTCATGAACTATGAATTGATGATTCATCTAAGTAACCTTTCTATTCATGCTGTCTCATTGAACGGCTGCCATCATTCAAACACCATTTTCCCTAATATTCACAATAATCACTGAGTACTTTTAAATATTTTCAAGAGTTTCTTGAATACTTCTGTTGTTCTGCTTTTCCACTCTAGTGACTAACTATAGTATATTATATATGTTTGGTTTCCCTCTTCCAACTGATAGTATATTACATATGTCTGGCACCCATTTACAACTGAACCTTTACCCTAATTACACTTTTTATATGCAGCTACACATTGCCCTACTCATGGGAATGGCAGTTGATTTACTTACTGGCTGTCCAGTCTCCTTTCCTTGTCACCAAGATGGCAGTGTAAACATGCATTAAATTTTAAATTAAAATGGTTACGGTATTATGGCTTATTGTTGCTGCAAATGCATGGATATCCTTCTCTTAGGAGTCATCAAATAATCCTGCTATTCCACCACAGTTGCAAAATTGTTGATAGTGGATACATAACATGCTGAGCACCTTTGATAATGCACCTCTTTTTAGTAAAGTAATTGAGCCAATTCATTAATCTGTTCTCCCACAATTGTACTTTTGCACATCTTTGTAATCTCACCTTCCTGCACTAGTCCTGGTCCTCAATTTTTAATTACTATCATAATTGTGCAGTTTCAGCATTTAAAGATAAATAAGCAATTTAAATATAAAACAAAAGAAAAACAGCCAGCTTCAGAATAATGAGGGGAAGGAGAAAGGGGGAGAGAAGAATCCTGCACCCTGCCATAACCTTATTGCCAATATGCCAGTATAGAAGCAGAAGACATACATCACACCAAGGTAGTCAAACAGAACACTGCAGGAGTGGGAGCAGTTGACAGATTTTCCCCATTAATTGCTATGGGTGGAAAAATTATATTGGGAAGGAAGGAGGCAAACCAGCAGCAAGATACATCATGTGATAGGAACCATAGCCAATTGTTTTCCTGCCTTGTACAATAAAGGCCTTTGTTTTGTTTTTCTGAACTTGAGAATTGCTTCATCCCCTTTCTCAGTTCCCTCAAAAATAGGAAATGGGATTATTTTAAGTTTATAGGACATATAGATGTTCTCTGGTTTGATGAAAGACTAACCTCAGCTTGAACTTTAAATAGCTTTATGGTTCTAGATTCACACCAATGGCCCTTGAGAGCTACACTTGGTATATATTTAGGAAACTATTTTTGTAGTAACAGAGTGTACAACTGAAAGTGTATCAATCTGAGAGTCATTTTCCCCAATCCAGCTGGGAATGAAACAGAAGAGAGACAGATGTATGGGTAAATTTTGTTTGGTTGGCCCAAGTGTAGTAAACTGAGTTAATTTGTAAAAGATGAGGAGGAACACAATTAGCATTTGTCTATTTTTGTACTACTTTAATTTCTCCAGTGCATTTCCTGGATTGAAAATGTGTACAATCAGAGGCCACTGCATGTATGTTGGAGGAAAACTGTTGCAAAAATGCATATGTTCAGGAAAACAGTGCAAAAATATGTATGTTTGTGCAGAGTCTTTTTAAAATCACAAACTAAGGAAAAATCAGTACAGAATAAACTTACACTTGAAAATATGCAATTGTTATAAAAGTGAAACATATTTATCCTGAAATAATGATTCAAATGAGGCAGTGGACAGATAAAAAGTAAATAAAGTGAAACAAAGTATTCCGGGGAATGGAAGTCAACATTGACACTGAAAAACAACACCGAGTGCAGCATTTTTCTGAATGAAGCAGAGAATGTTTGAGGACTGGGACATACCTAGGGATACCAAGGTGCTTGCTTATAAAGCTATTGTCCTCCCAACCCTGCTATATGCCTGCAAAACGTGGACTGTCTACAGATGTCACACTCAATTCCTGGAACGATTCCATCAGCATTGCCTCTGAAAAATCCTGCAAGTCTCTTGGAAAGACAGGCGGACAAATGTCAGTGTGCTGGAAGAAGCAAAGACCATCAGCATTGAAGCAATGCTCCTATGCCATCAACCCTGCTGGACTGGCCACATTGTCTGAATGCCCGATCACCATCTCCCAAAGCAGTTACTATACTCCCAACTCAAGAATGGGAAACGATATGTTGGTGGACAGAAAAAAAGATTTAAGGATAGCATAGACACCGAAAACTGGGAAACCCTGGCCCTTGAGTATTCTAACTGGAGGCCAGTTGTGACCAGCAGTGCTGTAGAATTTGAAGAGGCACAAATGGAGAAAGGGAGAAATGTGACAAGAGGAAGGTGGATCAAGCCAACCTTGACTGGGACCGCCTTCCACTTGCAAACTGATGTCCTCAGGGTAGAAGAACATGCGGATCAAGATTAGGGCTCCACAGCCACCTATGGACCCACTGCCAAGATACCACACCATCATTATCCTCAGACTACAAGGAATTGTCTAAATAAGTAAGTACTCATGGTTACTATTTTGTGAAAATCTCATTTCTGTCATTGCTATAATGAAAGGATGCTATGCATATGAAATTGAGAAATGAGCATTTTTTCACTGATGTCTACATTTGAGGAACTTTTATGCATTTTAGATTCTCTAAAATTTATAAAGAGTACAGCATGTCTCATCTCTCACACATATTTCTTCTTTATTTTATAGAGAGATTATCTACCCGCCTTTCAGAAATAACTATAATTTAATGTATAATTGATCCCCAGTAATGAATTGCAAAAAAAACCCCTACAAATACAACAATGATATGAAATAATGAGTGTAGAATCTACTCAGCTGAATAAAATAATTGATCTTCAAGGTGTAAAATAACAAGAGGCAATAAAAATGTTGTTTTCAGAATTAGAACCTTCTAGAAAGCACTCATAGAAGAAGTGATTTGCACTTCTCAAGTCATTCCTGACATGAAAAAACTTATAGAAGCAGGGGTGGCATAACTACTCCAGCTAAAAGTAATTAAAATGTATTTCCATATATATGTGTGTGTGTGTGTAAGTTTCTTGACCTTTTGGCTAAGATTAAGTATAGTATGTATAGTATGAGCAGGCAACTTCATCTGAGAGAAGGTTATTCTTCAGACATCCCACCAAAAACTATTTAAGTTAAGAGGAAACATCCTAAAAGATATTTTGAAGATAAGGAAGGATTTTGATAGTGTCATTTAGGCAGCAAGAATAGACTGGAATTTTAGTTCATCTTATTCTTTTGTTTGGTTTGAAGAAAATATGGGGTATGTGTACAAAAATAGGATGAAGTTAAAATATGAAAACAGAAAATTGTGTTGTGGAAGCAATTGGTGTTTACTTAATATGTCTCTCTTACTGAGATCTACCAAAGTACAAATAATTAATAAAGATAACAATAATGTATGAGCTAATGTGCAGAAGAGAAAAGATATTAGGAATCTATGATCCATGGAAGTATTCTATCACTTCAAAGCCATTTTAAGTGTCTCTGCAATTCTTGGTTTAGCAATTTATTCCAAAATAATTGGTTGCTGTGAGACACTTTCAAAAAGGGATGAAACCTCCATCAATGGCTTTATAAAACTGGATAACACATTGTTGAGTATTTTAAATATTAGACAATTAGAACTAGAAATAACAGTGTCACAGTACCAATGACTAATACTGTAGACTGAAAGCATTAAATTCCAGGGTCAGCTACAGAAAATTAAATAGGGTCACATTAATATTCATGAAATAAACCATTATTGTGAATTAAGTATGGTAATCAGTTACACCATATCATTAAGAATGTCATACAAGTCTCCTTAATAGTGCTGAGATGATACAGGTTATACATACTATGAGCTGTGCCATATCTATTTTGGAACAGAATTCAAGCAGAAGATAATGGCTATTTAAGTATGACAAGAGTATTAAGTTTTATAGCTGATGATGTTACATTTTGAACTCTAAGCCCCTATAGTAACTGGAGTGATGTGGATTACTCTTGTAATACATAGTTTTAAAATACTGTTTGGCTGCTCGTACTGTTAACATAAAATTGCTGCCAAAACATACTAAAAGACAACACAGTGGTTGCAGAGGTCACTAAATTCTGTTTGTGGAACCAATACATTCTCAAACAGTAAGGAAAGAATTCATTAGTTTTCTGGCACCATTGTTAAGGTTCTTTGTTAAATGGCTACACTTCTTTCTCAAAATGAATTCACAGTAGCACACCTGATTCTCCTCCTACTCATTTTATTCTCATAACTATCAGAATGGTTGAAGGAGTGTCTGACTCATGTTCACTCAATGAATCTTGATTATTTAGGGTCTTTGAACCTTGATTTCCAAAATCCCAATCCAGTTACACACTGGATTTTGTTGGTTTTCCACTATTAGACCTTGCAAGTCCCAATGGAAGATGTATGGGCCTTGCTGTAGTAGAAGTGGGAAGTCCAGAGTTGTTCATATGTTGTTAGATCCCAAATTCCATCAGCCTCAGCTGCTGACCAACTGTCTGAATTGAAAACTTCAATTCTTTTTGCAAGGTAAGAAGTTTATGCCCTTTAGGATGCACAAACTAAGTGAATAAATGTGTATCTTGCAAAGAGAATTGGAATCATGGACTCTTCTGATATGTCATAATCCCTGGTAATCTAGGAATAGTAAAATTAATGTAATTGACTGCAGTCACTGCACAATCCTACTTAAAGTTAGTACCACTGAGTTTGTTAGACTAACTTGTAGTTTAGTGGGTATAGGACTACATCCTAAATTAGTTACCAGCTCATCCTATTTATTTGGTAATATTGTATCAAGATAAATAACAAAGTTAACAAGATAGAAACCTTTTGAAAGTTTCTTCCATTCGTATGTTCTTTGATTCTTACATAGCTAATTTAAAAATAAGGTGAGAAATATTCATCACAGCAGTTAGAGCACAATTCAAAGTACTGGTCTTGGCCTATAAAGCCCTATATGGTTTTGGCCCAGCTTGCTTGTCTGAACATATCTCCCACTACAACAGGCCTCTGAGTTTATGATTGTTCGGGGAGGTCCTGCTCTCGATCCAGCTTTCATCGCAAATGTGACTGGTGGGGATGAGAGACAGGGCCTCCTCGGTGGTGGCTCCTCCAACACAGTCCCCAGAGAAATTAGGTTGGCTCCATCTCTCAAGTCATGGTTCTGGCACTAGGCATTTGGGTAGCAGGCTTAACAGCAAATTTGCAATGCTTAATGAGAACTGATAATGGACAGGCTTTGGACTGGGTCTCTCGATGCTGAATTGGACTTGGATGTGGCTATATTGTTGTAAATATATATTTTTAGATTGATATTTTCTAACCTATTGTTTTTAACTAATGTTTATGTGTGTTATACTAGGTTGCTTGTATGTGTCAGCATCAAATTGTTGCCGGTTGTAAGCCGCCCTGAGTCCTACCCCTTGCCTCTGAGGGTTGAGAAGGACGGGGTACAAATGTTTTAAATAATAAAATAAATAATAATGTTGCACTTGTGTTTTGTCCACCAAGTTCCTTAACATACATGGGCAAAACTCAGATTTTGGTCCAGTGGTGGTTGTTTGGACAATTTCCACATGACTACTTCTTGCTAAACTAGTTGTTTTGCAAAGCATGCTCAGATGGACTATAATTCGATATATATCACATAAGCAACATAATCTGAATCAATTAGTACAATAGATTGGACCTAGGACCTCATCACATGAGGATTTTTTAGCATCCTAGGATACTGCTGCCCCAGTTGCACAACGGAGCGCCACATGGCCCATTACATGATGTAGCCTCACTTCTGGTGAGGCTCTGTTGCTCAACTGGGATGGCAATGTCTAAGGATGCTGCACTGCAAACATGAGAGCCTCTCCATGTTCCATTTGGAGCAACGGGGCTACTGCAGGGGCAAGCCATGCACTAATGCCTCCCCCCCCCCATCCATTTAATGGGGAAGCGCTGTTGCAGGCTGTAAAGGGTGCAGGGCTCTGAAATTGCACTGATGCCTTTCTGATTCACTACGGAGACTGGCAAATTGGCACAGGGGACCTCATTAACGTGATGAGGTCCCAAATGTGATATGTTGTCATGAGTCTAAATTTCTGCCTTAAAACATTAGGAGCTGAATTATATGCTATGTGTTAAATGTATAGCATGCAATTGAGCTTTATTTTAATACTCACTTCACAGGAAATACATGTGCATGAATTGTTATAGGTACATAAGGAAAATATGTACTTTCCCTTTAGCATTTTCCTCTTGTATCTTTTTTAAAATCTATCTCCAACTATGTCACTTTGCAATGTATGATTCTGATTAATCCTCTGTCATCTGACTTTTTCAGCCTTATTTTAAATGTTCCATTCTTCTCCTCCTCCCACTTTCTTCCTTGGTTTTCGGCTTATTTCAGTTGCTGCAAACTGAGTGCAATAATCAAGACTATACTTTATCCCTTGATGAAGGTGGGGTGTCAGCTTACAAAATTAAAACTCTACTGTGAGTGCCAATGCAGTCCCCCCTTTCTACTTGACATGTTTTCATGGTGGCAATGGTGAGACGAATGTCCAAACAAGAAGATGTAGCATTCCCATGTGGGTAGTCCTGATCCTGACTGGGTTCATAAATTCCTACTTTGAAGTAAGAGGAAAAATCAAGTTCAGCTGTGCACTAGGCCTATTCAGACAGGGGTATGATAGAGAGCCTAAAATAATGTACTGCATGTTTTTCTTTAAAATTCAAGATCTTTGAAAGGCTGTGGTGCATTTTTGTAGGCACTGTTTTGGGGAACTTGAAACAGCTTTACACCTTTTCCAGTTAGTTTTTGGACATTTCTGCATGAGGATGTGTTTTTGCTGTGTCAGAGTTGTGGAGTTTGTTGGGGTGTGTGTCAGGGTCCCAAAGACAATTACTGAACTCCCTCCCCAGACCATGTGAAACCTGCTAGCCACACAATTCCCTCTCTTGACTTAAACCCATGTTCCTAAAACATGTTCCTGCTTCAGTAAGATCCAGTAAATCAATTGCTGTAATGATAGACCCATACCTGTGAAAATGCAATTGAGCCATGGATTTAATAGGTCTACTCTACTTAGAGCGAGCACTTGAATTTATGCCTTTGTATTTAACATAGTGTGAAGTTTTGTCTGTAGACATAAGAAATATTCCTGTTTTTTTCTTTTTTTTACTGAGAGAGAAGGGCGGGGGGAGAATAGCTCGCACAAGACAGTCAGCCACTGCCGTAAAAATGCTTTTCATATTACACTTGAGTTTTCATTTATAATAATCCTCTTTTGTCAACAGAAGAACAGTTGCAGCCTATCCTCTTGGGACTACTTCAGTATAAAGTAACATAGCAACATGAAATGCTCTCTCAAAGGAAGAAAAAAGTCAGTAACTGTCAGGGAGATGGGATATTGGAAAGATAGCTGCTGGAAGATATATTTGTGTATTCATATTAATGTACATAATCCCTTAATTTTGATCTTGAATTTTGTAGGGATCACAGTAGGATTGCAAAGATATAAAATAAATGAAACTAGAAGAAAAGAATGTGTTGATATATTCCACTTGAAATGAAATGTTTCATTAGGACTGGCAAATAACTGAAAAACAGTGGTAAACAGTAGAATTGAAAGATCTACACATAATGGCTTTAATTCAGGTACAACCAAGAACATTTCAAAGGACTGTAAATATTGGTTTTGAAAACCAGGAATGTGCATCTTGGGGAAAAAACTCAAGACAAAAACTTTGCTAATACTTATTCCTTTGAAAAAATCTTGATATGCAATTTTTTTTATTTGTGTTGCATTTCCATCGTTGTGAAGGAGATGATAAGGATAATCAGAATAAAAGCAGCCAATCATGGTTCATAGAGGCTGTGAATAGGGATTGTGGGGAAACAGAATAAATAAAAGGACAGAGACTTGCTTCTGAGAGGAGTCAGACAGGATTTGAACTTGTACTGACAGGGTTTGAAGTTTACAGAGTATTGGACCTGTAGAAGAAAGGATCTGAATTTGAGAAAGAAAAGGAGAACTACTTATGGTTTGGGGAGTTTAAAACGTGAACATGTAACGGGATATGTAATATACAAAACAGAATGTATTGTAATTCTATAACTAATGCCTTGCCCACTGTGACAAGCTTATTTTTCAATGGCCAAAATGCAATTGCTACTCCCCATCATTTAGTCAATATGATTTACAAAAGTGAGTTGCTGATTGGCTGAGAAAAGCAGTATACAAATGAATGAATAAATAAAATACCATTTAGCAATGGATGAAATGAATAATTTCTAGTCAGAAAAAAAATCATTGGAGTTAAACTAATAATCTAGAATTAAAATAATTTGATTAAGATGTAGTATTACAAATACCATCTTTACTTGAATGTAATCTGCACGTTTTTTTGCTAAATTGCTTAGCCAAAACCTTTATGGGAGCAAGCATTTGAACAGTAGCAGCAGCAATCGGAAATAAGACTCAATGTGCTATATATGACAATGGTTGCAGACACTGATTTTAAACCAGCATTATTTTAATGAAATAATCTTAATGTAATGTATTTTAATGGATTGTTTTTAAATGTGGTTATGATTGTGGTTAGCACTCAAATTAGTGCTTGTTGTGAAGGGGTGGGTGAAGGACAGGGTACACATGTATGAAATAATAAATAAATAAATAAATAAATATTTTCTCCTTGTGACATTGTGAAGTCGGGAAATAAGTGAATACTTGATAAATGAGGTGTGATTTGTAGGAAAAGAGGAAATTAAAAATGTATCCAGATTACTGCAATAACACATTTCCAATAGTTAGTTTTTTTGCATTAATATATTTCCCAATAATTAAGGTATCTCTATATCTATATTATCTTATACCACAACTGAGGGTCAGGGGAGGATAATTTCACCCCTTTTGCAGTACATCTGTATTTTTTAAATTTCAATTCATTGTTATGGGGACATGGTGGAGGCAGAACATCACAAAGTTGAATTGGAATTTTGTATAATTTTCAATGGAGGGTTTGGGAATAATAACAGAAGATGTGGGGGAAAATGTGCTGTTTGACAAGATAGTGCTTTCTGTGATACATATGTTTTTCTAAAACAAAAATTAAGCAACTACTTACTTTTGAGATGTTAGAAACTTAAGGATTACTTATAAATTGTAAGTGCAACATCAGGTAGTTTTGTTTATGGAATTATAACTGACAAATTGTTGTATAAAGGAATTTCCAAATTTCCGAAGCTCTGGTTATATCAAATCAGACCACTGGTTTGTCTTGCTCAGTATTGTCTAACTGATAAATCCATATTCATTTTGGACCAGAATATTTTGAAGCCTTACTGAAAAATGTTAAGAAGATGGCACCTTTTGGGAACATTTACATGTGGAACATGCGCTACTGAACTATGAGCCTTCACTCTTCCATCATGCTAAAACAATGACTAGCTCAGTAAATATATGGCTAGATATATAATCCATATTTTTTTTCTCTGTATTTAGACAAACAATCAAAGAATATTGCTATATCATTACACCGGTTTGTATAGTTTGTGAGAGACAGTAAAATTAACCTTCTGACAGCATCCTCATAGGTGAATATCATTGTCTATCAGTAAGTCTTTTGGAGACTGTAAGTGCCTGATACACTGGAAATCACATCCTCTTTTCCCTACAAGTCCTCTCTATGTGATTACATTAATAAAGAACATGCATGTGATTGCATTAGTAATTCAGAATATACTATTGTTTTCCCATTATGTCTAGTGGTAAGCGTGCCAAGAGGAAGGCGCGTCAAGCCAACCCCGACCGTGATCGCCTTCCACCTGGAAACCAATGCCCTCACTGCGGAAGAAGATGCAGAGCAAGAATAGGGCTCCACAGCCACATACAGACCCACAAGAACACTGGAAGACAATCCTCCTTGGAAAACGAGGGATCGCCTAAGTAAGTAAATAAGTAATGTCTAGTGATAAAGCATTAGGTATGGTTAAGCATGGCATTGCTGTCCTCAGGTAGGGACATATTTTTCCATTGCTTTGGATAGCCAAAACTAACCATAGCTCAAAATATCTTGCTTTAAGGGACTCTTCCCAGAACAAAACATTATAGGTGCAGTGCCCTTTAGGAGCATAAGATAGACATTTCTTTCAAAGGTAATCCTAGTGAAATAACATTGGTAGTTCCTTTTTATGACCAACACTGCTTCCCACAGAATTCAGATTGCAACATCTTTGTTATGTGTGGGTGGCAATAGAGTTGCCACAATGACTTCTCATGGCTGAATTTCCAGCAGTTTTATTCACAATTGCTTGGGGCCACAAACACACCAGAAGTATCCAACTAATCACAATCCTTGTTGTTTGGCTATATCCTTAAAACCCTCAATGTTTATATAAGAAATGAAAGTATATGTAAAATATCCATTTGGTTTGTTTCACATCTTACCACTTTCATGGAGTTATTTAATAGGAGTATGCAAGAAGCCAAAAACCCATGCCATTTTAGGTCCTGTTGTCAGGACCCAGTTTTCAGGGCCTGGATTCTGGCACCAGAAATCAGGGCCTCTGGTGTAGAACACTGATAAGGCACCTGCGACGGTTGACCCTGAGACGAAATGGCTAGCAGTTTGGGCGGGTGATTTCCGTGGGGTTTTTGTTGGCGGGAATTAAATTATAAGGGAGTGCCAACCGGCACCAGACTCTCTCAGCTTTTTGCATGTCTGTAGTAAAGTTTCCAGTGATACCAGAGCATGGTCCTGTGTCTTCATTCGGGAGCAGCTACCATGAGCTGACACCCGTTTTTGACTCCCTCCCATTCTGTTTGCTGGAAAAGTTGACTTAACTTGACTAAAAAAGACTTTTTTTTTGCAAAAAGACTCAAACCCAAATTAAAATCTGTTTTATTCCCAGTGTTAGCAATCCAAGTACTAAACACATAGGGAGGTTTAAAGATCTAAGGAACAAAGTGAGGGCCCTTCCAGACAGGACCTTTATTGCAGGAACTCCCACTATAAAGGAAGGACTGTCCAGACAACATTCTAGACAGTCCCGAATTAATTGGCTTAAATCAGGAAAATCCTGATTTGTAGGAAATTAATTTGATAGTGGGTTTATTCCACGCCTTCTTAGAAGGTGTAGAATAAATCTACTATTTCCGGGTCTGGACTGCAGAATACTAAATAAGCCCGGTAAACTGTGGGAATACCCACCCTCCTTCCCCCAAACTCCCAAACCCCCTAGAAAAGTAAGAAAAACTTTTGGCCCTCCCGATGCACCAGGAGAGGGGGGGCAGGAAGGAAAATTGCTTCCTTGGCACGTCATTTCTACACACCGGGAGAGCCGGCCGAGGCTTCTAATGATGCCACATAAGTTTTTCTCACTTTTCTAAGGGGTCTGGGGGCTTGGAGGTAGGGGGATAGGGCCTCTGGATGTTCTCTTGGGCTAGCCCCGAGAGAACATCTGGACAACCCAGTTCTGCTTACACCAAATGTTACTATTCCAATCTAAAACGTATCATGTCACATTATTTTTCCCTCCTACTCTGCTTTCTGAATGATGTGACATTTTATTTAGGTTTTTAAAAAGCTTATTGAAATCCAAATCCTGATGATGACAATGTTTGAATCATGTTAAGTCTTCTCATTTGTTGAAGCAACATTTTCAGATTTTAATTGCAAGCTTGAAGAACATGCTCACAACATAGCTGGGAATCCTGTAATGTTAATTTGTCCTTTAACATTCATTGGAAGCAATATGTCCAATGTAATTACAGTGCACGTCAAATAACCCGCTACTTTATTTTTCAAAAATGTATGATCCATTAATTTGCGTAAGAAGACTTGCCATCTGCTATGGATTGTTTTCCCATTTTTCCTTCTGTATTACCGTCATTATGTTCTAAGACTAAGGAATGATATGAAGCAACCCCATTAATTTTGTTTAATCTGTGTTTTCACAATGTTATTCCATTAAGGCCTTTTCTATGGCGTTCATAATTTTCTCTATGGCTCTTACATTCAGGGTCATTGAGTATCTATTTCACAAAAACAGGACAAATGTGATTCAGAGTCAGTTTTCTATAATTGCAATGGACGTGAAATCAATGCTGAGCACTCTGGGTTGTATTTCCTGCAGAGACAGCATCATATAATTCCTCAGATGCCTTTTTAAAAAGTACTCATGCTGCTCATATAATAATGAGCTGTCTTCTTGCAACTAAATGCAAGCTTTTTAATGCCCTTATGTTGTTCCCTTAATCATCAGGCAACAATGCTTTACAAATATTAGAAATGTGGTAGAGAGTAAATTTGAGTATAATAAGATTACACCCTTATTGGACTTGGTTAGATATAACAGAAAAATGTAATTATTATGCATTTTCACATCTTAATAATCCATAAATCTCATTACAACATAATTTTCCATTTCAGAAAGAATATACAAACATCTTTCCTCCAATTAAGATACTTCCTCGTGTCAGGAAAGGGACTTCAGGTAGCCTAACATGTTGTTTTTCTCAGCAACATGAAATGGGGCAAAAGAAAATATAGGCAGGTGACAAGCAGGAAGTTTACCTCACTCTTGGTTAAAAAAAGACTTCCACACTATGTCCAAACTTCATGGTGAAGCAAGAATGAACAAAATATTGTCTTTCTTTCCAGATATACAAATGCCACCCTCCATTTTTGGTGAACTCTTCATTATTGCCTCCTCGGATACCGTTAGATAGCTTGGCCATTTGTGTATAATCTAAAAACTTTTATTTCTAACCTAGATAATTCTTTTTCTCCCTTTGAAAATTTTGCTACTACCAATCTGGCTGCTATAAAGTTGTATTGGTTAATACAAAGCTGTATTGAAAGACAAATGTAGATTTTAAAGTAGCTACAAGCAGAATGTATTAAAGAAATTATAAGTCAGTTCTTGTGGGTTTTTTCGGGCTATATGGCCATGTTCTAGAGGCATTTCTCCTGACGTTTCGCCTGCATCTATGGCAGGCATCCTCAGAGGGTGAGGTCTGGAGCTGGGAAAAAAGGGGGTTTATATATCTGTGGAAAGACCAGGGTGAGACAAAAGGCTACTGTAAGATGGGCTAGGTGTGAATCTTTTCAATTGACCACCTTGATTAGCATACAATGGGCTGACTGTGCCTGGAGCAAACTCTTAATGAAAGGTGATTAGATGTCCCTGCCTGTTTTTCTCTCTGTTGTTTTAATTTTAGAATTTTTTAAAACTGGTAGCCAAATTTTGTTCATTTTCATGGTTTCTTCCTTTCTGTTGAAATTGTCCACATGTTTGTGGATTTCAATGGCTTCTCTGTGTAGCCTGACATGGTGGTTGTGAGAGTGGTCCAGCATTTTTGTGTTCTCAAATAGAATGCTGTGTCCAGGTTGGTTCATCAGGTGCTCTGCTATGGCTGATTTCTCTGGTTGGAGTAGTCTGCAGTGCCTTTCATGTTCCTTGATGCGTGTCTGGGCGCTGCGTTTGGTGGTCCCTATGTAGACTTGTCCACAGCTGCATGGTACACGGTAGACTCCTGCAGAGGTGAGAGGATCCCTCTTGTCCTTTGCTGAACGTAGCATTTGTTGAATTTTCTTGGTGGGTTTGT